>NW_011490932.1:568938-626336 GCF_000754665.1 Bison bison bison | reverse complement strand
TCTTCCTCATTCTTTTCTACTTAGCCGTCCCTTCAACCACTATCGGCCCTTGCCTTACTGGCCCCTTATTGGCACCCTCATAACTGCTACCTCTGTCATTCCTCTCTCCACTGTTTACTGCCATGCCTTCTACTCAACTGCCCATTCCTTAGCTTTGGAACATCAAGAAATCTCAGTACCTAGAAGAGAAGTAACATCTAGTCAGGTCCCTCTAATACAGAAGAGAAAAAACTGTGGTCTTGGAAAGTTAAAAAATATTATTCTCCATTATACAACTCTTTCAACTCAACAAATGAGATTATATATTTTTTCTATTATGCTTTAACTTTCTTGCTTGAGTTCAGCATTTTAAGCCCCTCAAAAATCAAGTCAAAGTTGGTTATGTCATTGTATAGCAGTTCCTCCTTGCTTAGGTTTATCAGAAAGTTTTTCTCAGCCTGCCTTTTGTATTTTCAACAGACTTTCATGAGAATAATCAGAGGTATAAAGTACTTGCTGCACCCAAGACCTTTCTTGAGATTGTCTTTAGGACACTGATCATTTAATCCAAATAACAGTATTATCATTCAGTCTGTATGTCAATATCTTCACAGAGATATTTTGCTTTCAGCACCCAGTGTGTAGCATGAACTGTCCTAGATGCTGAGAATACAGCAGCTAAGAGAACAGCATTGGGAAAGGGGGAACACCTTTCTTAGTGTAGTTTACATTCTAGAGGAAAGCACAAAATATGTGATAAAATAGTACCTCAGATGACAGAAAGTGCCAAGAAGAAAAATGAAGCAGGGTGGAGTATACAAAATGTTACAGTTCTAAGTAGGGTGATCTATAAAGGCTCCTTAAGGTGGGAATATTTGAATGTCTTGGGAGACTCTCATACATTTTATTAATTTGTTGAGTTCTAAGAAGGAATGATGCTAAAGCTGAAACTCCAGTACTTTGGCCACCTCATGCGAAGAGTTGACTCATTGGAAAAGACCCTGATGCTGGGAGGGATTGGGGGCAGGAGGAGAAGGGGACGACAGAGGATGAGATGGCTGGATGGCATCACTGACTCGAAGGATGGGAGTCTGGGTGAACTCCGGGAGTTGGTGATGGACAGGGAGGCCTGGCGTGTTGCGATTCATGGGGTTGCAAAGAGTCGGACACGACTGAGCGACTGAACTGAACTGAACTGAAGAAGTACCAAAAACCATTTGCTTTTCAATTACTCAAAAATCATTTGTTTAGCCACACATTCTGGAATTTTCTCAGAGTTAACATCAACCTTATAAGGCATATTTTCTTGAATTAGCCCTGTGTTTTCCCAGAACCAGTCATGTCACTGATACAAATAAGAAAACAATAAATACCAGGATATATAAAAACAGAAAATGTAAAGCCACATCTACACAAGTACATGGAAGAATATGATGAAATTTGTTTAAAAAAAAAAAAAAACACACACACACACAGGTTTTTCCCTTCTACACTTTTATCTACTGAAAGAAAAAAAATCCATGTTTATTATTATTAATTATTATCAGCTACCCAAGTTCCTAAGAAGTCAGCAATATACTGTGAAGTGTTCACCTGGGTAGATGAGAAAATTTGGGGGAGGAAAAACAGAATGAACCTTTAAAACATCTTTTGCAGAGAACTGAATTTCATCTTTTTGCCCCAGACTGAACTAATAAAGACATAATTTATTTAGCCAAAGCACCTCAAGTCAAATACAGAGTTTTCGTGGCCCAGGGAACATCTTTTTCATGCCACCTTACACTTGGTTCACAGAAGAACAATGAGTTCAAATAATTTGGCCAAGGTCACGTGCCAAGTTTGTGGTTTTGTCTATTTTAAAACTGGAAAACTTAATGTTTTCCCCTTCTTATTATACTCACCAGAATCCATTGTCTCTTTCTTCACTTCTCTGCCAAGTTCTGCAGAAAACACTTAAAATCTTTAAATGCTTTGGTCATTTTAGTTCTTCCAAATTGGGCAGTCACACATTGCTTCATGTCCAATATAGTTACTATAAAATGTCCAGGAATAATGGGCATTGTTGCTATAAAAGAAAAGGGAGGGGTGTTAATGTGGTTACAGGGTAAAATAAAATAAAATGAAAGCAAAATCGAATGAAAAATCTTTATATAGAATAAAAATTAATAATATCTTTGAATCATACTTCCCAGGGTCATGCACAAAATTTGATGATTTATTCAGCTCTGGTTAGGGAAAACATCAATGATGCGTCAAAAAATTAAGCTATCCCCTCTTCCCAATAAGTTCTATTAAAGAATCCATAGCCTGCTTATTAAACTTCAAACTATATTGGCCTTTGTATAATGTAAAATGTTTACTTTTTGCTTTCTTTTTGTTTAGCAATTTTTCAAGGTGATTAATTGTCCTTCTACAACATATTAGAACTTACCATCTAGAATTTCTTTTCTCCATGTTTGAATTCTTACCTCTGTTTTTTACTAGATTTTGGAATCAGTCCTAGATTCAAATCCTGTGTCTTTTGGTTGTGTGCTGAATGCTGTGTGTGATGTGGGCTTATTTATCTCTCTGAAATTCACTTTATGCTTAAACGGCAACAAATAGTACCAAACTCTTCAAATGGTTATTTTGAGAACTAGATAAATAATAAATATGATATTACTCACAGTTATTGTTAAATCAATATTAGTTTCACTTCCTCCTCACCAGAAATTTTCCTTGTTTGCTTAAAACAGTACTTCTTCTTGAAAAAATTTTACAGTATAATTGTCAAACATCTAAAAAACAGAGACAACTAAAATAAGAAAATTGAAATTATTCCTATTCCTCATAATCGAAGATAATCAGATTAACATTTTGTATATATCTTTCTATTCTTTCCTTCTTTAGATATATAGAATATTTTTAACTGTAGCACTACCTTAAGTATCAGATACATACAAAAAATTGAATAAATCAAATTCTCACAAAGTAAACACACCTAATATTACTACATTTGATGTGTTTTTGACCTTGACAATGCATCACAACCACAAAACCATGGGAGCCAGACTCTGAGGCCATATCTCCTGAGGTTGAGTTCTGCTCTCCAGTTTCCTGGTGATGTGACCTGGATAAACTTTTAAAGTCACAGTTAGCTGCTAAATAGTAACAGTTTCTCCAGTTATGAAGATTACATGAGTTAATTTATGTAATTGACTTAGAATAATATGAGACATATAGCATGTACCCAGTAAGGTAAGACATTGTTATTATTATACACTATCTGAAGAACCTTTTCTTTCCCAATCGTTACACATTCCCTGGGTGCATGGAAGTCATTTTTCTCTTGAAGAATTTGGTTAGCTCCCTTAAAGTCTTCTCTGATTTCCTCACATGCAATTAATCAAATGGAAAGCAATCACTATCCTCACAATAAGAGACTTATTTCCATTTGCGATCACATTTCCTCAGCTGGTACCCAAACTGCTAAGTGCCCCCCATTACACCCTAACCTATCTTCCCAAACAGAAATCTTTTTACTCCCTTCTATAAACACTTCTATTAGGCAACTCATTCTCCTTTAAACATCTTATTTTTTTCCACCTCCGGCTTTGGGTTTACATCTCCCAGCTTTCTTGATACGCCATTTTTTTTTTCATCAAGCTTTCAGTATTTCCCCATTCCTCCCGGAAGAGCTTCCTCTCACCTCCATATCGCCCTCACCTGGCAGTAATCAGGCACTGCCTTCCTCACAACAAAGCAGTTCGCCTGTATATATGGCACTTCACAGCTCACAAAACACCTTCACGTTACCGTCTCTTTTGATCCTCACAGCAATCTGATGAAATAATAAAACAGTGACTATTATCCACATTTTTACCAAGGAACTTAACTCTTCATCATGAAAATACATCCAGTCCCTGCCTAGTATGAAAGCTCCTCCAGACCAAAGACATTACACTTTTCGTTTTCTTGTCCTCTAGACATATTTACTCTGGAATTGATCTACTGCCCAAATCATTGTTATCAATAAAAATAGCAAACACTTTTGAGTGCCTTGTAACATATCTCTGGGCTAAATACACACCGTTACTGTTCATTTATTTAGCAGTGTATTCAACATCTGTGATGTGCCAACGCTCTGCTCCATCTTGGGACCCCTTGCTAGGAGTCTCTTTGATTCTCTCTATATATTGAGATTATGGGAAAGAGCACTGGGGTGCCTTCTGGAAAACCTTGTGTCAGGTACTGCCTCCACTAACATACATGTAGGGTTATCTTGTGCATCTCTGGACCTGAGTTTCCTTGTCTATATCTCTGATCTGACCCCCTCATGAGATTATTATGAAGATCAAATAAGATTTGCAAGTACTTTATATGCTTTATGAAAATATAAAGGTATCAATGTTGTACGATTATTAAAAAATGGCTCTTGCCCTTGCCTTCCCACAATCCAGTTGGGAAGATAAGGAATACACATAAGACGAGTCTAATATATAATGACGTATTTTTATTGACAGAAGATGCCAATGTATAATAACCGAGAGAGAGAACACGAGAAAGTAACATTGCACTTGTAAATTCAGAAGATTAAAACATTCTTCCAAATCTTAGTTTGTACCCTACTTTATCAATGGGAAAATATGAATTCTTCTTGTGGGAATTAACTTTCCATCAGAAATTGGATAACTCATTTGGATTCTTTAAATGTTTCTAATGCCCTGGATTACTGTGGCAGTACGTTATCTAGGTTCATTTCATTCTTTTACACTTATTCCAATGCAACAGTAAGTTATTGCCCCCTGATTTCTGAGGGAGAAAGAATAGGAGCAAATGTAAGGAAGCTGCTCTTTGATCTCTGTGCACATCAATTACAGGTAATAAATCCCCCTGCAGTTGGAGCTAAGACAGGATCTCAAAAGCACATGGACTTTCCTATTAGAAAATATAAACCAAATAGTGACTATTTGTTGTTTAGATTTATTTTGTGAGTAATGTAACTGAAAAAACAACCCAGCATTGAAGGATGTATCATTTTTAATCTCAGCACTTTTAGCTACTGCCAACACCAGATAGAGTATCTTATTGCAATAATTCAAGGATTTCTCTATTAGTTTCTCTAAGCCCTTAAAGCAAATGAAGCTCTTATGATATAAAACACCTTCTTTCTCTATTTTTTTCTCAGCTCTCAAGCCTAAATGCATTTCAGGGTAGAATTTTAAATGAACTAGATAAATGAAATTCTATCTAACTGTATTAATTTTTGACACTCTTTTTATGATTCTTTTAAAAAGAACATAGAAACGAATTGCAGCGCTGGCTGCTGTACAGTCATGATGAATAGCATGCTACAAATAATTTTTTTTTTCAAACTTTTGAAAGAACAATTTAGATGTTTAATCTCTTAGGTGGCTTTACAAATACCCTCCATTGATAATTGACCAACGAGCTAGCAATAAGGTTTCTTAAACAAAGAAAAGCGCTCGTATATTAAAGGAAGCATTTTCATACTTTTTCTCCCTATTGTTTAACCTTTTGTTCCCATCACGAATACCTACCCGTAGTTCTTATCTCTGACCTTGAGGAACTGTATAGCTTTATCGAGACTTCCTTTTAGCTCACAGATGACCTTCAGCGGATGTCATTGAGCTCTGACCTGCCTCAGTGATCAGCTCACACAAAATACATATGCTGAACAGTGCTGGTGTGTGCAGTAGGGGTAAGTGAATTATTTACAAAAATTTGAGTTGACACCTTTTATCAAATGTGGAAAGATGAAGACAAAACAGCTGCTATTGCTGTCGTAAGCAATCTGCTGGTGATTGAATAAAAGTGTCAAGAAAATGGCTGCTTGATGGCCTTTTGTTCTCCCTCATCCAGCTTGATGTTAGTTTGAGCTGTCAGTTAGGAATCACGGCAGTGTGATTTATCAATAGACTGAGTGACCTTCTCTTTTAGCTTGAGGTAGAACTGGAAGACAGCGCCCTCTACTGTGAACACACAGCGCTTCCTCTTACTGTGCCATTCTGGTGATGGGTTTGCATTTGCAGGAAGCAACTCACTCTTGTGATAATGAAGGCTTTTTAAATTTTGTCCTGTTTCCATTGTCGCCACACGTTTATTTAAAATTAGAAAAATAAAAATAGAAAACCTTCAATCATATTTCTATACCTTCCAGCAAACTGAATTAGAAAATCAGTATTTCAGATAAAATTCTTCCTCCCTGCTAATTAAACTCCAGAATAAGGAAACATTATCTTTGATAGCAAACTGAATCTTTAAATAGTGTTTGGACTATACTGATATTAATATCCGTTAGCATTAACTCAAATTATTTTATAGCCTCTATAAAAAGATGGATTTAGACTTATTTTTCCTCTCATACTATCGTGGTCTCCTCAAGAAAGATATTATTATCAATCAGAGCTTTGTGGATCTTTGAGTGGTATGAAACTATAGTGGAAAAGGACATTACAAATTAATATTCCCACTGCCATTGTGTAGATATATGTGTTTGTTTAAAGTAGGACTTTCTAATTTAATAAATATTTCTTTTATCTAAAACCCAAAGGAAAATAAGTTTTTTCTAGCAGCTATTGAAAAGGAAATAGTGAATCTATTTAAAAGAATTAGAATAATATTATCTTATTTCCAAAAGCACATAATCTTTTCAGAGCAATGAGATCAAATTTAACAGGCAACAAACTTTTGTGCTTTTAAAAACTGTTAGATATACACAATTTAAATACATTTAATTTCTCCCTTAGGTATTCCACAACAACTTTTTATTTTAACTTCTTATTTTGTGTTTTTATATCAGACATGAAAAATCATTGTGGAAACATTATCTTGTCAGCCAAATCACAGACTTAACTATCCAAAGATACTTTGTTAGGGCAGTCTTTCCTCAGCCTCTGTTGCACCTCTCTTCCGTTGCACCGCAGATTAGGGCAGACCAGGTTAGGAAACTAAAACGATGTGCTTCCCCATTTCACAAAATGTCCTCTTCGGCCTCCCTGCCTTTTCTTCCCTAATTTAATTTCAACCATTAGGTGGTGAACTCACTCTCTCGTAAATGAACAGAAGCACCAGGCTTGGGGTTCAAACCTCAGTTCCTGGCACGAGCTTTGACTTTTTCCTCTCCCTCCTGATATACATACACACCATGACTTGTTCATAAAAGATCTGCAGCAAAGTTGAATAATATGTAAATTTTATGTTGTAATGAATTAGGTCCTAAGATCTTTAAAGGTCAGACACCTGGTATAATACATCACATTCTTTAATATCAACTACAAAATAACTGTAATAAATTTTTCCAACACCACATCCTCACACGCTGCTACCCACAAGGAAGCACCAAAGGAAATGTGTCATTTGTCAAAACATGCAAAAAAACTGGCATGTGTACAAGTCACTTTAAAAATAATTCTCAGGTTAGAAATAGCTTTCCAAATGAATATTTTGTGGTTAAACAAAGAAAAACACATTAGTGCTTGACTGAAATCATCTCCTGATATGTTAAAAGAATGAGGAGAAAGAAACAACTAACATTCTAGGATATATGATCAAATCATTTTAATTAGTTACAGGATAAATGTACAATTTATAGGCAAAGAGCCTTATTTGATTATCTTTAAGGAAAAACTCAACAAGCATGGAAATTTAAGTATGGATGAGTGAGTGGTCTATTATAAAAATGTATAGCTTCTTGAGTTATCGAAATTTTATAGTTGCTATTAAAATTAAAATATTTATTTCTTTTATAATGCTATTTGCAAGCTTCAATTACAAGTCTCTATTATAGGAACATATCTCTTAGCAAGGGAAGGAAAAGAGATTTGCTCACTGAAAGGGCAGACTTTAGAGATTCTTTTTAAAGTGCAAACCCACATGAAAACTTGCTCTCATTCCCACCCACCCCATGTCCCTATACTCAAATAGTGTATTTTATTGACTTAAGGTACAGTGAAATGCACATATAAGCAGAAATGTTCATCTTTAGAACTTCTAATGTGACTCCGGGTAGGCCTCCAATACGTATTTGTAACACTGTTGAAGGCATGCCCTTAGAAATATACATTGGTGGGACTTCCCTGGCGGTCCAATGGTTAAGAATCTGCCTTGCAATGCAGGGGACATGGATTCCATTCCTGGTTGGGGAATCAAGATCCTACATGCCAAGGAAAAACTAAGCCGGTGGGCAGTGAAAGATCCTGAATGATGCAACAAAGATCCAGCATGCTGTGGCTAAGACCAGATGCAGCTAAATTAAAAACTTTTGCAAAAAATATACATATATATAAATAAACATCATTTTAAAATACATATGCACACACACACACACATACACACACACAAACACACACAAAGTGCTTATTTCATATACCTCACCACTACCACCAATCTGGTGAATTGTCAATAGGAATTGAGACTCTATTTGAGAAATAATTGAAAGGTTGATTAATTTAAACAGGATTCATGTTTTAAAACTGCATATGCTTACCGAAACACTGTGATCACCTGAAACACCACTTCTATTTTTTTCAACCTATTCTATGGTTGAAAACAGGACCTATTCTATGGTCCTGTTCACATGTATATATGGCATCAGTCAATAGTTAAAAAGTGAAGTGGAAATTTTGTCTAGATCATTAAGAGGTACCCTATAAAAAAGAATTGAACCCAGTGTAGTTTTAGTACTTGAAAGTTTCTGGAAAACTGCCCAAATCCCACCCTTTTTAATATATATACATAAAGTTAATCAAAATATTCATAACCTTTATAGCCAGATATAAAATGGACTTTCTAGGCTGGGGAGAATGAACAAGCAGCTGAACACCTGTGTTCTTACTCCCTGTAAGTCAAACATAGAAGTCCTTAGACAAACTGAAGGGACTAAGGAACTCTAGAATGAAACTTTCTGGATTTCAATTAATTTGTTCAAAGTGGGAAGAGGATGTAAACAAATAATTTAAAGAAAAGAAATGCACAGTAATCAAAGAAAAGCAATTTAGGTAAATTGACTAAAATAAAATTTTAGGCCATTGACACATAATGGTCATGAAGGTGTTATAAAAAGTGCATATTCATCCTCTGCTGGTGGAAGTGTAAATTTCCTTAGCTTTCTGGAAAATACTTCCAGAGAATAAGAATTTGGTAAACCATTTGGCAGTATGACCCGTTCATTCATTCATTCAACAAATGTTTATTGAGTGTTTGGTTTGGGGCTAACAGTAAGCAAACACAAAAATATCCCTGCTTTCTTAGAACTGATATTCTGAAATATCCCTGCTTTCTTAGAACTGATATTCTGGAGCAGGAGATAAACAATAAGCAAGCAAATTATTAAATAGTCAGCATGTCAAATCTTGGTAAGAGTGATGGAGAAAGAAAGGAGCAGAGGTGTGTGGCTATTTTAAGTAGAATGGTCAGGGTATCTTCCCTGAGAAGGTGGCATTTGAGCAAAGACCAGAAAGAAGAAAGTGTTATTGAGGGAGGAGCCCCAAGCATGGTTGACCTCTAAATCCTACCTAGACTCGGCTCCATGCCATCAGATTGGTTTACTGTCAGTCACAGGGATGGCAGAACACCCCTCCCAGCCTGCTCTCTGCTGTGGTGACCAAGCAGCAGACCCACCACCTGAATATCCCTGTTTTGGAGAACCCACCCATCTCAGCCAGTGAGATGCTGGTACCCTGCATAGGATGCCCAGGCCCTCGGGAACCATCTTCAGAATTGACAAGCAGCTGGGCCCTGGTGCTGCAATAGACAGCAGGACAGAACTAGCCCCTTGTAAGCCTCTGAGCAGGAGGGGAGTTGAGGGGAGTGGGGAGCACTAAGCCCACTATGCTTATTCCCGTAAGTACTCACCTTGGCTTTCCCCTTCCTGTCCTGGCTCTAAGTTTTCTCTGAAGGAACTCACATTGGTCTGTCTCATTTATCCTAGGGAAATAAGCAGAAGTCAAAACCGAATATGGGCTTCCCTAGTGGCTCAGATGGTAAAGAATCTACCTGCAAGGCAGGAGACCAGAGTTCAATCCCTGGGTCAGGAAGATTCTGAGGAGAAGGGAATGGCTACCTACTCCAGTATTCTTGCCTGGAGAATCCCATGGACAGAGGAGCCTGGCAGTCATGGAGTTGGACACGACTGAGCAACTGTCACTTTTCACAAAACCAGATCTCTGCCTAAATTCTTTATCAGTTATTTACAATAGAAATATCCAGACAATAGAAATACACAGTGAAAGGGAGCACTACAGCTTATATTTACGATGATTTAAACATCAATATTCATAGAGAAAGACAGAAAACAAGTTCAGTAATGTGTCAGGTTATAACTTATAGCCTGTGATAAAGCAGGTTAGCAAACTATGGCCCAAGGTGGCAAATCTGACCCAAGGCTTGTTTTTTTTTTCTTTTTCTTTTTCAAATTTTCTTAAACACAGCCCTGCCTATTCAGGTAGCTGCCTTTGTAATAAGACAACAGAGCTGGGTGGTCTCCACAGAGACCACGTAACCTACAACACTGAATACTGACCATCTGACCCTGACAGTCTGCTAGTCCTTGATCCAGCCACAGACATTTTCAGTTCTTCCTTATGTCTCTGTATTTCTATATTCTTTACAGGTAAAAATATATGATACTTATAGTCAGAAAAGAAAGATAAATAAACAGCTTTGTTCTTTTCTATTGTCTGGGAATATTTTCATACCATAAAATGATAGGCAGCTAGTTATCAGATCCAGCTTGATCCTCAGCCATAATTAAATAGCTTGTTGAAAGTGTTAGTCACTAAGATATGTCCAATTCTTTGTGGCCTCAAGGACTGTAGCCCACCAGGCTCCTCTGTCCATAAAAGTCTCCAGGAAAGAATACCGGAGTGGGTTGCCATTCCCTTCTCTGGGCATCTTCCTGACTCAGGGATAGAACCCAGGTCTCCTGCATTACAGGTAGGTTCTTTACTCTCAGAGCCACCAGGGAAGCCCTTCAAACAGCTTTATAATGGGGACTATAAAGTTACTATTTATATCACCAACATCTGTAGCTCACAGTTACCACGTTTCAGGCATTTAAGTGCTTTCCAACTATTAAGTCTCTATGAGATAGAAATGATTATTATCTCCTTTTACAGATGAGGAAACTAAAAAACAAAGGAGTTAGATCATTCCCCCCAGGTCTCATATTCGTACACAGGAGCCAGGATTCAAATCCAAGCAGGCTGGAGCCAAGACACGTACTCTAAATCCTGTACTGTGCTGCCTCCTTGTGACTCTTTAATTCTTGTACTATCTTCTCACAGGAAACAAGGATTTTGTTCAGGGTAAAAATTAGTCATCTCAAGTTCATACTTGAGGTCCAAAAACTTCTGCAAAGGTTGAAAGGGGAAAAGAGATGGATGGGGAGAGAAGAAAGAAGGAATAGATGTGGAAGTTTGACTTTTCATAGTCCTGACTGTTTTATCAAAAGTAGGTCATGGAAAGTAGTTTGGTGTATTTACTACTCAAGATTTTCCAAAGAAACAGAACCAACAGAATATGTGTGTATATAGAGAGAGATTTAATTTTTAAAAATTGGCTCTCACAAGTGTGGGAACTGGCAAGTCATAATTCAATGGGCAGGCCAGCAGGCTGGAGACCCAGGGAGGCTGTAATGTTGAGCTTGAGTCTGAAGGCCATCTGGAGGCAGAATTCCTTCTTTCTTGGAAAATCTCGTTCTTTTTCTCTTAAGGTCTTCAACTGATTGGACAAGGACCACCCAACAAAATGAAGGGTAATCTGCATTACTCAAAGTCTACTGATTTAAATGTTAATCTCATCTAAAAAAACATACCTTCACAGTAACATCTGCACTGACACTTGACCAAATATTTGGGTACAATGATTCAACCAAGTTGATACATAAAATTAACCATCATCTCTGAATTATGATGCAGGAGAAGGCTCTTAAGGGTCCCTTGGACTGCAAGGAAATCAAACCAGTCAATCTCAAAGGAAATCAACCCCAAATATTCATGGGAAGGACTGATGCTGAAGCTGAAGCTCCAATACTTTGGCCACCTGATGTGAAGAGCCGACTCATTGGAAGAGACCTTGATGCTGGGAAAGATTAAAGGCCAAAGGAGAAGAGGATTGCAGAGGATGAGATGGTTAGATAGCATCACTGACTCAATGGACATGAGTTTGAGCAAACTCTGAGAGACAGTGGAGGAGAGAAGAGCCTGGCCTGTTGCAGTCCATGGGGTAGCAAAGAGTTGGACATGACTTAGTGACCAAACAGCAACAACTGAGTAAACAAATAAGAAGGAAAAAAAAAAAAACAGAAAAAGGAGAGAACTAAGGGGCACAGCTACAGTAGGATTTGGCGTTCTAGAAAGGAGCACACACTTCTCTTCCCTCAAGAGTTTCCAATCTATCAAGAGAAATAGATAAGCAGAGAGAAAAGTCACAGTGGTAGATAGGCTGGTGCCTTGAGTCCAAACAAGGATTTTGACCCATCTAAGCAAAGGTGGTCAGTGGGGGGAAAGCAGACCAGGAAGCAGGCTGGACAATAGGGGAAGGGAAACTTGGCAAAGAGGGATTGTGGGTGGGATAGGAGTTGGAAAGGACAGCCAGGAGCCTAATATCTTATCCTGTGTCCTATGCTGCCAGTAAAAGCAGAAAAACATTTCTTCATAAGACATTCTGTGATCTTCAGGAACATCAACCATGCTGCCTTGGTCAATAGGAAAGCATGTATTGAAAACAGAGCAGTGAAGCCTGGCTTCAGCTTCCTTTTGACGAGGGCTTCAAGGACCCTCTTTACTACTTTTATCTTTCAAGGATTTACAGCTTGGGTAGGGTAGATGTCCTTTTCATCACAGGGGACTGGAACCCAAAAGTAGGAAGTCAAAAGATGCCTGGAGTAATAGGCAAATTTGGCCTTGGAGTACAGAATGAAGCAAGGCAAACGCTAACAGAGTTTTGCCAAGAGAATGCACTGGACATAGCAAACACCCTCTTCCAACAACACAAGAGAAGACTCTACACATGGACATCGCCAGATGGTCAATATCGAAATCAGATTGATTATATTCTTTGCAGCCGAAGCTGGAGAAGCTTGATACAGTCAGCAAAAACAAGGCCAGGAGCTGACTGTGGCTCAGATCATGAACTCCTTTTTGCCAAATTCAGACTTAAATTGAAGAAAGTAGGGAAAACCACCAGCCCATTCAGGCATGACCTAAGTCAAATCCCTTATGATTATACAGTGGAAGTGACAAATAGATTCAAGAGATTAGATCTGATAGACAGAGTGCCTGAAGAACCATGGATGGAGGTTTGTGACATTGTACAGGAGGCAATGATCAAGACCATCCCCACGAAAAAGAAACACAAAAAGGCAAAATGGTTATCTGAGGAGGCCTTGCAAATAGCTGACAAAAGAAGAGAAGCTAAAGGCAAAGGAGAAAAGGAAAGATACACCCATTTGAATGCAGAGTTCCAAAGAACAGCACAGAGAGATAAGAAAGCATTCCTCAGTGATCAATGCAAAGAAATAGAGGGAAAAAATAGAATGGGAAAGACTAGAGATCTCTTCAAGAAAATTAGAGATACCAAGGGAATATTTCATGCAAAGATGGATACAGTAAAGGACAGAAATGGTATGGACCTAACAGAAGCAGGAAATATTAAGAAGAGATGGTAAGAATACACAGAAGAACTATACAAAAAAATATCTTCATGACCCAGATAACCACAATGGTGTGATCACTCACATAGAGCCAGACATTCTGGAGTGTGAAGTCAGGTGGGTTTTAGGAAGCTTCACTATGAACAAAGCTAGTGGAGGTGATGGAATTCCAGTTGAGCTATTTCAAACCCTAAAAGATGATGTTGTTAAAGTGCTATGCTCAATATACCAGCAAATTTGGAAAACTCAACAGTGGCCACAGGACTGAAAAGGGTCAGTTTTCATTCCAATCCCAAAGAGCAATGACAAAGAATGTTCAAACTACCACAAAATTGCACTCATCTCACAGGCTAGCAAAAGTCAAAGTGTTAGTTGCTCAGTCGTGTTCAGCTCTTTGTGACCCCATGGACTGTAGCTCGCCAGACTCCTCTATCCATGGAATTCTCCAGGCAGAATACTGGAGTGGGTTGCTGTTCCTTTCTCCAAGGCATCTTCCCAACCCAGGGATCGAGTCAGGTCTCCCACATTACAGGCAGATTCTTTACCATATGAACCACCAGGGAAGCCTGCTCAAAATTCTCTAAGCCAGTGTTCAACAGTATGTGAACCGTGAACTTCCAGATTCAAGCTGGATTTAGAAAAGGCAGAGGAACCAGAGATCAAATTGCCAACCTCCACTGACTCACAGAAAAAGCAAGAGAATTACGGAAAAACATCTACTTCTGCATTACTGATTATGCCAAAGACTGTGACTGACTGTGTAGATCACAACAAACTGTGGAAAATTCTTCAAGAGATGGGAATAACAGAAAATTCTTACCTGCCTCCTGAGAAACCTGTATGCAGGTCAGGAAGCAAAAGTTAGAACCAGACATGCAACAATGGTTTGGTTACAAATTGGGAAAGGGGTACTTCAAGGCAGTATATTGTCACCCCGCTTATTTTATATATATGCAGAGTACATCATGAGAAATGCTAAGCTGGATGAAGCACAAGCTGGAATCAAGAGTGCCAGGAGAAATATCAATAACCTCAGATATGCAGATGACACCACCCTTATGGTGGAGAAGAACTAAAGAGCCTCTTGATGAAAATGAAAGAGGAGAGTGAAAAAGCTGGCTTAAAATTCAACATTGAAAAAACTAAGATCATCGCATCTGGCTCCATCACTTCATGGCAAATACATGGGGAAACAATGGAAACAATGACAGACGTTATTTTCTTGGGCTCCAAAATCACTGCAGATGGTGACTGCAGCCATGAAATTAAAAGACGCTTGCTCCTTGGAAGAAAAGCTATGACCAACCTAGACAGCATATTAAAAAGCAGAGATATTACTTTACCAACAAAAGTCCATCTAATCAAAGTATGGTTTTCCTAGTAGTCATGTATGGATGTGAGAGTTGGAGTATAAAGAAAGCTGAGCACTGAAGAATTGATGCTTTTGAACTGTGGTGCTGGACAAAACTCTTGAGAGCCCCTTGGACTGCAAGATCAAACCAGTCAATCCTGAATGAAATCAGTCCTGAATATTCATTGGAAGGGCTGATGCTGAAGCTAAAGCTCCAATACTTTGGCCACCTGATTCAAAGAACTGACTGATTCTGGGAAAGATGGAAGGCAGGAGGATAAGGGGAAGACAGGGGATGAGATGGTTGGATGGCATCACCAACTCAATGGACATGAATTTGAGTAAGCTCCAAGAGTTGGTGGTGGACAGCAAAGCCTGGAGTGCTGCAGTCCATGGGGTTTCAAAGAGTTGCACACGACTGGGCAGTTGAATTGACTGACTGAGGGTAGTGCTACCAGGGAACAGTACTTTGCCTCTCCAAGGGGTATGGTAGGACCACAGACAAGTATCAGAAGAGTTGTGGAGCCACAGACATTTGTGAGGCCAGATGGGAGATCACCATATGTAAGCACATGACAGACAGACTCAGAGACTCTTCAGGATACTGGTGAGCCTGTGCTTGGGGTTACAAGGATTTAGGGTTGAATTAATACTACTCTTACCTAATGAGGGTTAGTGCACATAGGCTGAGGAGCTTTGGGTGACAGTAGTGTATGATACTTGTTTTGATGGACATAGGAACAGAGTGACACTGAGCTGGGAGGCTCAAGAGATCTTCGGAGTTGGGCTGTTGTGAACAATTCCACGTAAAGTGAACATGAAATATACGTGGGTCTGAAGGTTGAAGTGGGAATTACAGCTTCTCTGACTCCATAGACTTTTTCAGATTAAGCCTTTTCCAGATGGAAAGTCATGGAGTCATTGAACCACAATGATTCTTCTTTCCCTTTCCTTCCACCCATTACCCTCCCCAGCCCTCACTCCCATCCCCTCACTGAAAATTCATTTTCCTTATTGTGCACTCTCCCTCAGGAGAAAAGCTTCATGTTCCTTTGCAGACCAATAATTTCGTAATTTGTTGGACTGGAAACAAAAGCAGAATGTAAACTCCACTGAGGCAGGAGTTTTATTTTGGTTGTTCCCTATTTTATCCCTGGTGTTTGAAGAGAGTCTACAGATAAGACATATTGTTAAGAAAAACAGTCAACTCAGTTTCCTTTTATTTTGGAGATGATAACTTGTGATACTAAGGGGAAGCCCAGAAAGAGGTCAAATTGTTTAGCAGGGTACCAGGTATATGTTATTGTTGTTGTTTAGTCACTAACTCATGTCCAGCACTTTTGTGACCCCCATGGACTGTAGCCTGCAGGCTCCTCTGTGTTGCTGCTGCTGCTGCTGCTAAGTCGCTTCAGTTGTGTCCGACTCTGTGCGACCCCATAGACGGCAGCCCACCAGGCTCCCCCATCCCTGGGATTCTCCAGGCAAGAACACTGGAGTGGGTTGTCATTTCCTTCTCCAATGCATGAAAGTGAAAAGTGAAAGTTGATGTCACTCAGTCGTGTCCGACTCTTAGCGATCCCATGGACTGCAGCCCACCAGGCTCCTCAGTCCGTGGGATTTTCCAGGCAAGAGTACTGGAGTGGGGTGCCATTGTCTTCTCCACTCCTCTGTGTTAGTGGTCAGCAAATGTCAACTGCTATTATCTAAATAATGAAAAATAAAAATAACAAAAATTTACTTTCCAGTGAAATATTAAGTAGCTAGACATATAGGGGCCTGGTTATGAAAAGCCTCCATGCCATATTGAGGTGCTCAAATTTTATCTAAAAGCAAGGTTTTCAGAGAATTTTAAGCAAAGCAGTAAATGGTAAGGGTTCCATTTTAGAAAGGCTTCTTTTGTGGTGGTATGAAGAACGAAAAGGCAGAATGGAAAAGAGGTGGGAGATTGGAAAGGTATTTAGGAGGTAAACTTGGCAGGAATGATTAAGTTATTCAAGAAAAGCGGGAGGGGGGGTGGTGGGGGGGACAAGCTAAGAAAAAGTGCACTAAGAGTACTTTGGGCTCAAGAGAGCCTATCTTAGGAATAAGTTTGTAAGTGACTTACCAAGAAAAATCATACAATCTGCTTTTCTGGGGATCTTTAAAAATGAGATTGAGCTATCTGTGTTTGGTAGCTGAAAACTTGGGCTTGGTCAGAAGTTGGCCCAGGCTTTTGGTGTTACAGTTACAACAGAAAGCCAAAAAACAGACATTTCAGTATATAGAAATAATATATAATATTTGAAAGGTTTGAATCATACACATATCTTATCTTCACATCTTCTTGTACTGTTTTTATTTACCTACAGAATTTTTTCCCATTCACCTTTAAATATGCTGTCATTCCCTGCCCATGATTTTTTCCAATCATGTTCTCATTACGTCCCATCATTTTATGACAATGACATTGCTGCCTAGTGACTTCATTACTGTAAAGAAACAATATGAGTTTACACCTGAAAAAAGCATAATTAAAAGCGTAAATTATGGCTGCTGTCAGGACAACAGACATTAACACTGAAACTTAGAACATAATACTGAAATAGGTTAGGCTTATGCTACCTGAAATCACTGTGAACCTTGAGTGTTTTCTCTACAAATAATCCACCCAAAAGTTATGACATTTTTTAAAACTAGGAAACTAGGTGAATCATCCTATAGTGCCTCTTTTTCAGGTCTTTTTTCTCTTGATACATGCCATGCTGATATTAAAAGGTGTTAGGAGCTATATTAAAGGCTGCTGAAAAAGATATTAGTATAAAATGATGTCATAAAAAAAAAACAACGAAGTTATGAATACAAGCACTAACAGAAATCTTTAATCTTGTACAAAGGTCCAGGAAACTTAGCCAACATCTAAGAAATGTGATGTTTCAACTACCATCTGCTAAGTAAAACCACAGCTGTGTCAATTCTCTCCTATTCTGAGATGGCGGGGTACCCCTGCTTTCACTTACACATCATCGTCTTGAATCATATTGAGGTTCAGAAGGCCACCCCTATTCAGACTACAAAGTAGAGACCAAAATTTCAACATAGGCATTCAAGAACCCTGCTTAGAGAAGAGAAGCATGGCAGAATTCTGGTCCTGGGAAACTTTGACAAACATGTTTTTGCCTGGAATGTGGATCTCATAAACAGAGATCCACAACAAAGGCCTGTGTACAAATAAAGGCCACTTGACTCCTTCATGCAGGGTGGTGCAGTGGATCATTTTGAGGGGCTAGAATGGCTGAGGTCTAGTATCAACTAGACCTCAAGGGCTCCCCAGGTGATGCTTGTGGTAAAGAACCCGCCTGCCAATGCAGGAGACATAAGAGATGCTGGTTCAGTCCCTGGGTTGGGAAGATTCCCTGGAGAAGGGCATGGCAACTGACTCCAGTATTCTTGCCTGGAGAATCCCATGGACAAAGGAACCTGGTGGGCTGTAGTCCGTGGGATTGCACAGAGTCGGACACGACTAGAGCAACTTAGCATGTAGTATCAACCACCACTCTGTCTTCAAATCTAAAGAAACACAAACACACTGAAAATTTTGGCACTTCAGAGTAACAAACAATCTTCTCCTAAAGACTTCTGTGTTTTCCTTTGTGCGTGTGTGAGTATCTTTATTTATTTATCCATATGAATATATACTAGATATAGGGGGCTTCCCAGGTGACCCCGTGGTAAAGAATCTGCCTGCCAGTGAAGGAGCTGTGGGTTCAATCCCTGGGTCAAGAAGATCCTCTGGAGGAGGAAATGGCAACTCACTCCAGTATTCTTGCCTGGAAAATCCCATGGACAGAGAAGCCCAGTGGGCTACAGTCCACAGGGTCACAAAGAGTCGAAAACTATTGAATGACTAAGCATGCACACACACACACAATAGGCAAAAGAAGGCGGCCGTAGAGGATGAGATAATTAGGTAGCATCACTGACTCAACAGACATGAATTTGAGCAAACTCTGGGAGATAGCAAAGAACAGACAAACCTGGCAGGCTACAGTCCATGAGGTGACAAAGAGCCAAACGTGACTTAGGAACTGAACAGCAAAAACAGCAACTATATATATATATATATATATATCTTTATGATTTCTAGACTCTTGAGTATTTTATTTTATATATTTATATGTGTAAATAGACTTCCCTGGTGGCTCAGATGGTAAAAAATCTGCCTGCAATTCAGGAAACCTGGGTTCAATTCATAGGTCAGGAAGATCCCCTGGAGAACGGAATGGCTACCCACTCCAGTATTCATATGTATAAATAGGTATATAGATTCATAAAATAAAAATATGCACCCTGATTCATCCATGCATTTGCGCCTGTATATACACATGATCCTAACAAATAATAAAATGATATATCTTATCACAAAGAAGAAGAATAATAGATAAGAAGATAGGAGGGAACTTTTGGGTATGATGAACACATTTATGGCCTAGATTGTGCTGATGGCTTGATGGATATATGCTTATCCCCAAACTCAAGTGTATAATTTAAACATGTACAGCTTTTTGTACTAAAAAAAAAAAAAAATGCTTTTAAAGAAATGAAGTATTGTTTTATATGCTACATTTTATATGAAATCTCAAATGTTTAATGGTTTATTTGGGGTGTGTATTGGAGAAGGAAATGGCAACCCACTCCAGTGTTCTTGCTTGGAGAATCCCGGGGATGGGGGAGCCTGGTGGCCTGCCGTCTATGGGGTCACACAGAGTCGGACACGACTGAAGTGACTTAGCAGCAGCAGCAGCAGCAGCAAATGTTTACATGAAAATCTCTTACTTTGGTCAAAATATTTTTAAATTAGTGTATGATAACTGAAGGGACCAATTTTAATTTGTTCAAACCTTCTAAAAAGCAATTTGGCAATGTATTATACAAGATTTTTTAAAAGTTCATGTAATTTGATCCAATAAAGTTATTCATAATAATATTCTAAGGCAAAAATAAATATAAGAAAAACACATAGATATGAGTATTTTCTTTACAGTATTATTTACAAAATGGAAATGGAGGCAATAGAGCAGTATGAAATATTAGGCCGCCATTATAAAATTATTATAAAAACCCAGAAAATAATATAAAGAAAGTGTATCTAATAGTTTGAATTCCTAAATATATGAGAAAATTCTTGTCTTATCTACTCTCTGGCCTTGAGAACTGCAAATAGGACAATGCCCCAATGTGATTATAATATAAGGAAATACCAGGTTATATATTATGTTTTCAGAAATATTTTCCATTGTTTTTATTTTTATTTGTATATAGTAAAGTCCTGCATAGATCATAACTATTGAAGATTTTTGCAGACAGGAAGCTAAAATGATTATTCCAACTGAAACAAAGACATATTTTCCTAATGGTGAAAAGCAGATTATTTATTCCTGAAATTCACTATTTCCCCACTAAAGAATCTGCATTTGTGATAACCAAGTAGATTTCCTGAGGAGTGATTTGCCATGTTTACCAAAATGTGAGGTCTAATTTCTGTTAAAATATTTTTCAGTATTTTTAATGAATTTTAATAAAGGTTTATCAAGCGCTTGTTATGGTGCAGAACTTTTATTAAATTCTGTGATCCATAAAAGGTTTTTTTTTTTTTGAATGACACATAGTTTAGTTTTTCATTTAGAGGCTATAAAAGTGTTCACAAAAGTTATGTTGAAAAAAAAGTGATTGAAAGTGCTAAAACACTGTACAGAATATAAAATCCTTTCATAGACTTTTTATGACACATGAAACATGAGTCTTAAAGGTTTAATGTTACTGACTTTTATACAAGGCTTTTTAATTCTTGATTCCAGTTATGGTTCTGCAAATGAACTGTGACATTAAAAGGAATCAGGCTGGAACTGCTGGGGCTCACTTTCTAGATGAGTTCCCACAGGCCAGAAGAGGTTCTCTCCAGGACCCACCCCGCCCACAGCTGATTAACACACACTCGCTTTCCAGGAACCAAGGAGGGAGCACGCTTGACAGTTCTCTCTTCCCTGAATTCAGTATGAATATTGGGGAGGGCACCAGATTACTATTAGTAAACAAGAAGTATTAAGGATGACTATGCATTCCTCCTTGCTTCCTTAATGTCCTACGCCGTTTTACAGCTCTAATTGTGATGTTGTCTTGGCCAATCTACAGAACCAACATTGTCTGTTCCATTAACATCATGGATAGAAATTCCCCTTGGCTTTACTTTTAGGGAATTTTGCATCAAGGTACAGGCTTGAATCCAGTAGAGAAGACAAATTCACTCTTTTGCTAATTTCCAGTATTTAGGATCAACCATACAAAGTTGCTATTTTGGTAACAAACACTGAAAGCTTCAATTTATTTATGGCTCATCTTAATCTTCCAAGAATGTCCAAAAATTAGTGAAAGTCACTGTGGCTTTTAAAAGCCAGCCACAGTGGTGATTTGGGATAAAGAGGAGAACAGAGAAATATGGATGACTTGGGTCAATGTAAGAAGCCAATTTGTGGCATTCGGATTAGAGTTTGGAGTGATACGCTTAGCTTAAATGATCTTGAGTAGTGCCTGAACATTACACATTATTTTGTTAAGTGTAGACGTCGTTCTTTTGTTGGTTAATTTCCTAGAGGACTCAAAGTTCCATTTTCCATGTGTTGCTACTGCTTTGAAAATTGCACACAAAAATGCTTGTGTTTATAGAAGAGAATGGAAAAAGTATGATATTGAATAGCTATTCCAGATATCCTTGTGCTGCTTTAGGAGTCATCAATGGTATACTCCAAAAGGTTGAAATAAAATACCTGTGCCATATATGATATTCATGATTCATCTGTTTATTTTAATAAAAAGTATCTTTCTTATTTCAAAAGTATTTTAATATGAAAGGGACTAGACATTGGATTTCTCAAAATGAGTCATAACTTAATATCCTGAATGTAACCAAAAGAATGATCAAATATAATGAAAATGTCTGCTTCATTGTAATCTGTGATGTTTCTAATTCAAAGCATGTGAGTCTAATTCAGCAAAAATTATAAAATAATTTCTTTCTCTGTATTCTTCAGCACTACATATTTTAAACCAAAAGCTCACAAATTTTACAATAATTTTAGTGTACTTTAGAAATTATTGAAAGACATATTTTTGATATATAACTATACAGTGCATTAAAGACTTCGCAAATTGTAATTTTTTCTTAAACTTCCATGATTCATGTATTATCCATTTGTAGCTTAGTTTATTATAAGTACTGTGTCTGTAAGATATTAAAACTGCAGTTCAGCTAGAATATCCTGTGTGAAGACTATTCTTTAAGACAGATTTGCCTTTCTCTCACGTATCCTAAATTAGTAAATTTTTACTAAATTGCCAAATGATTTCTGCACTTTCTGACCTTTGAATATTATTTACCTATCTATTAATCTAGAGATGAACAACACAAAATTCACAATACTTAATCCATTACAGCCAAGAGCCAATACGCAAAAATTCTGCCTGAAACTCAAAAAAAAAAAAAGAGAGAGAGAGAGAAATCTGTCTAAAGAGAGAAGTGTCTGAGGTACATGAATGGAAATCTGAGTGAGCAGGGGGAAGGAAAAGACCACTGTCAGCTTTACAAATATTAAAGATATTTTTAGAACTACCAAACATTGCTAATTTTAAAAAGAGAGAAGCAGTAAGTTAAGAAAGTATAAGCATTTTGATATTTGGCCAAACTAATACAATTATGTAAAGTTTAAAAATAAAATAAAATTTAAAAAAAGAAAAGAAAGTATAAGCAAATCTAACTTTTTGAAAAACAAACTTTCCAAAGAGGCAGTATTCTCTAAAAATCATATTTTAATCTTTCAGTAGGTATTAAATATAGATTTTTGTTTTTTTAGGACATAGTTATATGTCTCCTGCTTGGTGTGTCACTAGATTTTAAAATTATAAGCACAGTAGAATGAAGACACCTGCATTACTTCCACTTGCATGCAATATGATCAGGTGTGAGACCTCCAAGCTGTCATCCCCCCTTAGAAGCCACGGTTGAGATGGCAGAGGCACAGAATGGAAGAGCCCTGCATCCCGGGGCTGCTGAGCAGAGAGGAGCTACTCTGGAGCATCACCTGACCTGCGTCGTAACTTGCAAGAGGAAGAAATAAACCTTGTCGTGTTCAGTCACTAATATTTCAGGATTTATTTGTTACTGTAGCAAAGCGTAACCTATCTTTTATTTTAATGTTGTTTATTGTAGTGAAATCACATAAATACTATATTAATCATATTTGACAGTACAGCTCAGCAGCACTAAGTACATTCACAATGTTGTACAACTTTCACCAACATCCATTTCCTGAATTTTTCACCTTCCTAAACTGAAACTCTGTCCCCATTAAACACTAAGTCCCCATTCTCCTCTCCACCCCACCCCTCGGCCCCTGGCATCTACCAATGTACATACTGACTCTAGGAATTTCAATATTCTAGGTACCTCATGTAAGTAGAATCAAACAGTATTTGTCTACACCTAATATATATTGGGGGTTTCCAGGTGGTGTTAGTGGTAAAGAACCCACCTCCCAATGCAGGTAGATGTAAGAGACCAGGGTTCGATCCCTGGGTCAGGAAGATTCCCTGGAGAAAGAAATGGCTACCCACTCCAGTATTCTTGCCTAAAGAATCCCACAGACAGAGAAGCCTGGCAGGCTGCAGCCCATAAGATTGCATAGAGTTGAATAGGACTAGAGTGACTTAGTACACAATATATATTAGACAGCATTTTTAGGGTTACCTTACTATATGTCCTACAAAAAGACTGTACCTTCTATTTTTCTCCCCTGCACTATATAGTAAGTTCTCCTTAGTTATCTATTTTAAACAAAGCAGTGTATATACGTCATATCCCCATCTCCCAGTCTTGAGAGCACTCTTTCTTGTAAGCTAGAAAACTCAAAGCCATCCTCAATTTCTGCCTCTTATCTCCTCGCCACATCAAATCAGTTCACATGCGCATTTAGCCTATAACTAGGCTTCTGTAGTGGCTCAGACGGTAAAGCATCTGCCTGCAATGCAAGAGACCCGGGTTTGATCCCTGGGTTGGGAAGATCCCCTGGAGAAGGAAATGGCAGCCCACGCCAGTGTTCTTGCCTGGAAAATCCCATGGACCACGGAGCCTGGTAGGCTACAGTCCATGGGGTCGCAAAGAGTCAGACACGACTGAGCGGCTTCACTTTCACTTTCATCTTATTACTATTCTACCAAATTATGCCATGTTCTAAGCACCAAGAGTACAAAAATAAATAAGATAGAAGCTTACATTTTTGTGGGTGAGACATAAAATCTGACAAATTATTTGTACCCAGTGAGACTAGATGCAGTAACAGAAGTTGGTACAGTGGAGGCATGAAATGAGAACTCTTACTTTCCATAAATCAGGTGAGGCTTCTCAGAGAAGAAAACATTTAAGCACTGTCTGAAACCATGAATAAAAACTCATCTTACCCCCAGTGGCTGCTTAGCCTGGCCTTCTCTTAATCTTAGACTATTAGCATAGCCTCCGCATAGGTCTCCCTGCCTTCAGACTTCTACTCTAAGCGTCAGTTCTCTCACATGCCAACTAGGTTATCTTTCTGAAACTCAAAATTAAGCAGGCCATTCACCTGCAAGAAAGCACACTACAGTTGACCTCTCCATCTCATTTGCTACCGCACCTTCCTTGTGCTCACTGCGGTGTGTATGTGCTCAGTCGTGTCCGACTCTTTGGGACCCCATGGACTGTAGCCCACTAGGCTCCTCTGTCCATGGGATTTCTCAGGCAAGAATACTGAAGTGGGTGGCCATTCCCTTCTCCAGAGGATCTTCCCAGCCTAGGGATTGAACCCATGTCTCCTGTATCTCCTGCATTGGCAGGTGGATTCTTCACCAGCTGAGCCACTAGAGAAGCCTATACTCACCACAGACAACTCCTCATCTTTCTGTGAACACTCCCAACTTTTCACAAATCAGTGCTGTCTCTTGCTCCCTCTGACTTGATGGCCAAACCTCTTCTTCTGCTTCTCTGCTTTGGCAAATTCCTATAATAAAACATCAGTAATCATAGATCCCTTGCTCAGATGGTAAAGAGTCTGCCTGCAGGGCAGGAGACCCGGGTTCAATCCCTGGGTTGGGAAGATTACCTGGAGAAGGAAATGGCAACCCACTCCAGTATTCTTGCCTGGAGAATACCATGGACGGAGGAGCCTGGGGGGCTACAGTCCATAGGGTCGCAAAAAGCTGGACATGACTGAGTGACTAACACACTTTATAATAAAGCACTTCTTGGCACAAATCTGTGAGAATACATCCTACATTTTGCTTGTGCTCTGCAAATCTACCTCTTATAATAATAATAGCTAATGTTTATTGAAAACTTCTTTTTTGCCAGGCACTTAAGCATTTTCTACAGAGATTATTCCATTCAGTTCTCACAGAAGACCTAGGTGGTAGCCATTATTATTATGTCCCTTTTACAAATGAGGAAACTCAGGCTTGAGTTAGGTAGCCAGCGTACATATATACACAGGCAATAAGGGATAGAACTTCCCTGGTGGCTTAGATGGTAAAGAATTTTCTTGCAATGCAGAAGACCCAGGGTTCGATCACTGAGTTGGGAGGATTCCCTGGGGAAGGGAATGGCCACACACAGAAGCCTGGTGGGCTACAGTCCATGGGATCACAAACAGTCGGACACAACTGAGAGTCTAACACTTTCTCTTTTCACTTTTAAGGGCTAAAATCAGCATGAGAACCTGTCACAGTTGGACAGTTGGATTCCAGACTTGTACACTTCACCACTATGCCTCTTGTTCCTATTCAAGTTAAAAATCCTTTGGTGTGCACTCTGCCTTAACCTCACTTCTTTTCTTGTTTTTCCCACATATACCCCAAAACCTAGCTATTGTTAGGTCAACACATGCTTAGCATCTTATTCCCTCATCTTGAAAGACATTTTCTCATTGTATTTGTCCAGTTTACTCCTGTTTCTTTCCATTCATCAGCCTTGGCATCCTCTCTTCTCACATTGCTGTGTGAATGCCTACGTGGTGCCTTAACCACTGGTCTTTCTCTCAGTCTCTCTCCCTCTCTGTTCCATTCCCAAAATGTGCTTGAGGGCCTCTTACTGCAGCACTTAGCTAAGTGTCTGGCATACAGTAAGTACTCAACAAATGTTTTTGAGAGAATGAATGAATGATGTAGGTTTTGCTCTTCACATTTTACCACTATTAAAAATGTGGTCCTCCAAATGATTAACCTTTTATTTTTGAATGAAGGACATTTTGTCCCTTCTTAATAACTGTCTAATGAAAGATTCAATTTGTGAGTTATGTGACCCCATTCATATTCTATTTCTTAATTCATTATTTATTTCTCTCTTATATGTATGAGCAGATATATATTATAGAAAATTAAAGCTCCACAGTGAAAGTGCTATTTTTTCCTAAACTTTTTATTTCAAAACTTAAATTTTCAGACTTAACCTTAAAATGTATGTTTCCAGTCTTTCTTTTTTCTCTTGTAGTTTCCTAAAGGGTTCAAAAGTTACCTGAGCAAGCAATAATAATAATGGTTAAAAGTATTAAACTCATTATATGTGACAATCTCTGTTTTATATAAAATAGCTCATGCATTCCTCACATCAACTCTGTGAGGTTGATATTAGTATTATCTCCAATTGACAGATGAGGAAACTGAGGCTTTTTGAGATTAAGGAATTTATATAAGGTCACACAGCTAGTGAAAACAAAAGATGAAGACTGCTTTCAAACTCGAAGTCATCTGATAGCAGAATATTTTGAAGGAGCTGATGTTTTACATGTTGATACCTATATTTCTGAATAAACTAATAAGAATGAGAGGAATAAAAGTAACCTATGTTGGTAATAAAAGCCATATATGATAAACCCACAGCAAACATTATTCTCAATGGAGAAAAATTGAAAGCATTTCCCCTAAAGTTAGGAACAAGACAAGGGTGCCCACTCTCACCACTACTATTCAACATAGTTTTGGAAGTTTTAGCCACAGCAGTCAGACAAGAAAAAGAAATAAAAGGAATCCAGATTGGAAAAGAAGTAAAACTCTCACTGTTTGCAGATGACATGATCCTCTACATAGAAAACCCTAAAGACACCACCAGAAAATTACTAGAGTTAATCAATGACTATAGTAAAGTTTTAGGATATAAAATTAATACACAGAGATCCCTTGCATTCCTATACACTAACAATGAGGAAACAGAATGAAAAATCAAGGAAATAATTCCATTCACCATTGCAACAAAAAGAATAAAATAAATCTACCTAAAGAAACAAAAGACCTGTTTATAGAAAACCATAAAACACTGATGAAAGAAATCAAAGATGACACAAATAGATGGAAAACTATATACCATGTTCATGGATCAGAAGAATCAATATAGTGAAAATGAGTATACTACTCAAAGCAATCTATAGATTCAATGCAATCCCTAACAAGCTACCAACGGTATTTTTCATAAAACTAGAACAAAGACTGTGGCTCAGATCCTGACCTCCTTATTACCAAATTCAGACTTAAATTGAAGAAAGTAGGGAAAACCACCAGACCATTCAGGTATGACCTAAATCAAATCCCTTATGATTATACAGTGGAAGTGAGAAATAGATTTAAGGGCCTAGATTTGATAGATAGAGTACCTGATGAACTATGGAACGAGGTTCGTGACATTGTACAGGAGACAGGGATCAAGACCATCCCCATGGAAAAGAAATGCAGAAAAGCAAAATGGCTCTCTGGGGAGGCCTTACAAATAGCTGTGAAAAGAAGAGAAGTGAAAAGCAAAGGAGGAAGGAAAGATATAAGTATCTGAATGCAGAGTTCCAAAGAATAGCAAGACGAGATAAGAAAGCCTTCCTCAGTGATCAATGCAAAGAAGTAGAGGAAAACAACAGAATGGGGAAGACTAGAGATCTCTTCAAGAAAACTCGAGATAACCAAGGGAATATTTCATGCAAAGATGGGCTTGATAAAGGACAGAAATGGTATGGACCTAACAGAAGCAGAAGATATTAAGAAGAAGTGGCAAGAATACACAGAAGAACTGTACAAAAAAGATCTTCATGACCCAGATAATCACGATGGTGTGATCACTGACCTAGAGCCAGACATCCTGGAATGTGAAGTCAAGTGGGCCTTAGAGAGCGTCACTATGAACAAAGCTAGTGGAGGTGATGCAATTCCAGTGGAGCTCTTTCAAATCCTGAAAGATGATGCTGTGAAAGTGCTGCACTCAATATGCTAGCAAATTTGGAAAACTCAGCAATGGCCACAGGACTGGAAAAGGTCAGTTTTCATTCCAATCCCAAAGAAGGGCAATGCCAAAGAATGCTCAAACTACTGCACAATTGCAGTCATCTCACACGCTAGTAAAGTAATGCTCAAAATACTCCAAGTCAGGCTTCAGCAATATGTAAACCGTGAACTTACAGATGTTCAAGCTGGTTTGAGAAAAGGCATAGGAACCAGAGATCAAATTGCCAACATCTGCTGGATCATCGAAAAAGCAAGAGAGTTCCAGAAAAACATCTATTTCTGCTTTATTGACTATGCCAAAGCCTTTGACTGTGTGGGCCACAATAAACTGTGGAAAATTCTGAAAGAGATGGGAATACCAGACCACCTGACCTGCCTCTTGAGAAACCTGTATGCAGGTCAGGAAGCAACAGTTAGAACTGGACATGGAACAACAGACTGGATCCAAATAGGAAAAGGAGTACGTCAAGACCGTATATTGTCACCGTGCTTATTTAACTTTTACATGAGTACATCATGAGAAACGCTGGACTGGAAGAAACACAAGCTGGAATCAAGATTGCCAGGAGAAATATCAATAACCTCAGATACGCAGATGACACCACCCCTATGGCAGAAAGTGAAGAGGAACTCAAAAGCCTCTTGATGAAAGTGAAAGAGGAGAGTGAAAAAGTTGGCTTAAAGCTCAACATTCAGAAAACAAAGATCATGGCATCTGGTCCCACCACTTCATGGGAAATAGATGGGGAAACAGTGGAAACAGTGTCAGACTTTATTTTGGGGGGCTCCAAAATCACTGCAGATGGTAACTGCAGCCATGAAATTAAAAGACGCTTACTCCTTGGAAGGAAAGTTATGACCAATCTAGATAGCATATTCAACAGCAGAGACATTATTTTGCCAACAAAGGTCTGTCTAGTCAAGGCTATGGTTTTTCCTGTGGTCAGGTATGGATGTGAGAGTCGGACTGTGAAGAAGGCTGAGCGCCAAAGAATTGATGATTTTGAACTGTGGTGTTGGAGAAGACTCTTGAGAGTCCCTTGGACTGCAAGGAGATCCAACCAGTCCATTCTGAAGGAGATCAGCCCTGGGGTTTCTTTGGAAGGAATGATGCTAAAGCTGAACCTCCAGTACTTTGGCCACCTCATGCGAAGAGTTGACTCATTGGAAAAGACTCTGATGCTGGGAGGGATTGGGGGCAGGAGAAGGGGACAACAGAGGATGAGATGGCTGGATGGCATCACTGACTTGATGGACGTGAGTCTGAGTGAACTCTGGGAGTTGGTGATGGACAGGGAGGTCTGGCGTGCTGCGATTCACGGGGTCGCAATGAGTCAGACACGATTGAGCAACTGAACTGAACTGAACAAATAATTTCACAATTAGTATGGAAATTTAAAAAACCTCAAATAGCCAAAGCAATCTTGAGAAAGAAGAATGGAACTGGAGGAATCAACTTGCCTGGCTTCAGGTTATACTACAAAGCTACAGTCATCAAGACAGTATGGTAATGGCACAAAGACAGAAATATAGACCAAAGGAACAAAATAGAAAGCCCAGAGATAAATCCATGTGCCTATGGACACCTTATCTTTGACAAGAGGCAAGAATATACAATGGGGCAAGGACATCCTCTCTAACAAGTGGTGCTGGGAAAACTGGTCAACCACCTATAAAAGAATGAAACTAGAACACTTTCTAACACCATACACAAAAATAAACTCAAAATGGACTAAAGATCTAAATATAAGACCAGAAAGATAAAACTCCTAGAGGAAAACATAGGCAAAACACTCTGACATAAATCACAGAAGGATCCTCTATGACCTATCTCCCAGAGAAAAGGAAATAAAAGCAAAAATTAACAAATGGGACCTAATTAAACTTAAAAGTTTTTGCACAAAGAAGGAAACTATAAGTAAGGTGAAAAGACAGCCTTCAGAATGGGAGAAAATAATAGCAAATGAAGCAACTGACAAAAAATTAATCTCAAAAATATACAAGCAGCTCATGTAGCTCAATACCAGAAAAATAAATGACCCAATCAAAATATGGGTCAAAGACCTAAACAGACATTTCTCCAAAGAAGACATACAGATGGCTAACAAAAACATGAAAAGGTGCTCAACATCACTCATTATCAGAGAAATGCAAAATAAAACCACAATGAGGTACCATCTCATGCTGGTCAAAATGGCTGCTATCAAAGAGTCTACAAACAGTAAATGCTGGAGAGGGTGTGGAGAAAAGGGAGCCCTCTTACATTGTTGGTGGGAATGCAAACTAGCACAGCCTATGGAGAACAGTGTGGATATTCCTTAAAAAACTGGAAATAGAACTGCCATACAACCCAGCAATCCCACGGCTGGATGTTCACATTGAGGAAACCAGAATTGAAAGAGACACATGTACTCCAGTGTTCATCACAGCACTGTTTACAATAGCTAGGACATGGAAGCAACCTAGATGTCCATCAGCAGACAAATGGATAAGAAAGCCGTGGTACATATATACAATAGAATATTATTCAGCTACTAAAAAGGATGCATTTGAATCAGTTCTAATGAGGTGGATGAAACTGGAGCTTATTATACAGAGTGAAGTAAGTCAGAAAGAAAAATAACACAGTATATTAACACATATATATGGAATTTAGAAAGATGGTAGCAATGACCCTATATACAAGACAGCAAAAGAGACACAGATATAAGAACAGTCTTTTGGACTCTGTGGGAGAAGGCAAGGGTGGGATGATTTCAGAGAATAGCACTGAAACATGTTATTACCATATGTGAAATAGATCACCAATCCAAGTTCGATGCATGAAACAGGGCCACTCAAAGTCAGTGCACTGGGCCAATCCTGAAGGATAGGATGGGGAGAGCAGTAGGGTTCCGGATGGGGAACACATGTACAGCCACTGCTGATTCATGTCAATGTATGGCAAAAACCACCACAATATTGTAAAGTAATTAGCCTCCAATTAAAATAAAAATTTAAATTAAAAAAAAAAAGTAACCTATGTGGGGGTCATGAGGGTATTATGGGGAGATGAAAAATTCTCACACATTGCACTAGACCCTGATTGTGGGTCTATGATGCCTTGGCAAAGTGTAGTATTGTTAATCAACAACCCCATCCTTCAATCTGGGTGCGAAAAGCTAGGTTTGTAAAGTGATTTCTTCTTCATTCCTGCCTCAATATTGTGCTTAAGCCTTTTGCTAACTGATTGACTTGATAATTTATATAGAGAGATTCAAGAGGACCAAGACCTCATGATCAAGTTCATTATTTTGTTCATCACTTATCTATGGCAGTTCACTGATCATGCACATAACCAGTACTGCCTCTGATCTTGTCCTCAAAGACCTTAAAATCTAGCAGGAGAAAAAAATAACTGGAATCTAAGATGGGAAAGTGGACATACGATAAAGATACAGACTATAGCTAAATAGGCTTGCCAGGTGGCACTAGTGGTAAAGAATTCACCTGCCAATGCAGGAGACACAAGAGATGATCCCTGGGTTGGGAAGATCACTGGAGTAGGAAGTGGAAACCCCTCCAGTATTCTTGCCTGGAATATTCCATTGGCAAAGCAGCCTGGAAGGCTACAGTCCAGGGGGTCACAGAGTCAGACACAACCAAGCACACACATAATAGCTAAATGCAACTGGGAGAGGGAGACAGGATTTCTACTCTGTGGAACACATAGAATTTGAGATGGAACTTGAAATCGGAGAAGAGGGCAAAGGGTAGAGGAGAGAAACATGAGACCTATTGAAGAAACAGAAAGCAGTTCAGATGGCCTTCTGAATTCTGAATTCAGACGGTGAATGGAATGTCTGCTGAGGAGGACTGGGAAACAAGAGGAGATTTTCTTTGAAACCCTTTCATGGGGTCTTGAGTAACAGCTAAAATATGGAATAATATTCTTCAGGATTAGAGAAATCAATGAAGGCTTCAGGAAGATATTTTCTGGCAATGGTGTCTAACAGGGAGAAGGGAGAGATCTAAGCCCAAACATTTTGAGGATATAGCAATACTTCTAGTTGATAGACAATAAGGATTTAAAAGGAACGAAATGAGAGACAAATTCAGGAGATCATATGGAAATGGAAGCTACGGGACTTATAACTCTCACCATGTCATCAGAGAACACTCATGGTTTCATCTGTTATTGATTTGGGGACTATTGATGGCTTTATTCATCAATAGTAGGAAACGTAACAGCAGAATAAATAAATCTCAATGGGAACAATGACTTTCACATCTGGACATGTTCCACCCTGTGAGGTAAGAACAGTCCAGGGGAGATGCCCAGCAGACAGGATTTCAGAAGAGTTGGCACTTAGACATATGCATTTCTCAGTACTCAGAAAGGAGTGCCTTGAAACCATGAGATGTGGACAGATGTCCAAAAGAGAAAAGATGACTGATACAAGGTGGACATTAAGAAAGTGGCAAAAAAAGAAGAAGAAGAAGAAAAGAGCAGGCAAGGAAGAGATGATCACCCTGGGGAGAGCAGAATTGTGGAAAACAAGAAGATAGAAAGTATGGGCAGGGGTGTCAAATGTTGCAAAAACATCTCTGAGAATTACAATTAAGATAAGAGTAAGATGAGATGCTGACTAATGGGACATGAGGAGAAGACAAAATCTGGGACTGTGGTCACCCATTACTTCTTTAACTATTAACCCAGTAATAGTTAAAGAAGTAATTGGTAAATTTCAAGAGATTTTCTGCTCAACTAAATCAAGTGAGATATTTCATAGCAGAGCTTATTACCTAGACTCTATCACAGTGTTCTTTCCCATTACATGTCCCTGAAAGAAAACAAAGATACAGAAACAGGAGAAAATGACTTAAGACTAAGAAATTGATATGAAGTATTTTTTTAAAAAAGAAATGAAAAAAATTATTCTTCAGCAAGTATTTGTTGAGCAGTTAGTGCGGGAGACCTGGGTCTGATCCCTGGGCTGGGAAGATCCCCTGGAGGAGGGAAAAGCTACCCACTCCAGTATTCTGGCCTCAAGAATTCCACGGACTGTATAGTCCATGGGGTGGCAAAGAGTCAGACACAACTGAGCGGCTTTCACTTTCACTTCTAGTGTATGTGAGACTTAGATGATAGAAATTGATATAAAAATTTATTTCTAGGTATTTTGTTTCTTTAAATGCCATTGTAGATGGGACTTCTTGATTTTGATAGTTCATTTTTAATGTTTAGAGATGCAACTGAGTTTTGTATGTTGATCTTGTATCTTATAACTTTATCGAATTTCTTCATCTGTTCTAATTATCTTTCTGCAGAGTCTTCATGGTTTTCTACATAAAAGATCATGCCATGTGCAAAGAGAAATAATTTTACTTAGTCATTTCCAATTTGGCTTGCCTTGTGGCTCAGACAATGAAGAATTTGCCTGCAATGCAGGAGACCCAGGTTCAATCCCTAGTTTGGAAAGATGCCCTAGAGAAGGGAATGACTGTCCACTCCAGTATTCTTCCCTGGAGAATTCCATAAACAGAGGAGCCTGGTAGGCTACAGTCCTTGGGGTCACAAAGAGTTCACATGACTGAGCAACTAACACATTTTTACTTCTTTTCCTTGCCTAACTTGCTCAAGAAGATTTCCAGTACTATATTAAATAGAAGTGGCAAGAGTATGCATTCTTGTTTTAAATTTTACAGGAATGCTTTGTTTTCACTCCTGAGTATGAAATTAGTTGTGAGCTTTTCATATTGACCTTTGCTATATTGAGGTAAGTTTCTTCAGGATCTAATTTATTGAGAACTTTTATCATGGAAGGTTGTTGAAGTCTTTTGAATGCTTTTTCTACATCAACTGATATGATCATATGATTTTTATATTTCAATTTATTAATATGGTATATCACATTGATTTTTTGTGTTGAACCATTCATGTATCACAAGAATAAACCCTCTTGGTCATGATTTATGATCCTTTAAAGTGCTATTGAATTCTGTTTGCTAATATTTTGTTAAGAATTTTGGCATCTATGTTCATTAAGGATACTGGCCTATAATTTTTTTTCTTATGGTGACTTTTTCTGGATTTTGCCAAAGATGTAAAAGCTTGTACACTGAAAAATATGAAAGAGTAATGAAAGAAATCTTAAAAGACACAACTAAATAGAAAAACATCTCATGTTCATGAATTAGAAGAATTAATAATTGTTCAAATGTTCATATTACCCAAAACAATCTACAGATTCAGTGCAATCTCTATCAAAATACAATGTCATGTTTTATAGAAACAGAAAAAAACAATTCTAAAATTCATAGAGGACCACAAAAGATGCTGAATAGCCAAAGGAATTCTGAGCAAGAAGAAAATCAGATGTCCTGATTTCAAAATATATTATAAAACTACAGTAATCTAAATAATATAGTACTAGTGTAAAAATACACACATAGACCAGTAGATCCAGAAATATACCCGCACATGTATGACCAACAGATTTTCAACAAAAGTGTCAAGAATAAACAATGAGAAAAAGATGATCTCTTTAATAAATGGTGTTGGGAAAACTGGACATCCACATGCAAAAGAATGAAATCCCTTATCTTACACCATACTCAAAAATCAATTCAAAATTGTCAAAATTGATAAAAGACTTAAATGCAAGATCTGAAATTATTAAACTCCTAGAAGAAAGCACAGAGAAACTTTGTGTTATCTTGACATTGGCCTTGACAATGATTTCTTGAAAAGCATAGGCAGCAAGAGGAAAAACAGACAAATGGAACTTGTCCATTAAAAAGTTTCTGCACAGCAAAGAAAGCAATCAACAAAATAAAAAGGCAACCTACAGAATGGGAGAAAATATTTGCAAACCGTATATCTGATAAAGAGTTAATATCCAAAATATATAAGGAACTTCTGCAACTCAATGGCAAAATAATAATAGTAATAAACCAACTAAAAAACATAGAACCTGAATAGATACATGGGTACATGAAACGGTGCTCAACATTAATAACCATCAGAGAAATCCAAATCAAAACCACAATAAGCTATGACTTCATACCTTTCAGAGTGCCTATTATCAAAAAGACAAGAAATTGACAGTGTCGGTGAGGATGTGGAGAAAAGGAGACCCTTATACACCTTATCACTGTGCTAGCCTAAATATTACCATTAAATAAAAGAGATGCACAATATGACAGAACACTACTTTTGTGGTTTGCATTAACATATAAATGTATTCTTTATGGCTTGACATAAGCTTATAACATTCATTAGAACATGGAGAAAGCAAAGGAAAACATCTACTTCTGCTTCATTGACTACACTAAAGCCTTTAACCGTGTGGATCACAACAAACTGTGGAAAATTCTTAAAGAGATGGGCATACCAGACTACCTCACCTGTCTCCTGAGAAACCTGTATGTGGGTCAAGAAGCAACAGTTAGAACTGGACATAGAACAGCTGACTTGTTCAAAATTGGGAAGGAAGTATGTCAAGGCTCTATACTGTCACCTTGCTTATTTAACTTACATGCAAAGAGTGTGTGTGTGTGTGGATGTGTGTGTGTGTGTGGGCTGAGTCGTTCAGTCATGCCCCACTCTTTGTAACCCCATGGACTGTAGCCCACCAGGTTCTTCTGTCAATGGAGTTTTCCAGGCAAGAATACAGGAGTGGGTTGCCCTTTTTTCCCTCTAGGTGATCTCCCTAGACCAGGGATCAAACCCGTGTCTACTGTGGCTCTTGCATTGGCAGGCAGATTTTTTACCACTAAGCCAATTGGGAAACATGTGCAGAGTTCAGTTCAGTTCAGTCACTCAGTCGTCTCTGACTCTTTGAGACCCCATGGACTGCAACACCCCAAGCCTCCCTGTCCATCACCAACTCCTGGAGTTTACTCAAACTCATGTCCATTGAGTCGGTGATGCAATTCAACCATCTCATCCTCTATCGTCCCCTTCTCCTCCTGCCTTCAATCTTTGGAAAAGAATCAGGGTCTTTTCCAAGGAGTCAGTTCTTTGTGGCCAAAGTATTGGAGTTTCAGCTTCAACATCAATCCTTCCAATGAATATTCAGGACTGATTTCCTTTAGGATGGACTGATTGGATCTCCTTGCAGTCCAAGGGATTCTCAAAAGTCTTCTCCAACACCACAGTTCAAAGCATCAATTCTTTGGCACTCAGCTTTCTTTATAGTCGAACTCTCACATCCATACATGACCACTGGAAAAACCATAGCCTTGACTAGACTAGACAGACCTTTGTTGGCAAAGTAACATCTCTGCTTTTTTATATGCTGTCTAGGTTGGTCATAACTTTTCTTCCAAGGAGCAAGCGTCTTTTTAGTTCATGGCTGCAGTCACCATCTGCAGTGATTTTGAAGCCCAAAAAAATAAAGTCAGCCACTGTTTCCACTGTTTCCCCATCTATTTGCCATGAAGTGATGGGATGGATGCCATGATCTTTGTTCTCTGAATGTTGAGCTTTAAGCCAACTTTTTCACTCTCCTCTTTCACTTTCATCAACAGACTCTTTTTAGTTCTTCTTCACTTTCTGCCACAAGGGTGGTGACATCTGCATATCTGAGGTTATTGATATTTCTCCCAGCAATCTTGATTCCAGCTTGTGCTGGAATACACAGAGTACACCATGTACAGAGTACAACATGCTAAATGCCAGGCTGACTGACTCATAAGCTGGAATCAAGATTGCTGGGATTATCAACATATCAACAACCTCAGATATGCAGATAATACCACTCTAATGATAGAAAGCAAAGAGGAACTAAAGACCTTCCTGACGAGGGTGAAAGATGTGAGTGAAAAAGCTGGCTTGATACTGAGCATTAAAAAGCTAAGATCATGGCATCCAGTCCCATTACTTCATGGCAATTAGGAAAAAGTGGAAGCAGTGACAGATTTTATTTTCTTGGGCTCCAAAATCACTGTGGATGATGATTACATCAAAGAAATTAAAAGATGCTTGCTGCTTGAAAGGAAAGCTATGACAAAAAAGCAGAGACATCACTTTGTTGACAAAGGTCCATATAGTCAAAAGTATGGTTTTTCCAGTAGTAATGCATGGATGTGAGATTTGAACTATACAGAAGGCTGAGTGCCAAAGAACTGATATTTTTCAAATGTGGTGCTGGAGAAGACTCTTGAGAGTCCCTTGGACAGCAGTAAGATCAAACCAATCAATCCTAAAGGAAATCAACCCTGAATATTCATTGGAAGGACTGATGCTGAAGCTGAACTCCAATACTTTGGCCACCTGATGCAAAGAGCTGACTCACTGGAAAAGACCCTGACGCTGGGAAAGACTGAAGGCAAAAGAAGATGGGGGCAGCAGAAGATGAGATGCTTAGGTAGCATCATTGATTTAATGGACATGAGTTTGATCTAAATCTGGGAGTCAGTGAAGAATAGGGGAGCCTGGTGTGTTGCAGTCTGTGGGGTCACAAAGAGTCAGACAGAACTTGCTGCTGCTGCTGCTACTGCTGCTAAGTCGCTTCAGTCGTGTCCGACTCTGTGCGACCCCATAGACAGCAGCCCACCAGGCTTCCCCTTCCCTGGGATTCTCCAGGTAAGAACACGATGAACAAATACAAATACACTGTTAGTGGAAATGTAAAGTGATTTGGCTACTATGGAAAACATTATGAATATTCCTCAAAAAATTGAAAAAAGAACCACCATTTTTCAGTCCATGGGGTCACAAAGATTTGGACTTGACTGAGCGACTGAACAACAAGTTTATGATCCACTGATCTCACTTCTGGTTATATAGCCAAAGGAATTGAAATCAGGGTCTTACAGATACATATCATGAACATTGCTATGTTCTTTGTAGCACTATTCACAATAGCCAAGACACAGGGAAGCAACTCAAAGGATAATTGAGAATGAATGGATAAAAAAAAACTATGTTATTTACATATAATGGAGTATTAACATGCACATATAATGAAACATAATATTATAATAAAGAAGAAAATCTTGTCATTTGCAGAAACAGATGAATCTGGAAGACATAATGCTAAGTGAAAAAGCCAGACATAGGACAAATACTATGAGTCCACTTATATGAGGTATCTAAACTAGTCAAACTCATGAAAGAGAGTAGAATGGTGGTTACCAACAACTGGAGGCATGAAGAGGAACAGGGAGGTGTTGGTACAAAAGTACAAGCTTTGGAAGGTGAGGAAGTTCGAGAGGTCCATGTACATCACAGTGCCTAGAGTTAACAATACCATGCTGCTGCTGCTGCTGCTAAGTCGCTTCAGTCATGTCCCACTCTGTAAGACCCCATAGGCGGCAGCTCACCAGGCTCCCCTGTCCCCAGGATTCTCCAGGCAAGAACACTGGAGTGGGTTGCCATTTTCTTCTCCAATGCATGAAAGTGAAAAGTGAAAGTGAAGTCATTCAGTCATATCCGACTCTTAGCGACCCCATGGACTGCAGCCTACCAGGCTCCTCCGTCCATGGGATTTTCCAGGCAAGAGTACTGGAGTGGGGTGCCATTGCCTTCTCCTAACAATACCATAGTGTATCCTTAAAACATTTGCTTAGAAGGTAGATATTATGTTTAGTATTCGTATTTTTACCACAAAAGTAAAGATGGCAGGAAGAAACTTTATATGTGATGGATATGTTTATGCAGTTGATTGTTGTGATGGTTTCATACTTCTAAACTCAGCATCACTATGAACTTCTAAACTCATTCTTCTAAACTCCGCAATACTATGAATGAAGCTAGTAGAGGTAATGGAATTACAGTTGAGCTATTTCAAATCCTGAAAGATGATGTTGTAAAAGTGCTGCACTCAATATGCCAGCAAATCTGGAAAATGCAGCAGTGGCCACAGGACTGGAAAAGGTCAGTTTTTATTCTAATCCCAAAGAAAGGCAATGCCAAAGAATGCTCAAACTACCACACAAGTGCACTCATCTCACAAGCTAGGAAAGTAATGCTCAAAATTCTCCAAGCCAGGCTTTAACAGAATATGAACCATGAACTTCCAGGTGTTCAAGCTGGATTTAGAAAAGGCAGAGGAACTAGAGATCAAATTGCCAACATCCATTGGATCATCGAAAAGCAAAAGGGTTCCAGTAAAACATCTACTTTTGCTTTATTGACTACACCAAAGCCTTTGACTGTGTGGCTCACAACGAACTATGGAAAATTCTTAAAGAAATAGGGAATACTTGACCACCTTACTTGCCTCCTGAGAAATCTGTGTGCAGGTCAAGAAACAACAGTTAGAACTGGACATGGAACAACAGACTGGTTCCAAATTGGGAAAGGAGTGCGTCAAGGCTGTATATTTTCACCCTGCTTATTTAACTTATATGCATGGTACATCAGCAAAACGCTGGGCTGGATGAAGATAAGCTGGAATCAAGATTTCTGGGAGAAATATCAGTAGCCTCAGATATGCAGATGACACTACCCTTATGGCAGAAAGTGAAGAGGAACTTAAGAGGCTCTTGATGATAGTGAAATAGGAGAGTGAAAAAGCTGGCTTAAAACTCAGCATTCAGAAAACTAAGATCATGGCATCCGGCACCATCACTTCATGGCAAATACATGGGAAAACAATGGAAACAGTGACAGACTTTATTTTGGGGGGGCTCCAAAATCACTGAAGTTGGTGATTGCAGCCGTGAAATTAAAAGATGCTTGCTCCTTGGAAGAAAAGCTATGACCAAACTAGACAGCATATTAAAAAGCAGAGACAATACTTTAACAACAAAGGTCCGTCTAGTCAAAGATATGGTTTTTCCAGTAGTCATGTATGGATAAGAGAGATGAACTGTAAAGAAAGCTGAGTGCCAAAGAATTGATGCTTTTGAACTGCGGTGTTAGACTCTTGAGAGTCCCTTGGACTGCAAGGAGATCCAACCAGTCCATCCTGAAGGAAATCAGTCCTGAATATTCATTGGAAGGACTGATGCTGAAGCTGAAACTCCAATACTTTGGCCACCTGATGCGAAGAACTGACTCATTGGAAAAGATCCTGATTCTGGGAAAGATTGACGGCAAGAGGAGAAGGGGATGACAGAAGATGAGATGGTTGGATGGCATCACCGACGTGATGGACATGAGTTTGAATAGGCTCCAGGAGTTGGTGATGGACAGGGAAGCCCGGTGTGCTGCAGTCCATGGGGTCGCAAAGAGTCGGACACGACTGATCAACTAAACTGAACTGAAAACTCAGCAAGCTGTATACATTAAGTATGTACAGTTTTCTGTATATCAATCATACCTCAATAAAATTTTTTAATTAGAATAAAAAGTGGTCTCTACCCTTGGGGAACTTATTATGCAATTAGGAAAGAATATGTTAAATCAGGCTCATAGAAACAGAGAATAGATTAGTGGTTATTAGAGGTGAGGATGGAGTGGGTAAAATGGGTGGAAATGAGTCAAAACTTAAAACCTTCCAGTTATAAATAAATCATGGAGATATAATGTCACAGCATGGTGACTATAGTTAGTAAACTATATTGCATGTTTGCAAGTTTCTAAGAGAATAGTAATCTTAAAAGTTCTCTGTACCTATATATGGTGACAAAGGTTAACTAGGCTTATTGTGGAAATCATTTTGCAATATATACAATATCAAATCATTGTTGTATACCTGAAACTAACATTTGTTGTTGTTCAGACACTAAGTTGTGTCTCACTCTTTTGAAACACCATGGATTGTAGCCCACCAGGATCCTCTGTGCATGGGATTTCCCAGGCAAGAATACTAGAGTGTGTTGCCATTTCCTTCTCCAGTGGATCTTCCTGACCCAGGCATGTAACCCATATCTCCTGCGTTGGCAGGCAAATTCTTTACCACTGCCACCAGAGAAGCCCTAAACTAACATAATGCATGTCAAGTATACTTCAGTAAAAAAAAGGTGTTTGTAGTTAGAAATGTGAGAAACCTTTAAATAAGATTCAGAAACTTCAAATTGATAGAGGAAATGAGTCAAAGAATATTTTAAAATATTATTATTCAAGCAGGATTAAAGAACACATCTGAGATAAAGATGAGAGTAGGCCCCTTAAAAGGGAAAATGGTTACTTAAGCAAGGTAAGACACACAAAGGAATTTTAAAGAATGTTTATGCTACATTAGCTTGAGTTAACATGTTCTCATATTTTCATCATTAACAGCAAAAACAATATCACAAGCACCTAGTCTCTTGAGAGCACTTGGTATCTGTAACATATGAACTAATTAATTAATTGAACATTGAGTTGCATAGCATTGTTAAACCTAAAATGTGATTTGGGAATGTTAGGATCTCTATATTTAAAGTACAGTCTTCTGCAAATGATTTAAATATTAATAGCTGGTAATGATTGTTCATATCACACAATTGACTAGCTTTTAGAATGTATCAATAGTCTCATATACCCATGGAAAGCAAAAAGTAACAACCCCTGAACTTCTAGGAATCTCTAGTGAAAAAAATTTTAATGATATTAAAATAAATTGAGTCAGCAAAAAACACTTCATATTCTCCAGACTTATTTTTGGAAAGGGTAAGCAAATGAATTAAATTGTAGGTAAATACATCTGAGATGCAAAGTAGTAATGCAGATAACAATCTATTTTTTATAATTAAAGCTTAGCTAACCTATCATTTGGCCACAATGATAATTTTGTATCAAACTATAAATAACAACAAGAGATCTGTACAGAAAAATTGCCTTGCAGCATTTTTGGAAAAATTAATGTATATCCAATATTGATCTTGATTTGTGCATGTTAAACTGTTCCTCCTTGAGTAAAGTATTCTTGAAGTCAATAATACGCCATAATCTCATATGACACTAATAAAATAATGCAAATGACAATTCATTTTTGTTAACTTGTCTATGACTTAATGGATGGATAAATTTTGTTAAAAGAGGAAGCAAGAACTTAGTGCATAGTAGGCATATCTGTAAAACAATTGTGATTGATTTTTTTGGGAGGAGTAACTTTCCTAAGATAGAAAGTGAAGCAATCAATCTTTTGAAATTTTTCCCAAAAAGTGTTTTTATAGCTGATGATACATATTTCAGAAAACAGAAGCCACGTACATTAGGTAGTTTGTTTTGTTCACTAAGAATATAATAGAGTAATGGTGTTGCCAATAAAGCCCAAGGAAGCTAAAAATATGCAAAACAGCAGCATTAGAATGATTTTATGTATGATACTTCCTTAGTGGCTCAGTTGGTAAAGAATCCGCCTACAATGCAGGAGACCCAAGTTCCATCCCTGGGTCAGGAAAATCCACTGGAGAAGGGAATGGCACCCATTCCAGAATTCTTCCCTGGAGAATTCCATGGACAGAGGAGCCTGGCAGGCTACAGTCCATGGTGTCGCCAAGAGTCAGACACGACTGAGTGACTAACACACATAGTAATTTTATTACTCAAAATTGTTGAAATTAGTAACACTAAAGTTGTTTTCTTGTACTCAAGGGACACTAGTAAGGGAAAAGAATAGCAGAGCAGTGAGAGAGCTAGGTAAAGTCTTAGATTCAAGGAAAAATATAGAGCAAGGAAGAATTATTTTCCATCCAATCCAGTTTTCCTGTGTATTCATTATGAGAAAGCAATGAACTAAAGACCTATGTTTGCACAGTACACCAATTAAATTTGCAGGAGAAAATACAAGCAGTGTAACTTAAGAAAATAAATTTACATTTGAGTCTCCCTGGTTATTTCCTAGCCATCATTTAAACTCTTGAAAATGCACCTTAACTCTTTCAAGGTACTTACAATCCACTTAGGCAGAGGCAGATACTTTACAGTGAGAGCTAAGGTGCCATTTAATCCAAGACTTTATAACCCAGGAGTGCCATGGGCAATGAGAATTCCTCTGAGGCATGCTTTCTTTGGAGAAAATATTGTTTGACCACAGTGTGAGTTTGGTCATGATGTATACAGAACCGGAATGTTAAACAGGATGGTAACCTAGGTAAAAGGTCATATATTGGAAAAAAAAAAAAAAAAATTGGCTCAACTATGTAACTCTAGGGCTTAAAAATAAGAACGTCCTGCCCCTTCTTGCCGTACTGGGTCTCACAGACAAAAGGGAAAATTCAAATTAGTAAATTAGTTGTCCAAATTAATAAATCTTTTGCCATATAAAATACATTACTCAAAATGAATCATAGACCTGAATGTGAAAACTAAAACTATAAAATTTCCAAAGGAAAATTTAGGAGCAAAAAATTCTTTGTGAACTTTGGGTTAGACAAAGATTTCTTAGATGTAACACCCAAAACATGATTTATAAGAAAAAAAAATGGACTTTATCAGAAGCAAAATCTGCTCTTTAAAAAGACAGCCTTATGTGAAGGAAAAGACAAATCACAGATCTGAAGAAAAACTTGCAAGGTATATAGTTGATGAAGAACTTGCGTATCTATAATATATAAGGAACTCTTAAAACAATAATAAAACAACTCAATTTTTTAAATGGGCAAAAGATTTGAACAGACATTTCACTAGAGGAGATTGCAATATTGATTGCAAATAAACTTGTCAAAAAATGCTAAACATTAGTCATTAGGGAAATGCAGACAAAAGCTGCAATGAGATACTACTACATACCTGTTAGAATGTGTACATTTTTAAACTTTTAAAAGCTAACCTTGGCAAGCATTGACAAGAATATGGGGTAGCTGGAATTTCATATGCTGCTGCTATTTTCTGTGTGCTTAGTCGCTCAGTCGTGTTTGACTCTGCAACCCCACAGGCCCTTCTGTAGATGGGATTTTCCAGGCAAGAATACTGGAGTAGGTTACCATTTCCTCCTCCAATGGATCTTCCCAATGTAGGATCGAATCTGCATCTCCTGCATTGGCAGGTATATTCTTTTACAACTGAGCCACCTGGAGAGCCCACAGTACTGATGGGAATGTAAACTGGTACCGTTACTTTGGAAAACAGTTTGACAGTTTCTTAAATGATGCAGCCGTCCTAATCCTAGATATTTGCCCAAGAGAAATGAAAAGCGCACATCTAAACAAAAACTTTTACAGGCTACTAGGAATCACAGTCTGGGGAATAGGCAATGTCCATCAAGTATAATAAGGTGGAAAGGGCTTAATAGAGGTTTATATAGAATGCTACTGGGTCCAGAAGAAAGCAAGTTACTCAGGTAAGGGGATAATGATCAAGGAAAGCCTGAGATCATTCTTAAAAGATCAAGTCTTGCAAGACAACAAAAATTAGAAAGTGTTTCAGAATGCAGAAAACTGAACTCAAAACATCCCAAACTAAACCACCATTTTTCCCAAAATCTGCTGTACCAGGAGCAGTCCCTGTATCAAACAATAGCAACTCCATCTTTCCAGTTGCTCAGAACAGAAAACTTAGAGTCATTTTTGACTCCTCTCTTCCCCTGGTATCTCTATCCAACCCATTAGGAAAGACTGCTGTCTCTGCTTTCAAAATATTAATATATCCACAGTCTGTCAACATTTCACCATCTCTGCTGTTCCCAGCTATCATCATCTCTCACCTGCAACAGACTCCTACCTAGTCTTGCTGCTTCTAAATTGGCCACCGTCTGTAATCCATTCTGAACACAGAACCCAGCATTATCATTTTAAAATGTAAATCAAATCATGGGAGTCCTCTGCAATGGCCTCCCAATCCATTCAGAGTAAAACTAAGGCCTTAAAATGATCTAAAAGGCCTTCACAAGTTAGCCCCTCAGTTTCTCTCACTCCCTTTCCCGGCACTGTTCTCTCAGTGACTCCTTGCCTCTTCTCACTCTTCTATCCCTTGCCCCTCCCCAGGCTCACTGATCCCCTTGCTGCTTCTAGAACAGGACAGGCAGATTTCTATGCTAGGGTTTTTGCACTACTGTTCCTTGTACCGGAGCTCTTTTCTTCCACATCTCCAGGTGGCTAATTCTCATACCTTCTGCAAGTCTTACTCAAATGTCACCTGCCCGAAACACTGTATATGAAACTGCATCTCGCCGTTCCTCCCAAACTACCACCTCACAGTCTCAGTTCCCCTTGTTGAGTTGCTCAGTCATTTTCAACTCTTTGTGACCCCATGCACTGCAGTGCCCCAGGCTCCCCTCTGTCTGGGGAGATGTCCCAGAGGAGCCTGGCGGGCTGCATTTCCCAGGCAAGATACTGGAGGGAGTTGCTATTTCCTTTTCCAGGGGATCTTCCCAACCCAGGGATTGAACCTGCATCTCTTGCAAGTCTTGTGCATTGCAGGTGGATTCTCTACTGTTGAGCCACCAGGGAAGTCCTCAATTCCCCTTACCTTGCCCTAACCTTTTCCCCATAAAACTCACCACCTGCTAACATACTGTACTTATTTATGATGCTCATTGCTAGTTGGTCTTTCTGCACTGGAATGCAAGCCCCATGTTCTCTTAATTGATGTATCCCTAGATACACTGCCTATTACATAATAAATGTTTATTTTTGTGTGTGTTCAATAAATGTAAGGTTCATGAAAATGAGAAAAATAGTCACTCCAATGACTGCAAATACTCAGTGTCACTAGAGTGTTAAGAGCACATGAGATAAAGGCACATGAGAAGGTAAAATTAGAGTTGTAGAATATCTTTCCATCCTCTGCAAAGAGTGCCAGCAAGTGGGGAACCACTGACAAGATTTACACATGGAATTAACATGATTATATTTACATATTAGATCACTCTTGCAGCAGTGTGAATCTGACATCTCCAACTTTCCAGGGTCACAAAATAAAATTTTAAAATAGCTTCTCTCTGTTGTCATAATCCTGACCCTTCCTGAGTGCTATAGAATCATAATTGTTAGAAAACGGATTCTGGAACAGACTGCCTGAATTTACATTCCTTTTCTACCAGTAGCTCTAGGATTTAGCAAATTACTCAACCTTTCTTTTCTTTATCTATAAAATAAATAAATAATTCTTTTTAAAATGTTGTTGTGGTCCTTTAAGAGTTTTAATAAATAAGGCAGTTCATGCTTGAACATGGTAAGCACTATAAATGTTTTAATGTTTTAATATTTTTAATATTAAAAGGAAAAAACACATTTCACAGATGCTTTATTTAATGGCAAACTATTGCTTCATCTTTCCTCCAATAGTTTTGCATTTTCTAAATTGAGCAATCCTTTCATACATAAATATTGGCAGTATTTTCATATATTTTAAGTTAGTAAAACTTAGAGATGTGATCATAAACGAACACTTCAAAGAATAAGTGTTCTGTTGTGTTTTGACTTTAATCGACTCCTGTCTCATATTTCCACAAATTCCAATCTAGATGAGCAATATTCATTAAAATACCCACCGCTTGTTTTATTATTTATAGTTTATATGTCTTTCCATTGAAACAAAGAGACAGATTGTCTTCTAGCTGAGACACCTGGAAGGTGCTTGAAGTACAAAGGCCATGATTCAAAAGTCTGCAGTGCAGTCAACAAGCAATTACTTTTGCATGTGATAGGAGACTGTCAGCTTCAAACACAGGACATTCTTTGGGAAGATTAGTCCAAATTACATTTTATTACATTGGCCCACTTGAATGGCCTAAACTTCATATACTTCTTATTCTAATGGAATTCCAACTGAGGCATTAATATATTGTTTATGACATGTTTGGAGTTCTTGTGTTATCAGCAGGCATTCATGAGAGAAGCTTCAAACAGTATCAGATAACAGTGAGCTGGATGTTGGCTGTTGTACAGCATAGGGGATTTTATCATCTTGTTGAACCAGTGGCAGTGATTAAATTAAACTGTCTGAACAAAGCTTTTGCATGTCAGACTGTTGAATGGCAAAATGAAAGAGTGACACACTTCAAAGATCAGAGGAAAGGAGACAGGGCTAGAAAAACACAGTTACATAACTGTTTATTTACCACATTCAGAGACAAAATCAATAGTTTTCAACTGTTGGTTTTCATTTTACTTCGTCTTTAAACTTTTCAGTATCATTTTATATGTTTTCGAAGCATATTTCCCCACATTCTTTTTCATGTAACATACTTAATTTAACTTGGAATGTTGATTGAACGATTAGGTAGTTAGGGGAGGATTTTTTTGTTCTTGTTTCTTTGTGCATGGATGATTTTTAATTTGGTATAATTTCTAATTTTTCTCTTATTATTCCTAATGAGATATTTTAGAGAAAAAAAATGTCCAGGAAACTAAGATGGTTTCATAATTTTTATCTAGGGAGAGAAACACAGGGCTTCTATTTTTCCACTTCAAGAGACAAATCAGAATTTTAAGGGAGAAGTTTAATACAGTAGAACTAAACTGAAATTATTTTTATAAGCTGAAACATTATAATATATGAGCTCTCTGAAGAAGTTTATGAGTAAAAAATTTCACGAATATAAATGTATCTGAGATACAAAGTTAGCTTTAGAGGAACCCACATGTTTTCCATCCAACAAGATTTGTAATCAACAGACTGGTCTGGCACTTATTTATAATTATTATTTTTGTTAGCAAAAAAAAATAGTTTTGTTAGTCTTGAGAAAATGTTATTTCCTCTCACACAAAATAAAACTGGGAAAATATCCAGAAAAAGCAAATTGAGTTTTAGTGCTGTTTCCATTACAAAGTCTACATAGTTTTAGATCATTGTTTAGACTGGTGATTTCCTTTTTATTTAAAGACTCTAAGTCAACCATTTGGAAACATTTAAGAAACTTCCAGTGTCTCAAGGTAGTTACAGAAGATAGGTATTCACATGATGCTAACCCTTGTACATTAGTTTCTTCAATTTTGATTTACACAATTTCCAGAGCTTTAAAATAATGCTCATTTTGAAATAAATGCTGGTTCTTAATGCATCTTCACATTTTGTTTTTCATTTTCATTTATCATGGAAGGTGATAGACTTTCAGAGAGACTCTAAGTACTCAGTGACATCCACTAACATGTTAAAGTACAAAACACTTTAAATTCAATTCCTCTTGAGACACTTAGTGATAGGGGAGAAATCATAGAAAAAATGAAAACAAAGTCAACGTGTCCTTTTAGAATATTTCACCACAAACAACCACATCAGTATGCATCCTTTACAAATTTACTTCTTCAACCCACCAAATATTTAGGACATGCTGATTGCTGTTGAAAGACAAGGAAACCAACAGAGGACGATCAGGATTATCTACAGATACAAGAAAAGATGAATTTTTACTTAGTTATGTGGCATACTTTTGGAATTGGGTTAGAAACATTCTCAATTAGAAATTTGTAAAGACAGCAAAACAATTCCAAAATTCATAGATTTCAAAATCCTAAAATCCATATGAAATCTATATGATTATAAATTTATTCAGAGTTTCATTTATAAATTATATTTTTATAAACTATATTTTTGATTAAAATATAATTAGGAAGAAGTTACTTCTGGCATTTTCTATTATACAGATGATAATGTTTATGTTTATTCAAAATATTTTTGAAATTTTCTATTTACTTAAAGTCTACTATGATCTAAAAAAATTGAGACTTTAAATATTGTAAGTAATGAATTGTTATTTAATCAATATAATAGTGTCAATTATCTTCAACTAAAAAAAGTTACTATATAACATCAATATTTATACTCTAAAAACAAAAAGTAAACTTTTCAATTTCTCACTGCACTTTATAAAAATTATTCATGAGTTAGACAATGAAGTAAACCTCTGTGAAGTCATAAAAACAGAAAAATGTTCATGTACATTACCTGGTAAAAATAAATAAAAATTAAAAATAAATAACAAAATTTACATAAACACTCAACATGTTGGAAATTTAAAAACACTCCTTAAGTAAATTTTGCCTCAAATAAGATATTATGAGAACAACATGAGTCAAAACTCATGAGATATCTTTAAAGATTTTTCAAAAGAAAGTTGTACTCCTGGATGTTTATATCATTCAAGAAAGGAAAATAAGAACATATATTAAATCAGCACTCAGCTAAAGAAGTTAAAAGAAAAGCAAAAATATCTCTTAAAATATAAAATGAAATTAAGGACTTAAGTTTAGAAATTAATAAATGAAAAAAACTATGAAATTGATCAAATCAGATCAGATCAGTCGCTCAGTCGTGTCCGACTCTTTGCGACCCCATGAATCGCAGCACGCCAGGCCTCCCTGTCCATCACCAGCTCCCGGAGTTCACTCAGACTCACGTCCATTGAGTCAGTGATGCCATCCAGCCATCTCATCCTCTGTCATACCCTTCTCCTCTTGCCCCAATCCCTCCCAGCATCAGAGTCTTTTCCAATGAGTCAACTCTTCACATGAGGTGGCCAAAGTACTGGAGTTTCAGCTTTAGCATCATTCCTTCCAAAGAAATCCCAGGGCTGATCTCCTTCAGAATGCACTGGTTGGATCTCCTTGCAGTCCAAGGGACTCTCAAGAGTCTTCTCCAACACCACAGTTCAAAAGCATCAATTCTTCGGCCCTCAGCCTTCTTCACAGTCCAACTCTCACATCCATGTATGACCACAGGAAAAACCATAGCCTTGACTAGATGGACCTCTGTTGGCAAAGTAATGTCTCTGCTTTTGAATATGCTATCTAGGTTGGTCATAACTTTCCTTCCATGGTGTAAGCGTCTCTTAATTTCATGGCTGCAGTCACCATCTGCAGTGATTTTGGAGCCCAGAATAGCTTCATCTATAAACTGATATTTAGAAAAGAAAGACAATTCCTTAACAAGTCTATTCAAGAAAAATAAGGAAAAAGCAGATACAATGTTAAGAATCAAAATGAATCTATACCAATTAAATTCTCAAATTATAAGGGAATATTATTAACACACAACTCAGAAGCCAAAATAAGAGAGAGAATTGTTGATGTTACTACATCAAAGCATAAACATTTTGTTTGGCAAAAGACATCTTCAGCAAATGTATAAGACAAATTACAAAACTACAATCTGGGAGAAAATTTTGCAACCTACATGAAAGACAAAACAAGTGAAATAAGAATAAACATAGTTCAGAAGAAATAAATATGGTTACAAAGCTCTAAAAACATCACTCTTCATTGATCTAGCAGTTCTATTTTTAGTAATTTATCCTGTAAAAATGTTTCAAAAGATACAGTCAGACATTACATTTAACTTAAAATATAGAAAAATGATAAACAACTATATTGGTGAAAAAGTCATAATACACACAAAGAAATAATAACCAATCATTAAAAGAGATAAGTTCAGTTCAGTCACTTAGTCATGTCTGACTCTTTGAGACCCATGGACTGCAACATGCCAGGCCTTCCTGTTGATCACCAACTCCCGGAGTTCACTCAAACTCATTGAGTCAGTGATGCCATCCAACCGTCTCATCCTCTGTTGGCCCCTTCTCTTCCTGCCTTCGATCTTTCCCAGCATCAGGGTCTTTTCCAAGGAGTCGGTTCTTTGCATCTGTGGCCAAAATATTGGAGTTTCAGCTTCAACATCAGTCCTTCCAATGAACACCCAGGACTGATCTCCTTTAGGATGGAATGGTTGGATCTCCTTGCAGTCCAAGGGATGCTCAAGAGTCTTCTCCAACACCACAGTTCAAAAGCATCAATTCTTTGGCACTCAGCTTTCTCTATAGTCCAGCTCTCACATCCATACATGACTACTGGAAAAACCATATCTTTGACTAGATGGACCTTTGTTGGCAAAGTAAGGTCTCTGCTTTTGAATATGCTGTCTAGGTTAGTCATAACTTTTCTCCCAAGGAGCAAGTGTCTTTTAATTTCATGGCTACAGTCATCATCTGCAGTGATTTTGGAGCCCCAAAAGATAGTCTCTCACCATTTCCACTGTCTCCCCATATATTTGCCACGAAGTGATGGGACCAGATGCCATAATCTTAGTTTTCTGAATGTTGAGCCTCAAGCCAACTTTCTCACTCTCTTCTTTCACTTTGCCTAAAGTGTGATGTCATCTGCATATCTGAAGTTATTGATATTTCTCCCAGCAATTTTGATTCCAGCTTGTGCTTTATCCAGCCCAGAGTTCAGAAACAGATAAATAAAACATAAAATAAATAAAACAGGTAAATAAAAGATAAAAGAGTTCAGAAACAGATAAATAAAAACATCTCCAAATCTATTGTTTAATGAGAACTAAGAGGGAAGCAGAGGAACCAGAGATCAAATTGCCAACATCCGCTGGATCATCGAAAAAGCAAGAGAGTTCCAGAAAAACATCTATTTCTGCTTTATTGACTATGCCAAAGCCTTTGACTGTGTGGATCACAATAAACTGTGGAAAATTCTGAAAGAGATGGGAATACCAGAGCTGCCTCTTGAGAAACCTGTATGCAGGTCAGGAAGCAACAGTTAGAACTGTGCGTGGAACAACAGACTGGTTCCAAATAAGAAAAGGAGTACGTCAAGGCTGTATATTATCACCCTGCTTATTTAACTTATATGCAGAGTATATCATGAGAAACGCTGGGCTGGAAGAAGCGTAAGCTGGAATCAAGATTGCCAGGGGAAATATCAATAACCTCAGATATGCAGATGATACTACCCTTATGGCAGAAAGTGAAGAAGAACTAAAAAGCCTCTTGATGAAAGTGAAAGAGGAGAGTGAAAAAGTTGGTTTAAAGCTCAACATTCAGAAAACGAAGATCATGGCGTCTGGCCCCACCACCAGTTGTGTCTGACTCTTTGCAGCCAATGGACTATATATACAGTCCATGGAATTCTCCAGGCAAGAATACTGGAGTGGGTGGCCTTTCCCTTCTCCAGGGGATCTTCCTGACCCAGGGATTGAACCCAGGTCTCCCACAATGCAGGTGGATTCTTTACCATCTTAGCCACCAGGGAAGCCCAAGGAAACCCAAATTAGCCCCAAAACACTGGAGCTGAAAATAATAGACACCTTTTGTCTCACAGTTTCTGTGAATTAGAAATCTTGGAGCATTTGGTCTGGGTGATTCTAGCACAGAACAGGCTTCCCAGCTGGCACTAGTGGTAAAGAATCCACCTGCCAATGCAAGAGACTCAAAAGACATGGAAATCCTGAGTTGGGAAGATCCCTTGCAGGAGGAAATGGCAACCCATTCCAGTATTCTTGCCTGGAAAATTCCGTGGATAAAGGAGCCTGGCAGACTACAGTCCACTTTCACTTAGTTTCACAGTTCAAGATCATGGCGTCTGGCCCCACCACTTCATGGGAAATAGATGGGGAAACAGTGGAAACAGTGTCAGACTTTATTTTTCTGGGCTCCAAAATCACTGCAGAAGGTGACTGCAGCCATGAAATTAAGAGACGCTTACTCCTTGGAAGAAAAGTTCTGACCAACCTAGATAGCATATTCAAAAGCAGAGACATTACTTTGCCAACAAAGGTCCATCTAGTCAAAGATATGGTTTTTCCAGTGGTCATGTATGGATGTGAGAGTTGGACTGTGAGGAAGGCTGAGCGCCGAAGAATTGATGCTTTTGAACTGTGGTGTTGGAGAAGACTCTTGAGAGTCCCTTGGACTGCAAGGAGATCCAACCAGTGCATTCTGAAGGAGATCAGCCCTGGGATTTCTTTGGAAGGAATGATACTAAAGCTGAAACTCCAGTACTTTGGCCACCTCATGTGAAGAGTTGACTCATTGGAAAAGACTCTGATGCTGGGAGGGATTGGGGGCAGGAGGTGAAGGGGACGACAGAGGATGAGATGGCTCAATGGCATCACTGATTCAATGGATGTGAGTCTGAGTGAACTCCGGGAGTTGGTGATGGACAGGGAGGCCTGGCATGCTGGGATTCATGGGATCGCAAAGAGTTGGACACGACTGAGCAACTGAACTGAACTGAACTGAAGAGGGAAGCAGGTTCCAGAACAGTATGCAGAGAATGATCAAAATTAGGATTTTATAAAAATGAAGTAGTAGAGGGGTTACATATGCCTAAGCAGGCCTGGAAGACTACACACCAATCCAGTAACTATGATTTTCTCTGGGAACTGGCATTATGATTATGCAGGTTTGATTTCCTTCCATCTAGAGCAATCTCCCTTTGTTTCTCTGACACTGGTTGAAGAAATCTTAGCCACTTATGGATGAAAATGTCCCACCTCAGGACTTCCCTGGCAGTCCAGTGGTCAAGACTCCACATTTCCGATGCAGGGGTGTCGGTTCAATCTCTGGTTAGAGAACTAAGGTCCCACATGCCATGCAACATGGCCAAAAAGATATAAAAAATAAAGAATATCCCTAGATCCAGGATATACTTCTGATAAACATGTTGTTATTTGACTGTTCCATCTCTCCTCCCCTGTGTTTTCTGTAACTAGAAGCTAAGTCTGCAAACTTGATTAAACATTTAAATTAAACATTTTTGGCAAAATATAAGCAGTTTGCTCTGAGGACTAGGATTATAGTGAAGACACAGAGAATATATTTACTTTCTACAAAACATATTTCCATATTATCTCAATTTTTGCAATAAAGTACATGAGCAACTTTAAAAAATAGAGACATTTGCACTGACACAGAAGAAACTTAATAGTATACTGATCAAATATTTAAAAGGAAAAAAGAAGGTATAAAGTAAAATCTTTCTTTTAAAAAAAAAAAGGATTGTGTATGTGTGTGTGTGTGTTTCTGTTTATACGCACATGTATCCATGCAGGCATTTATCAAGAAAGAAGTAAAAAATGTTAACAAAAGTTACTTTTGAGGGTGGGGTTATTGATTTTCTATAGTGCTTTATTTTATGCTTTTGCTTAATTCTTTTTTCTTCCATAAGCACAAAATGAGGTTGTGAAGGGGTGAAATTTGTAATTATTTAATGAAACTAATTATTTTAGATGTAGAAAATAACAACTTCTAATGAGAAGGAAGAAAGAAAAAATGGAAGAAGTATACACAGGAACTCAAAAACAGCAATGTTTGAAGCAATGGCCTGATTTTCTAAGGAAATACCAAATTATATGCAATATAAGTGACTCTTATTTTCCGAAACTGTGCATTCCCAGAAAATGCATTCCTAAACATGTCTTCACTAAGCAGGTCATATTTCATCATATCTTCATTGAAATTGTATTTGGGGACAGGAAGCAGGGTAATATATTTATTCCATGGAACTTTGCTGACCAAGTTTCAATAGAATCATAGCAGTAATCACGATCTGTTAAAATAATTTAAAACATAAATTACATTCCAAACAGTAAAAAAAAAAAAAAATGACTGTAGTGCTTATTAGGTCACAAGAGTCATAGAGGAGGATAAATTAACACATAAATATGTTTTAAGTTATAAACTTAACCTTTTAACCTTTATTTTGTAATTTATAGTTACAAAAATTTTCATAAACATCTTTCTGTACCAAGAGTGGTGTTCAAATCATTCTGACTTAAGCTGGCATCGAGACCATTCATGAAAGTATTAACTAGGCATTGCAATGGAATCTTTTAAGTGTTTTTTTAAAATTTGAAGATGTGAAGTCTTGGGGAAAATGAATGGGTAAATCTTTTCTACTTTTTCTTCTTTTCTTGATATTTCCTACCCTTAACAATTTGTGTGAGCTCAGTTGCTCAGGCAAGTCGGATTCTTTGTGACCCCGTGGAATGTAACCCACCAGGCTCTTCTGTCCATGGAATTTCTCAGGCAAGAATGCTGGAGAGGGTAGCAGTTCCCTTCTCCAGGGGATCTTCCTAACCCAGGGATTGAACTCAAGTCTCCTGCATTTCAGGCAGATTCTTTACCATCTGAGCCACCAGGGAAGCCAAAAGTGAAAGTGAAAGTCGCTCAGTTGTGTCTGACTCTTTGCAGCCAATGGACTATATATACAGTCCATGGAATTCTCCAGGCAAGAATACTGGAGTGGGTGGCCTTTCCCTTCTCCAGGGGATCTTCCCAACCCAGGGATCGAACCCAGGTCTCCCACAATGCAGGTGGATTCTTTACCATTTGAGCCACCAGGGAAGCCCAAGGAAACCCAAATCAGCCCCAAAACACTGGAGCCGAAAATAACAGACACCTACTGTCTCACAGTTTCTGTGAATTAGAAATCTTGGAGCATTTGGTCTGGGTGATTCTAGCACAGAACAGCCTTCCCAGCTGGCACTAGTGGTAAAGAATCCACCTGCCAATGCAGGAGAGGAGACTCAAAAGACATGGATTCAATCCCTGAGTTGGGAAGATCCCTTGCAGGAGGAAATGGCAACCCATTCCAGTATTCTTGCCTGGAAAATTCCGTGGATAAAGGAGCCTGGCAGATTGAAGTCCACTTTCACTTATCGAGTTAAAGAAGGAGGAGGGGGGAGTGATTTTTTTTAAACCCAGAATTAATGTAAGGATTAACAGTCAATTTCTGCCTTTTAATTCTCATTTCATAACGTTTCCTATCTGTAAACCATTTTCTGCTTGTCCACTGTTCTTGTTCTTCAGTTTTTTCTGGCAACATTTTGAACCAGTTTCCTAGAGGCAATAAAAGGTTTTCAATTTAAAGAATTTTTTAAAAAGGACTACTTCCTGGTGAATGGCACTATGCCATGCTTTAGCTGACATCCCAATTTCAACTGATTCATCAGAATTCATCAGAACTGAGCCTGTGCGTGTGTGAAAGTTGCTCAGTCATCTCTGACTCTTTGAGACCCCATGGCCTATACAGTCCATGGAATTCTCCAGGCCAGAATACTGGAGTGGGTAGCCGTTTCCTTCTCCAGGGGATCTTCCCAACCCAGGGATCCAAACCAGGCCTCCCACATTGCAGGCAGATTCTTTACCATCTGAGTCACCAGGGAAGCCCAAGAATGCTGGAGAAGACTACCCCTTCTCCAGCAGAACTTCTTGATCCAGAACTGAACCTACTATTAAGTAAGTCCTGATGACTCACTTAGGTGTCCCCAAGGATCGTTGGCTCAGCCTGTAGTTCCATCTTAGAACTTGCCACTTGTGTTGCAAAAACACAAGTGCTGAAGAGACAGTCCAGCACTGAGGAGGAGAGTTTTTGCTGTTTTTGGTGTTTTACTTTACCAAAAGTGACACTATCTTCTTCCAGCTGTGTCCAATCCTTTGTGACCCCATGGACTGTAGCCTGCCAGCCTCCTCTGTCCATGGAATTCTCCAGGCAAAAATACTGGAGTGGGTTGCCATTTCCTCCTCCAGGGGATCTTCCTGACCCAAAGATTGAACCCGAATCTCCTGAGTCTCCTGAATTAGCAGGCAGATTCACTCTCCTCTCAGAGCGAAATATTTCACTAGAATTATCTCATAATTCTAGTAGATAATTCTTGTGAAAAATGAATTAACAGGTACCACATTTATGATTTATTCAATAAATAAATATGATACTAATAGTAACCCTTATAGATTGGTACCCCAGTTAGCTACCCAACCAGCTCATCACTTAACCCATTCTCAGTTTTTGAGAGAGGGAAGTGCAGAGACCAGAGAAAAGGCTGCAAGGAGAAGTCTGAGATAGTACCCACTATGCATAAGAAACTATGAGATGGAGAGAAGAGCCAGCCAGCTGATTAATTAGTTGCTGCAAAAGTGAAACAGAGTGTTGTTGCCTCAACAAAATGATTAACCCTAGAGGAGGAGGGAAGACAAATCCATTGCCCAGGGAACATCCACTAGGCCCATGAACCATCGAGTCACTGGGGCTGTGACTGGATGATCAAGACCACTGCTGAGTCCTGAATGACTTTGCAACATCCACGGGATTGTTCTCCTACTTCTCCATGTACCTTTAAAACAAGAGCCTAAAATCTGGTAGAAATTAAGCATGTCTCTGTTGGAGAAGGCAATGGCAACCCACTCCAGTAGTCTTGCCTGGAAAATCCCATGGATGGAGAAGCCTGGTAGGCTGCAGTCCATGGGGTCGCTAAGAGTCGGACACAACTGAGCGACTTCACTTTCACTTTTCACTTTCATGCGTTGGAGAAGGAAATGGCAACCCACTCCAGTATTCTTGCCTGGAGAATCCCAGGGACGGGGGAGCCTGGTGGGCTGCCGTCCATGGGGTCGCACAGAGTCGGATAATACTGAAGCGACTTAGCAGCAGCAGTAGCAGCTATTACTTACACCTGTAATGAAATCAACCAATGCAAAAGCTTTAGATATTGTCGGATATTGAAAATTATGAATACGTTTTCACTTCAGTTCAGTTTGAGGAAGAAGATTATTTTCAAATATCAAA
>NW_011490932.1:563787-568838 GCF_000754665.1 Bison bison bison | reverse complement strand
AAGATAAGCCAGCATCAAATAATGCTTTATGGTTTATAAACCACTTCCGTGCTCCTGCTGCCATGTAACCTTCACAGAGTAATAACGTTGCCATCATTATCTCTACTTTACAGATGAAAAAACAAGCACAGTGTATATTGGAAGGGGGAAGAAACAAGGGATGGATGAGTATTGTATACTTTACACAGGATTTTTAAAAATTGCTATACCAGTTGAGAAAAACTAACATCATGGCATCCAGTCCCATCACTTCATGGCAAATAGATGGGGAAACAGTGGAAACAGTGGCTAACTTTATTTTTGGGGGCTCCAAAATCACTGCAGATGGTGATTGCAGCCATGAAATTAAAAGACGCTTACTCCTTGGAAGGAAAGTTATGACCAAACGAGATAGCACATTCAAAAGCAGACACATTACTTTGTCAACAAAGGTCCGTCTAGTCAAGGCTATAGTTTTTCCAGTGGTCATGTATGGATGTGAGAGTTGGGCTACAAAAGAAAGCTGAGTGCCGAAGAATTGATGCTTTTGAAATGTGGTGTTTGAGAGGACTCTTGAGAGTCCCTTGGACCGCAAGAAGATCCAACCAGTCCATCCTAAAGGAGATCAGTCCTAGGTTTTCATTGGAAGGACTGATGTTGAAGTTGAAACTCCAGTACTTTGACCGCCTGATGCGAATAGCTGACTCATTTGAAAAACCCTGATGCTGAGAACCATTGAGGGCAGGAGGAGAAGGGGACGACAGAGGATGAGATGGTTGGATGGCATCACCGACTCAATAGACATGGGTTTGGGTGGACTCTGTGAGTTGGTAATGGACAGGGAGGCTGGCATGCTGCAGTTCATGAGGTCAAAAAGAGTCGGACATGACTGAGCTACTGAACTGAACTGAATTGATACCAGTTGAAATATATCTTATGCAAATATTTTGTGTAAGAGTTTTGTAAGAGTTAGATGGATAATATTTTTAGTAAGCAGTTTCCATTACTCCAGATCAAATTGAGATGAATGAACATCTAGTAAGTTATAAGTGATACATATGTATAAACCATTCAGGAGAGACTTTTTAATCATTTTGACTACAGCAAGAAATTTACAATATTATTAGTGATTATTATTAGGGCCATAATAACACATAAACAGAAGTTATCATCTTTCCAAGGATTTTAAAAAACATATTAAAAATTAATATGTAATCCTCTCTGGGTCTATTGGAAGTTACTCTTTTTACTTGGTGTTTTTATCAACATAATATTTTATCAAGATACTACTCCTTAAAATTGTCTTTAATGGCTTTTCTGACAAGAGTTTCAGTGTGGTGCTTAAAAGCATAGACTTTGATTCAGAATGCTTGGGTTTCAATCCCAACACAGACAATTACCTTAGGCAAATCATTTAATTTCTCTGCATCAACTTCCTCATTCATAATGTGGGAGGGATTATAATAGTATAAACCTAATAAGATTTTATGACAAACCTAGATAGCATATTCAAAAGCAGAGACATTACTTTGAATTTTGTTAAAAAGTAGATTTACATAAAAGGTTGGGGTGGGGGCGGGGAGGAACATGATTTCTCTTGGCAACAAGTCTTTTTCTGTGGTCATGTATGGATGTGAAGAAGGCTGAATGGGGAAGAATTGATGCTTTTGAACTGTGGTGTTGGAGAAGACTCTTGAGAGTCCCTTGGACTGCAAGGAGATCCAACCAGTCCATTCTGAAGGAGATCAGCCCCAGGGTTTCTTTGGAAGGAATGATGCTAAAGCTGAAACTCCAGTACTTTGGCCACCTCATGTGAAGAGTTGACTCATTGGAAAAGACTCTGATGCTGGGAGGGATTGGGGGCAGGAGGAGAAGGGGACAACAGAGGATGGCATCACTGACTCGATGGACGTGAGTCTGAGTGAACTCTGGAAGTTGGTGATGGACAGGGAGGCCTGGTGTGCTGCAATTCTTGGGGTCACAAAGAGTCGGACACGACTGAGCAACTGAACTGAACTGAACAGAAATGATTTAATACCCACAACCTCTTAAAATATTATTAATACCTAGCACAGAGTAGTCCCTAGGTATTTGTAAGACATTATTTGTATAGTTATTCTGTACATCTGACTTATGAGGAAGTTCAACATAAGCATATTGAACTTGAGAGCAGAGCAGTTTTCCAAAAGTTTGTGTACAAATTAGAATGCATTGCCTCAAATAAAAGGTATTGCCCTTGGAGAATAAGAATCCAGGGAAACCTACAAATGTCCCTTTTGTCAATGATGTGGTTGAGATTGTATGGTACTTTCAAGCTCTGCACTCCCTGAGCCCCTCTAAGTTCTAGGGAGCAAGTTACAAAGTGGGTGTCACCAGACACACTGGGGAGCACCAAGGGGTCATGGAGAAGATGGAGGCGGGGGGAGCTGTGAGGGCAACAAGGCTCCAACAAAGGATGTAGGAGAACTCTTCCTTCTGATGCTTGAAGAAGGCTAAAGATCCAAGACTCCAAGGGTTTCAGTTGCAAGAAAAGACTCCAGATTGCCGGTACAATAGCACGCATGTGTGTGTGTGTGTGTGTGTGTGTGTGTGTGTGTGTGGTAAGTCGCTTCTGTTGTGTGAGACTCTTTGTGACCCTGTATATGGACTGCAGCCCACCAGGCTCCTCTGTCCATGGGATTCTCCAGGCAAGAATCCTGGAGTGGGTTGCCGTGCCCTCCTCCAGGGGATCTTCACCACCCAGGGATCAAAGCCACGGCTCTTATGTTTCCTGCATTGACAGGCGGGTTCTTTACCATTAGCACCAACTGGGAAGCCCACAGTAGCATATTCAATGATTTTTAGATGTAATTTACTGAACTATCTCCTGCTAGCATTATAATTTTCAAGATGTCAAAAGGAAGTACCAAAAGGTCCCTGAAGAATTACTTTTGAATTTTGTTAAAAAGTAGATTTACATAAGAGGTTGGGGTGGGGGCAGGGAGGAACATGTTTTCTCTTGGCAACAAGTCTTAAAATAGGGTTATGAATGGAAGAAAAAGGAGAGACATTTCGATAAACTTCTGGGTTTGGCACTTTGTCTCCTTACATCATGGGCTGCCCAGTTGGCCCTAATGGTAAAGGATCTGCCTGCCAATGCAGAAGACTCAGGAGACACAGTTTCAATCCCTGAGTGGGGACGATCCCCTGGAGGAGGAAATGGCAACCCACTCCAGTATCTTGCCTGGAAAATTCCATGGATAAAGGAAACTGGTGGGCTACAGTCCACAGGATCATGAAAAGACAGACACAACTAAACACACACACTCCTTAATCACAAGTTGATGTGTCCTGGGCATAGTACTGTTTGTCATGCTTTTGTCTCCTCCATTTTTCTCAGACCTTTTAGGAAAGAACCTTGACAGACCAGAAGGACATACAGTGCAGCATGGAAGTAATAAAGGGTCTGGGCTTTTGCAGCTGCTGTTTCCTCTGCCTGGACACATTTTTCAAACCAAACCTCTCTCTATATATCTACCTATCTATCTATTTTATACATACACACACACACACACACACACACACACACATATATATATGGGCTTTGGGTCTTATTTAGAAATCCCTGGTTCCAGAAAACAACTTTCCAGATCCCTCCAAACTAGCATGCGTTTCCTCCACTATGGCAGGTGTGCACTGAATTGTAATGTCTTGTTTGCTGATCTTTTCTGAGCTCCTGAGAATAGAGACAATGTTCTACTCACCTTTCTATCTGCAGTACCATGTGTCATTACTTTCATAGGAGGGACTCAATAAATCCTGGCTATCTGAGTGAAGGAAAGCGGGAATCTCAAGGAGATAGAAAGATGGATTCCTCAGACCTTTCTGGTTCTCCTTGCTTTGTTTTGAGTTGGAACTGAGTGCATCCAGATCCTTTTCACCTATAAAGTGGAGCTAATAGATGGTCCAGAGAAAAAAGATGCAAGAAATGGGTGCTAAGGGCCAGTTCTGATGGAGGCTGTAAAGAGGAAGGATAAAGGAAGGATCATGGATTCTGCAATATCCAGACAAGTTGACTAGAGAATGAAATTGAAATTGTCAAAGCAAAACTGCTGCCTGGGAAAGAGCTGATATCCAATTACAGTAACCTTTGCCTTCTGTGTCTTTAAGGAATGCAAACTTAGAATCAGGCAAATGAACAGACATTGATCAAATAGAGGAATGAAAACCTCAACAGTGGACACTCAAAGCTCACTTCTGCAGAGAGGGGATCTGTCTTCCACTGACACCCTAGGTTATGTGAGCATTGGGACTGAGGAAGGAGAAAACCCAATTACAGAAAGAAAGCTGGGTGTTCTGGGTAAGTTCTCTCCTCACCTGCTAGGTGGACCATCTGTGAGTCCTGCTTGTGGAAATATTAAAGTTATTCTTCTTAGTGCTGCTAAAATAGCTTTAGGTCATTCAGCATATTAATGGAAGGAGCTGGTCTCAGAATTAGAGATAAGCAAATGCCACTACATTCTAATGATGGAAATCAGGGCTGTGAAGTTAAATGCCACTCAAAGAGACGATTTGCTAGCTCAATAGAACCAAGGAATGCTTAGCTTTTAAACTCAGTTGTATCAGATGGAAGGAAGTATTATTGGAGAACTGGGAGAGTCAATGTCAAGACTAAAGCCATATCTACATACAGCAAGTGTATTAGCCAAAGTGAAGTGAACCCAGTATACTTTGTTGCCTCCATGATGAAGCTGTGCAGTGATCAACCATGTCAACTGTGCTGTGATCTAATTCACGTTGTTAGAAATAATCTAATCAGCTCTAAGCAAGCTAGTGACTTTGACTATGATTTTAAATTGAGGGTCTCTGGTATTCCTTTAAAATCTCAGAGAAACAATTTAGTCAAAATAGTCAAATCTTTTCTCAAATATTAAAAAAAAATACGTATTTAAAGTGAAGAGGAACTAAAAAGCCTCTTGATGAAAGTGAAAGAGGAGAGTGAAAAAGTTGGCTTAAAGCTCAACATTCAGAAAACTAAGATCATGGCATCTGGTCCCATCACTTCATGGCAAATAGATGGGGAAACAGTGGAA
>NW_011490932.1:558370-563687 GCF_000754665.1 Bison bison bison | reverse complement strand
AAATTAAAAGATGCTTACTCCTTGGAAGGAAAGTTATGACCAACCTAGATAGCATATTCAAAAGCAGAGACATTACTTTGCCAACAAAGGTCCATCTAGTCAAGGCTATGGTTTTGCCAATGGTCATGTATGGATGTGAGTTGGACTGTGAAGAAAGCTGAGGGCCGAAGAATTGATGCTTTTGAACTGTGGTGCTGGAGAAGACTCTCGAGAGTCCCTTGGACTGCAAGGAGATCCAACTAGTCCATCCTAAAGGAGATCAGTCCTGGGTGTTCATTGGAAGGACTAATGCTGAAGCTGAAACTCCAGTACTTTGGCCACCTCATGTGAAGAGTTGACTCATTGGAAAAGACCCTGATGCTGGAAGGGATTGGGGGCAGGAGGAGAAGGGGATGACAGAGGATGAGATGGCTGGATGGCATCACTAACTCAATGGACATGAGTTTGAGTGAACTCCGGGAGTTGGTGATGGACAGGGAGGCTTGGTGTGCTGTGATTCATGGGGTCGCAAAGAGTCAGACACAACTGAGTGACTGAACTGAACTGAACTGAAAAGGTAAGATATCTGCAAACCACACATGCATTCTAGAAAAGATTGCTTAAACATATTCATTATAGTTTATATTTTTGTTTTAATTACTGTTATTTTCCCATGTTACACAGTTATTTCTTTAAGTATAAGTTTTATCACATTTGCCAAATTGCCTAATGAGCAAGATGTTGGGTTTTGGCTACATTTTATCCATCATTTTTCATAACATGATTTACATACTGTTCTCACACACAGCATAACAATAGAAGCAAATGTGTAGCAACTAACAATAACATGGGTGACCATAACTGGGAACTGACTATTTAGATAAACACAAACAATCCACTCCTTATACCTTTTTTAAGAATTTAGAATTTAAATTAATCTTACTGCCTTTGATGTGAAGCCTTAATTTTCTCTCCAGTTCTCATATCACTTAGCTCTTGCAACTTTCTTACTTCCCCGTACACATTCAAAAGAAGTTAAAATAGATGGGGAAAAAGTGGAAACAGTCTCAGATTTCATTTTCTTGAGCTCCAAAGTTAATGCAAATGGTGACGGCAGGCACAAAATTAAAAGATGCTTGCACCTTGGAAGAAAAGTTATCATAAAGCTAGACAGCATATTAAAAATCAGAGACATCACTTTGCCAACAAAAGTCTGTGTAGTCAGAGCTATGGTTTTCCAAGTAGTCATGTATGGATGTGAGAGCTGGACCGTAAAGGAGGCTGAGCACCAAAGAATTGCTGCTTTCAAACTTCAGTGCTGGAGAAGACTCTTGAGAGTCCTTTGGACAGCAAGGAGATCAAATCGGTCAATCCTGAAGGAAATCAGCCCTGAATATTTATTGGAAGAACTGGTGTTGAAGCTCCAATATTTTGGCCACCTGATGTGAAAAGCTGACACATTGGAAAAGACCCTGATGCTGGGAAAGATTTGGGGCAAGAGGAGAAGAGGGCGACAGAGGATAAGATGGTTGGATGGCATCACCGACTCAATGGTCATGAGTTTGAGCAAACTCAGGGAGATATGAAGGACAGGGAAGCCTGATGTGCTGTAGTTCATGGGATCACAAAGAGTTGGACATGACTTAGCAACTGAACAACAATGACAGCAACATTTCTTGAATACTATTTATGTTCTATCAATGGTGTCTTTTTCTTTGTAGACTACATCTTTTCCCTAATAACTCTATTATTATCATCTCTATATAAGATATGAGAACCTTTGGACTGATTGTTGTTGTTATTCAGTCGCTCAGTCATGTCCAACTCTTTGTGACCTCATGGACTGCAGCATTCCAGGCTTCCCTATCCTTCACTATCTCCCAAAGTTTGCTCAAACTCATGTCCACTGAGTTGACAAGGCCATCCAACCATGTCATCCTCTGTTGCCCCCTTCTCCTCCTGCCCTCAGTCTTTACCAGCATGAGAGTCTTTTCTGATGAGTCAGCTCTTTGCATCAGGTGGCCAAAGTATTGACATTGAAGGACTGATTGAGGGCAAGCTATTTATTCAACCACAGAGAGAGAGGTTTCAAATTATTGATCAGCAAATAATTTCTCTCCTTCCCACTGTGTGAAGAGTAGACTTCCCTGCATTTCTGATATAGGCTTTGACCATGTCATGATATTGGACTTACTGGATTTATGGAATGTTAACAGATATGAAGTAAGCAGAGATCTTAAATGTGCTTCATGGGTTTGGCTTGTTTCTTGCATCCTGGCCATCTTCCATGAGAAAACGTGATCCAGATGGATGCCACCCTTTAGCCTGGGTTGTGTAATGAATACACAGGGCAGAACCCCTGCTCCAGGAAGCTGGTAATCCTAGAAGTATCAAGACAGGTAGTGTAAGCTTCAGTTAAACCTGTAGCTTATAGCCTAGAACCTAGCCCAGCCACTGACTTGCAGATCTGTGAGCAAGAAAATCAGTTGCTGTTTTATGCTACTAAGTCTGAAAATACTTCGTTGCTATAGACTGAATGAATGTTTGTGTCCCCCTGCTCCATATTCGTATGTTGAAGTCTAATTTCCAGTGTGATGGTATTTGGAGTTGGGGCCTTTGGGAGGTAATTAGGTCATGAGAGTGAAGCCCTTGTGAACCTGAATGCAGGTCAAGAAGCAACAGTTAGAACCAGACATGGAACAACTGACTGGTTCAAAATTGGGAAAGGAGTATGTCAAAGCTGTAGACTGTCACCCTATTTATTTAACTTATATGCAGAGTGCACCATGTGAAATGCCAGGCTGGATGAATCACAAGCTGGAATCAAGATTGCTCAGAGAAATATCAACAACCTCAGATATGCAGATGATACCACTCTAATGGCAGAAAGTGAAGAAGAGCTAAAGAGCCTCTTGATGAGTGTGAAACAAGAGAGTAAAAAGGCTGGCTTAAAACTCAGCATTCAAAAATCTAAAATCATGGCATCCAGTCCCATCACTTCATGGCAAATAGATGGGGAAAAAGTGGACACAGTGACAGATTTTATTTTCTTGGGCTCCAAAATCACTGCAGACCATGACTGCAGCTACAAAATTAAAAGATGCCAGCTACTTGGAAGGAGAGCTATAACAAACCTAGACAGCATATTAAAAAACAGAGACATCACTTTGCCAACAAAGGTCCATATAGTCAAAGCTATATTTTTTGAAAGTCATATACAGATGTGAGATTTGAACGAGAAGGCTGAGCACCAAAGAACTGATGCTTTCAAATTGTGCTGCTGGAGAAGATTTTTGAGAGTCCCTCAGACAGCAAGGAGATCAAACCAGTCAAACCTAAAGGTTTGAATGAATATTCAAACCCTGAATGTTCATTGGAAGGACTGATGCTGATGCCGAAACTCCAATACTTGGCCACCTGATGTGAAGAGTCAACTCATTGGGAAAGATCCTGATGCTGGGAAAGATTAAAGGCAAGAGGAGAAGAGGATGACAGAGGATGAGATGGTTGGATGGTATCATCGACCCAGTGGACATGAATTTGAGCACAATCTGGGAGCTAATGAAGGACAGGGAAGCCTGGAGTACTGCAGTCCATGGAATGGGGTCACAAAGAGTTGAACAGCAACAGGAAGAAACATGAGCGAGATTACCTCTCTCCCTCTGCCGTGTGAGGATACAGTAAACAGGCATAGACTTACAAACCAGGAAAAGCGCCTTTACTAGGAGCTGAGTGATCTTGTAGTTCTCAGCCTCTAGAACTGTGAGCAATTTGTTCCATGCCAAGACATTTGTTGTGCAGCATTATTGAGATAGTGTACATGTTAAGTTGCAGCAGTAGGATTCACATCCATATCTGTAGGTACTAACACTGGAGCTCACTTCTTACTCAACATTGCCTATCTGTGAAGTGATAGACCAGTAAATGGAGCACAAGATATATGGCTCCAAAGTCTGAGGATTACAGGCTGAAGAATTTAGAAAGGCAACTGGAAAGGAAGCTAAGATATTGAATAGGGAAGCTGTGGGCCTTAAAAGTACTTAAGGGGAGGAGATAATCTATGTGACCTAGTTCCTTTTCCTCCTTATGCTCAGTCCCCAAACCCACACCTCCTCTTTTACCCTCCTGCCCCAATTCTCACCTCTGGATAGTGCAGAGAAGATAGAACCAATATACGTGCAAAGAAATCAAACTGCTCCAGAAAAATCCTTAAGTGTCTGTTTTGTACATATTTCCTTCATCTTTCGTTTTAAAAGAATAAAGAATACTTCTACCCATGTTTCCACTGATTGCAAGGATCCAGAAAACCACTTATGAGTCAGTATTTCACAAATGTTCAAATATAAGTGGATTCTTTTTGATAGCAATATCACTTTCTGATGAGATGGAGACCCAGAAATTCACAATAGTGGTTTTTGTTAAAGAGCATCGTTGGCACTTTTTATGGCAAAAATTATTAGCAATTGTCTTTTGGCAAAATTCCAAGCCAAGAAATTATATTATACCTGTTCATACTCGTCTCATGATTTCAAATGTCATTCTTTTTGCTTTCTTCCTTGAAATGATGTGATGTTACTGTGAATGTCTAATTCAATTCCAGAAGTCAGTGAGCCATGATTTGTCTTTTCTTAATACCAGGGCTTTTAGAATTTAATTATCTAATTGTTATAAAACAATCATATGAAAGAAAATATGGTATTTAAAACATTGATATCAACAATATTTGATATAAAATTTGATATAAAATTCCTAATATTTTAAAGCCAATAAGACCATCAGATCAGATCAGATCAGATCAGTCGCTCAGTCATGTCCAACTCTTTGCGACCCCATGAATCGCAGCACGCCAGGCCTCCCTGTCCATCACCAAGTCCCAGAGTTCACCCAGACTCACATCCATCGAGTCAGTGATGCCATCCACCCATCTCATTCTCTGTCGTCCCCTTCTCCTCTTGCCCCCAATCCCTCCCAGCATCAGAGTCTTTTCCAATGAGTCAACTCTTCGCATGAGGTAGCCAAAGTACTGGAGTTTCAGCTTTAGCATCATTCCTTTCAAAGAAATCCCAGGGAGGATCTCCTTCAGAATGGACTGGTTGGATCTCCTTGCAGTCCAAGGGACTCTCAAGAGTCTTCTCCAACACCACAGTTCAAAAGCATCAATTCTTCGGTGCTCAGCCTTCTTCACAGTCCAACTCTCACATCCATACATGACCACTGGAAAAACCATAGCCTAGTCACTAGACAAACCTTTGTGGCAAAGTAATGTCTCTGCTTTTGAATATGCTATCTAGGTTGGTCATAACTTTCCTTCCAAGGAGTAAGCATCTTTTAATCTGTC
>NW_011490932.1:554762-558270 GCF_000754665.1 Bison bison bison | reverse complement strand
CATGAAGTGGTGGGACCAGATGCCATGATCTTTGTTTTCTGAATGTTGAGCTTTAAGCCAACTTTTTCACTCTCCACTTTCACTTTCATCAAGAGGCTTTTTAGTTCCTCTTCACTTTCTGCCATAAGGGTGGTGTCATCTGCATATCTGAGGTTATTGATATTTCTCCCGGCAATCTTGATTCTAGCTTGTGTTTCTTCCAGTCCAGCATTTCTCATGATGTACTCTGCATATAAGTTAAAAAACAGGGTGATAATAAGACCATAGAGAGAGATAAATTAGAAAACCTCCTAGATCTTTCACTTCCAATACCTATGATAATTGAGATCATTCTTGCCAGATTTGAGGCCTCTCTAACAATACTTACCACTTAACCCATATTTCAGATTCACTTGCTAAGTGGTAGAACCACTTTAGGGTAAGTATAAGTGAGACTAGATTTTATTTTACTTTGGAATTCTAAATATATTATTATTCTTAGCCTGGGATTTACTACAGTGCCTCATATCACGCCCTCCTACAGGTTGAAAATGCTTCTCTAACTTGTATTATTCAGGATTCTCCAGAGAAACAACATCTACAGAATGTGTATGTATATATGTGTGTTTGTATACATGCTTTGTATTGATGACATGTATTTTGTAGTCATTTTTAAATTTATTTCATCTTATATATATAGCAGACACATTATAATCTTATAGGTTACAGATATCAGTTCACTCGGTTCAGTCCTTTGAGACTCCACGGACTGCAGCATGCCAGACTTCCCTAGTTCTTCACCATCTCCCAGAGTTTGCTCAAACTCCTGTCCATTGAGTCGGTGATGCCATCCAACCATCTCATCCTCTGTTGTCTCGTTTTCCTCCTGCCTTCAATCTTTCCCAGCATCAGGATCTTTTCTAATGAATCAGTTCTTTGTATCAGGTGGCCAAAGTATTGGAGCTTCAGCTTCAGCATCAGTCCTTTCAATGAATATTCAGGACTGATTTCCTTTAGAACTGACCGTTTGAACTCCTTCCTGTCCAAAGGACTCTCAAGAGTCTTCTCCAACACCACAGTTCAAAAGCATCAATTCTTCAGCCCTCAGCTTTCTTCACAGTCCAACTCTCACATCCATACGTGACCACTGGAAAAACCATAGCCTTGACTAGATGGACCTTTGTTGGCAAAGTAATGTCTCTGCTTTTGAATATGCTATCTAGGTTGGTCATAACTTTTCTTCCAAGGAGCAAGTGTCTTTTAATTTCATGGCTGCAGTCATAATCTGCAGTGATTTTGGAGCCCAAGAATATAAAGTCTGTAATTGTTTCCATTGTTTCCCCATCTATATAAATATATCAGTAGATAGAGGACATATTGATTGATTTTAAGGAATTGACTTAAAATCATGGGAGCCAATGTGGCTCACAATGTGGAAGCTGAGTAGTCTGAAATCCTGAGGGCTGGCCACCAGGCTGGAAATTTCAGCAGGAGTTGATGTTGAAGTCTTCAGTCAAGGACAGTCTGGAGATAGAATTCCTTCCTCTGCCAGGGACCTTAGTCTTTTCTCTTAAGGCCTTCAACCAATTGGATAAGACCCATTTACATAACGGAGGATAATCTGCCTTACTCAACGTTCACTGATTTAAAGGTTAATCACATTTAAAAAATACCTTATCAACAATATCTAGACTGACATTTGACCAAATAACTGGATACCATTAACCTGGCTAAGCTGACACACAAAATTAACCATCATACTCACTGATCATTAAAGTGGGATGACTGAATTCCAGGAGCTGCTCTAGATGATCAAGTGGTGTAAGAGAATAAAAAATAGAACTTCCTTTCATCTTTATTTTGATCAGGAAAAAAATGTATCCTTACTACTGAGTTAATGCACAGACTGACAGCCCCACCATTCTCAGGCCATATAAGAGATGTCCTATGCCATGACTCTGGTTCAAGGTGTCATGGGGGAAGGAGAGGGAGGTCTGGGGCACAGAGCGTTGACACAGGCCACTTGTAGCTCAGGCTACATTCTCACGTTTACCTGAGCCATTGTGGCAGATAGAATAATAGCCCTCCAGAATATATCCACGTCCTTATCCTGGGAACCTGTGAATATTCACTTTTCATGACAAAAAGAACTTTGCAGGTGTGAACAAGTTAAGGATCTGAGATGGAGAATTTATCCTGGCTTATTCCAGTGGGCCCAACATAATCAAAATTCCTTATAAGAGAGACACAGGAAGAGCCAGAATCAGAAAAAAAGGTGATGTGACAACAGAAGCAGAGACTGGAATGATACCCTTTGAAGACAGAGGAAGAGGCTACAAGCCTAGGAATACAAGTGGCCTCTAGAAGCTTCAAAAGGTGGGGGAACAGATTCTCTCCTAGTTTCCAGAAGGGATGCAGCTATGCCAGTCCCTTGATTTGGTCCAGTTTGCAAATGCAATGTACTAACAGCAGAAAAGGGAGACACTTCTTGCTAATTTCAATGAAAATCTCTACATCATTTTTGGATGGGATTTTAAAATGTACATTCTGATTTTTAACTAGTACTGCACTTCTGCAAGTATAGCTAGTATCTTCATGAGTTATTTCACCTACAGTGTTTATTAAACTTTGTATCCAAAAACCCTTAGAATCAGATTTTATTTAACTACAAAGAGGGTAGATTGAGATTTGAAAAGTAATGTTGCATAGTCGTCCACATTGAGAGCCTAAGACACCACAAATCCATTGCTGATGACTGTGGCTTGACACCACCCCAGTAGCCAAGTCCACTGGTCGGGATTTCACCTTTGAACTCATAGGCAAAATCAATATTAGGGGGAGGTAGACTCCTCAGCTAGAGCTCCAGCAGTTTTAGGATTGTGAAGGGGGAAGACTAGAGGATGAAACCCCAAGAGCATCTGGTCAATGCACACCTGCAGATCACTGACCCTGGGCACCAGAGGTCCAGCCTGTGGCTTCACATTTCTAGGGTGAATGAGCAGGTAATGATTATATCAAGGCCACCTAAAAGAGAGAAAAGAGAAAAAGTAAACCAACACCCTCAGCATCCCTCCTAAAAGGCCACACATCTGTTAAGACCATTAAGACCATCCTCTACCACTGGTAAGAATGCCTCTAGTGATTTACCCCCTCTCAGTTCAGTTCAGTCACTCAGTCGTGTCCAACTCTTTGTGACCCCATGAATCACAGCACTCCAGGCCTTCCTGTCTCTCACCATCTCCTGGAGTTCACTCAAACTCATGTCCATCGCGTCAGTGATGCCATCCAGCCATCTCATCATCTGTCGTCCCCTTTTCCTCCTGCTCCCAATCCCTCCGAGTATCAGAATCTTTTCCAATGAGTCAACTCTTCACATCAGGTGGCCAAAGTACTGGAGTTTCAGCTATAGCATCATTCCTTCCAAAGAACACCCAGGGCTGATCTCTTTTAGAATGCACTGGTTGGATCTTCTTGCAGTCCAAGGGACTCTCAAGAGTCTTCTCCAACACCACAGTTTAAAAGCATCAAT
>NW_011490932.1:551783-554662 GCF_000754665.1 Bison bison bison | reverse complement strand
AAGTGATGGGGCCAGATGCCATGATCTTCGTTTTCTGAATGCTGAGCTTTAAGCCAACTTTTTCACTCTCCTCTTTCACCTTCATCAAGAGGCTTATTAATTCCTCTTCACTTTCTGCCATAAGGGTGGTGTCATCTGTATACCTGAGGTTATTGATATTTCTCCTGTCAATCTTGATTCCAGCTTGTGCTTCTTCCAGCCCAGCATTTCTCATGATGCATAGAAGTTAAATAATCAGGATGACAATATACAGCCTTGACCTACTCCTTTTCCTATTTGGAACCAGTCTGTTGTTCCGTGTCCAGTTCTAACTGTTGCTTCCTGACATGCATATAGGTTTCTCAAGAGGCAGATCAGGTGGTCTGGTATTCCCATCTCTTTCAGAATTTTCCGCAGTTTATTGTGATCACCCCCTCTAGGGCCCTCATATTCCCACCTCTAAACTGTTTTCCCAGTTTACTTCCACATCAAGGACATCAGCTTGAATTCCTCTGAGTTCTCTGCCTTCCATCTGGATATGTTTTCCTTCGTTTGAAACAAGAGGAAAGAAGGAAGTGTCCCTTCTCTTTTTGAAGGCTAGCCCTTCCTTCTTTTCCTGTGACCTTGCTGTACCCACAACTCTTTCTCTTTCTTCCAGATCTGCTCATTCCTTTCTACTGGGTCCTCTTCTTTCCCAAGCATAAAAAGGCACCACTCACTCTTAAACACAAGTCACATCCTTAATTTTGTTACAGCCACAAGCCAACACGTTCCCTTATTCTTTCTTCTGATGTTGAATTTCAAAACAATGATGTCTTCAGTCAACTCCACTTCCTCTCCACCCCTTCACTCCTTCACCCTAGTGGAGAAGGAAGGTCTTTGACTGTTTCCTAATATACAAACCGAAGTATTTGCCCACTTTTTATATGATCCAGTTAAAGATTTGAGACTCACTCCTTGTGAGTTTCTTCTTCCTTAATTATATCCCCCAGACTTACTTGCTACCTTTGTGCCATCTTGATTTTTTTTTTTTCTCATCATTCCTGACCCCCTGAAGCACGGAGTCTTAAACTTTAATGTTGGGACTTCCCTGCTGGTCCTGTGGTTAAGACTCCAAGCTTCCCAGCTTTATAGCAAAAGGAACTCAGCTCGGTGCACTGTGATGACCTAAATGGATGGGATGGAGGGTGCTGAGAGGAAGGCTCAGGAGGGAGGGGATATATATATATATATATATAGCTGATTCATGTTGTTGTACAACAGAAACTAACACAACATTGTAGAGCAATTATCCTCCAATTAAAAATAAATGTTTTGAAAATATGTTACAAGAAAACGAAGACTCTGAGCTTCTATATAGGGGTCACAGTTTCAATCCCTGGTCAGGGAACGAAGATCCCACAATTTGGTGAAATAAAAACAAAAACAAAATGTAATGTTTGTTAGATAAATGTTGACAACTTGTTAAAAATACAGAGTCCTTAATGTTGTCCTCACACTCCGAATGAGTAAGAATGAATGGAGTCTAGGAATCTATATTCAATAGCCCTTCCCACCGTGGTCCTAAGGCCTTCCTCCTACCCAAGTGAAATACTCTGTGATCCTGTCTATGCCGCAGGCTTCAGCTAATACTGTATCTCTTGGTTTTCATCCTTCTTAGAGCTCTAAACTTGCATTCCCAACCAGATGTTAACCTCTCTTTCTCTAATTTTAAAGCTGATATTACTCTATGTAACAGAAGAACTGTACAAAAATGATCTTCTCGACCCAGATAATCACGATGGTGTGATCACTCATCTAGAGCCAGACATTCTGGAATGTGAAGTCAAGTGGACCTTAGAAAGCATTACTACGAACAAAGCTAGTGGAGGTGATGAAATTCCAGTTGAGCTATTTCAAATCCTGAAAGATGATGCTGTGAAAGTGCTGCACTCAATATGCCAGCAAATTTGGAAAACTCAGCAGTGGCCACAGGACTGGAAAAGGCCAGTTTTCATTCCAATCCCAAAGAAGGGCAATGCCAAAGAGTGCTCAAACTACTGCACAATTGCACTCATCTCACATGCTAGTAAAGTAATGCTCAAAATTCTCCAAGCCAGGCTTCAGCAATACGTGAACCGTGAACTTCCTGATGTTCAAGCCGGTTTTAGAAAAAGCAGAGGAACCAGAGATCAAATTGCCAACATCTGCTGGATCATGGAAAAAGCAAGGGAGTTCCAGAAAAACATCTATTTCTGCTTGATTGACTATGCCAAAGCCTTTGACTGTGTGGATCACAATAAACTGTGGAAAATTCTGAAAGAGATGGGAATACCAGAGCACCTGACCTGCCTCTTGAGAAATCTGTATGCAGGTCAGGAAGCAACAGTTAGAACTGGACATGGAACAACAGACTGGTTCCAAATAGGAAAAGGAGTACATCAAGGCTGTATATTGTCACCCTGCTTATTTAACTTATATGCGGACTACATCATTAGAAACGCTGGACTGGAAGAAACACAAGCTGGAATCAAGATTGCCAGAAGAACCTCAGATATGCAGATGACACCACCCTTATGGCAGAAAGTGAAGAGGAACTCAAAAGCCTCTTGATGAAAGTGGAAGAGGAGAGTGAAAAAGTTGGCTTAAAGCTCAGCATTCAGAAAACGAAGATCATGGCATCCGGTCCCATCACTTCATGGGAAATAGATGGGGAAACAGTGGAAACTGTCAGACTTTATTTTTCTGGGCTCCAAAATCACTGCAGATGGTGACTGCAGCCATGAAATTAAAAGATGCTTACTCCTTGGAAGGAAAGTTATGACCAACCTAGATAGCATATTCAAAAGCAGAGACATTACTTCGCCAACAAAGGTCCGTCTAGTCAAGGCTATGGTTTTTCCTGTGGTCATGTATGGATG
>NW_011490932.1:537755-551683 GCF_000754665.1 Bison bison bison | reverse complement strand
TGAAATTAAAAGATGCTTACTCCTTGGAAGGAAAGTTATGACCAACCTAGATAGCATATTCAAAAGCAGAGACATTACTTCGCCAACAAAGGTCCGTCTAGTCAAGGCTATGGTTTTTCCTGTGGTCATGTATGGATGTGAGAGTTGGACTGTGAAGAAGGCTGAGTGCCGAAGAATTGATGCTTTTGAACTGTGGTGTTGGAGAAGACTCTTGAGAGTCCCTTGGACTGCAAGGAGATCCAACCAGTCCATTCTGAAGGAGATCAGCCCTGGGATTTCTTTGGAAGGAATGATACTAAAGCTGAAACTCCAGTACTTTGGCTACCTCATGCGGAGAGTTGACTCATTGGAAAAGACTCTGATGCTGGGAGAGAGTGGGGGCAAGAGGAGAAGGGGACGACAGAGGATGAGATGGCTGGATGGCATCACTGACTTGATGGATGTGAGTCTGGGTCAACTCCGGGAGTTGGTGATGGACAGGGAGGCCTGGCGTGCTGTGATTCATGGGGTCACAAAGAGTCGGACACAACTGAGCAGCTGAACTGAACTGAATGTTAGAAACAAATCCGTCATCTTCCCCCCAGCCCCGTTTCTGCTTCCGTCTTCCTTGTCTTTTATTAACCACCATTTTTCCAATTATGTGGGCTCTGCAATCTCAGGAAACCTCGGTCATCAGCAAGCACTTGTTGTCCCAAGAAAATGTTCATGATCGTCCTCTCCTTGGAGTTCCAGGGGATGATCACCTTTCAGCTGATCTTGCCAGCATCCTAACTGGTCTTTATTCTCCAAACAACCCGAGCTGCTGCTGCCATATTAATCTTCCTTAGGAACAGTTCTGTTTCTAGAAAACTTTAACGACACTTTCTTTTCAGTCAAATGTAATTCAAACACTTTAACTTGCAACCAGCATTTTCCTCTGAGGCTCCGAAATTCCTCTCCTAAAGGTGTCACATGTGTACATCCTCCTCCCAGTTGTTCTAAATGCAGGATATTAATCCTTTGTCAACTGAAGGTATTGCAAGTGTTTTTTCGTTTGTTTTGTTGCCTGTGGATTTTTATGGTATTTTTGTGTTTGTCTGAAAGTTTGAATTTCTATGTCACCAAACTTGTCCACCTTTACTGTTTCTTTTTAAATTAATTTATTTTTTAATTGAATTACAATTGTTTTACAGAATTTTGTTGTTTTCTGTCAAATATCAACAAGAATCAGCCATAGGTACACCCATGTCCCCTCCCTCCTGAACCTCCCTCCCCATCCCACCCTTCTAGATTGTCACAGAGCCCCTATTTGAGTTCCCTGAGTCACACAGCAAATTCCCATTGGCTCTCTACTTTACAAATGGTATTGTAAGTTTCCATGTTACTCTCCCCATACATCTCACCCTCTCCTCTCCTCCTCCCCTCCCGCCATGTCCATAGGTCTGTTCTTGACGTCTGTTTCTTACTTTGCTTCAAGTGACTTTTTTGTTCCAAGTTTTTGCAGATCACTCTAAGATGAACTCTGTCTTGTTTTATGTTACTCTTATACCTGTCTTCTGTTAGACCTTAGATTGTAAATTCCCTAAAGGTAATATGTTATCTTCTTTATAGAGGTAATGAGCATATTAATGAAGACTTATTTTGAGCTATTATTATTATTTTTAGTCCCTGACAAGTACGAATTGATTTAATCCTCATTTCAACCCTATGAGGTAGGTACTACTACTGGGCCTTTTATATTGATGTGGAAGCTTAGGTAATTTGTCCTAGGTCAAATAACTATGACATAACAAGGTCACACAGCTAGTAATCATGGTGGAACCCGGTTTAGAATCTAAGCAGTTTGACTCTGGAAACTGATTGGAACTACTACCTTATGCTGTGTTCTCGTATGTGGAAGTGTTAGTCCCTCAGTCATGTCCAACTTTTTGTGACCCTTTGAATTGTAGCCCACCAGGCTCCTCTGTCCATGGAACTCTCCAGACAAGAACACTGGAGTGGGTAGCCTTTCCCTTCTCCAGGGGATCTACCTGATCCAGGGATTGAACCCATGTCTTCTGTATTGTAGGCAGATTCTTTAACATTTGACTCACCAGGGAAGCAGGAGATGGAAGTTCAATCCCTGGGTTGGGAAGATCCCCTGGAGAAGGGAATGGCTACCCACTCCAGTATTCTTGCCTGGAGAATTCCATGGACAGAGGAGCCTGAGGGGGCTACAGTCTGTGGGGTTGCAAAGGGTCGGACATGACTGAGTGACTAACACTTTCACTTTCATATGTGGAAAGAAATAATGGGTATTCTATGAGTACTTGCTGAATGAATAAAATTTAATATGTAGGCTGGGTGCGTATTTCTAGGCTATACACAGTTTCTTACAAGACCTCATGAGAGCTTGAGAGGTCGTGAGAAATGGTTGAGCAGCCATAATGTGAAATACCAAAGGACCCAGAATTGAAACTCCAACTTATGAGGCTTTTAGAGTACCAGTCTGCACGCACCCTGTTGGCTAAAAGGGAAATCCGATGATGAATGGGAAGAGCAGAAAAAACGTGGAATCCAACGCAATGGGCAGTTTTCCACATCATTATAGCAGTATTTTGTAACAATTTCTTTGGCAACTGACAGCAGGCATTTAAATCAGCTATTTCCTCCTCAGAATTCCTCTCCAAAGAATAATAATGGCCTCTGTGACTCTGAAGGAAATGTAGCCCCTACTCGGATACAATCTTATCTGGGAAATTGCCATGGTATTCGTCACAGCTGTCACCGTGCTGAGCCCATTAGAGACGTGCTGAATGGAGGTCTACAGGGTTGTGGGCTCTGAGTGCTCCCATTTCACAATCTTCCTGGCTTTCAACAGGAAAACAAACACCACCCAACATTTTGGGGACAGAGTCTCCTCAGAGTAGGGTCAGCATGAGAGCCATTCATACAGCTCTAAGCCCATAGAAGTTACTCTATGGCTTGGGTTGTAGATTTACAGGGACATTCGCAGTGATAGGGCTTCCCTGGTGAGCAGAACATGAGAAATAGTTTATGGAGAAAGCCCAGATTTCTACTTCTTTAATTGGAGAGCATGAGGGGAGCTAAAGAACTAAAAAGTTGGGGTATTTGGGGTCAGAGGTTGGCACTGGGACATTGGACCCAGTTCTTTTTGGGTTTGTTTCGGTGAAAGAGTGAGCTGTTTACTGTTCTTATTCTTCTCATGCAGAGAGCGTTAGAGCAGAAAGTATAATTCTGGATGATATATGATTTCAGAAACTTGGGCCCAGAGATGTCCAGTGACTGGGCAGGGTCCCATATGCCGCAGGTGGCAGGACCCATGATGCCTGAATTTGGGCCAGGTGGGACTTATTGAAATTTGGTTCTGTGAGGGAATACTCCTAAAAATCTAATGTAAATTTTCTTCATTAAGAAATAAGGACTAGGTACTAGGTACTTCCTAGTGGTTCAATGGATACAGCTTGGTGCTCCCAATGCAGGGGGCCCAGGTTCAATCCTTGGCCAGGGAACTAGATCTCACATGCCGCACCTAAGACCCAGTGCAGCCAAATTAAAAGAAATACATAATTTTTAGAAACATAAAAAATAAGGACTCCAAATCCAATTCTCTTTTATTTTCAAATTAATTTTGTTTTTAACCCACAGTTGGCTTTACGAAGAAATAGACATAAAAATAGTCTTCTGTTGAATAGACTGAGGGAGACAATTCATTCCAAAATTGCACTGTCCTAGAGACTAACTTCGGAGAAGGCAATGGCACCCCATTCCAGTACTCTTGCCTGGAAAATCCCATGGACAGAGGAGCCTGGTAGGCTGCAGTCCATGGGGTCGCTGAGGGTCAGACACAACTGAGCGACTGGACTTTCACTTTTCACTTTCATGCATTGGAGAAGGAAATGGCAACCCACTCCAGTGTTCTTGCCTGGAGAATCCCAGGGACGGGGGAGCCTGGTGGGCTGCCGTCTATGGGGTCGTACAGAGTCGGACATGACTGAAGCGACTTAACAGTAGCAGCAACAGAGACTAACTTACTGCACCATGGGAGTTGCTTAGTCTCAGAAAGTTGTTTACCCACTTTGACTCAAGACAAGGTCTTTGCGATACACAGCACAGTATGGGATTTTCTAAATTGGAGACTGGGTATCACTTGCCTTGCACAGAAGCAAGTTACTGGGGTGGGTGGGTGGGGAGGAGACACTGCCTGATGTGGTTTCCACCTTTGGCCCTTTCCTTCTACCTAAAGACCCTCCTGAGGCTCCTGAAGACCATGGGCCTTACCAGCAGGCTCCGGTTTCCCTTTTGTTTGTGTTTAGTAAAGAGGTGGGTTTCCCCAGTGGCTCATCTGGTAAAGAATTCGCCTGCAATACAGGAGACAAAGGAGACACCTGTTTGATCCCTGGGTCAGGAAGATCCCCCAGAGGAGGAAATGGCTACCCACTCCAGCGTTTTTGCCTGAAAAATCCCATGGACAGAAGAACCTGGCAGGCTATAGTCCATGGGATCGGAAAGAGTCAGATACCACTGAGCACAGGAAAGAGGCAATCAGCAAAGGCAGAGAGAGGTGAGGTAGCTTAACGGCATCATGGCAACTGTTCCATTATCTCATCAATTCTTATATTTCTTCCCATTTGCTCACCTAATATCTCCCCTCTTCTATTACTTGCTCTCATTTTGAGCGAAGAAGCCACGTTTCCATCCCCACCCCACTGCTTGATCGAGAACAAGCACTCAGCCAACCGTTTGTGGATTACACCAGTGACCTGACTTCTTTCCATCACTTCCCATTTTCCATCCTTTCTTTTTGCTGATCGTCCCAGTCTTCAACTTTTTGAGAACCAGTTGTGAGATAAATAGTGGCAAAAACAATGACTGAAACAGGGACAAAAGTTTCTTTGAACCAGTTTTTATTTTCTAATTTGTTATTACATTTTCAAATGATGTCTGTGTTTCCCAGTGCATTTTGTAGAACTCACTTCTTAACCATTTTGCTCTTTTCAGGTCGATAGAATAATTTTTTCTTTCATGGTAGATGAACCAGAACATGGGTACAACTGTTTGTGTAACTCTTCTCAAGTGCTTTGCAAAGTGTTCTGATGACAAATACCCCTGAAATATTATTATTGATAAATGGTAACATGACACATGAAATCAGAGTAAAACAATAAGAGCCACACTGAAATTATTAACATAGAGAGAAAAAGATATACCATGCTTAACTTTTGTGCCACGTTTACCTAGATCATATAGTTTTAATTCTCTTTATTAAAAAAGCATTTTGAGTGTATAGCCACAAATGTATCATCATTTTTAATAGTATTACTATGATTATCTTCAATGTATCATAAGTAAATATAGTTCAATGTTACACCTAATTATATCCAAGTATATTTTAAAACTTTCTGTACAAGTTTAAAAGTATATATAAATACTATCTTTAATAAAATAAAGGTTAAAAAAAAGGTAAAAAAATAAAAATTTGCATTAAAAGAGCTTGGCAGTATGCTAAAGCCAATGAAATTCCATAATGTATATCTTAATTGAGTTGTGTGGACATATATGTACATATATAACCACAAACTAATTTAAAGTTTTCTCTTTAATTTTAAGCTTAATATGATTAAATTAGTTGTAAAATAATCAGTTGTCTTATAATCATATTCTACTATTCAAACTAAAATGAAATATATCTCCCTTTATTAAAAAAAAAAAAGTCTACAGAACTGATTAAAGAGATGACAATGTAATTTCCATTACAAGTGCTTTTTCTGCCATCTAGTGGAAAAAATGAAATCCATGAGGGGTCACAATTTACAGTTTTAATTCTATTGTCTCAAATTATTAAACAAGGGCTTATTTGAAATCTCAAGAAAAGAAAAGAATGTGTTCTCTCCCTGGTTCTGGTCTGATCTGCAGGTGGAACAAATGTGGGTAATCCTGAACATTCTTCATATTGCCAAAGGGAGTACAAACAAAAATGTAAGGGGTGCTTTGGACTTTCTATAAAAATCACAGAAGCCATGGATTCTGAACAAGAAACTAGCACCCACTATATTATGTAATTGGATCATTGTTCATTGTCAAGGTGATGAAAGATGCCTCTTACCTTTCCATTCCTTTCTGTTCATGTCTCACTACTCTAGTCCTATAAACTGAAGGAGAAAGTTTAGACTAGACAGATGGTTTGTTGAGCACTGTCTAGATCAGTGGCTCTCAAGCATTTTTAAACTGCAACTCACACTAAGATGCATATTTGACATTGCAACCCAGTGTGTGTACATAAAAAAGAAGACAAATTTCCACAAGTAATAACCTTTAAATGAGTGATCACTGTGATATTTCACATTCTGCTCTGCTTTATTCTGTTTCACTTTTTGGTATTTTTTAAATAATATTTTTAATTGATTTCATGATCCACTAATGGTTCTGAAGATTGAAAAATCACTGTTAAGAATTTCCTGAAAGTGAAAGTGGCTTAGTCGTGTCCGACTCTTGTGACTCCATACAGTCTCCAGGCCAGAATACTGGAGTGGGTAGCCTTTCCCTTCTCCAGGGGATCTTCCCAGCCCCAGGGATTGAACCCAGGTCTCCCCACATTGCAGGTGGATTCTTTACCAGCTGAGCCACACCTGAGAAGTCCTAAATGTTTACTTCCCCTGCCTTAAAGATATATGATTCTACACCTGAAAAAAAGTGACAAAATAAAAGTTAAATGAAAAAAAGATGATAGAGATTGGTTAGTTAGTACAAAGACCTTTGAGCTATTCTCAAAGATATCTTGTTTGGTGAATGTTCTCTATTATACCACTAGCATCATCCTGTCACTCAGAATAGAAGGCTTAGCTTCATTCTCATAGCCACCTCTCTCATTCAATAAATCATCAAATTCCGTGTATCATATCATCACAATGTGTCTCATATCTTTGTTCCTCTTTTCATCTGGTTTAGAAGCCTTCCCATTTGTCCCTGGATGGTCACAGAAGCTTTCATACTGCTCTTCCTGACTCCATCACTCAACCCTCTGGACCATCCTTCACACAGCTGCCAAGACTGATCCTCCTCCTTACAGATCAGATGACATCATTCGCTGAATTCCGTAACTAATGAAGGATGGCATTAAAAACTCTCCTTGCTTAGTGCTTTGTCGGAATTTAATATTTTAGATTAGATTATTGTTCTCTCCATTGCATTCTGAACTAGGACTGTATCTGTGTCTCTTTTTAAACGCATTATATTTGCCCCAGCAGATACTCAATAAGTATATGTAAAAGGCACTGAACAAAACAAAACAAAAAACCAGCAAAATAAAAAGAACAACGAGAACAAAAGAACACAATGAAACAGCACTGAACAAAATTTCCTTTCTTAGTATATTAGGTTTTTTAAATTTTATTTTCTTTTTTAATTGAAGTATAGTTGACGTAAGGGTTTCCGTAGTGGCTCAGTGGTAAAGAATTTGCCTTCCAATGCATGGGTTCAATCCTTGGGTCAGGAAGATCCCCTGGAGAAGGAAATGACAGTATTCTTGCCTGGGAGATCCCATGAACAAAGGAGCCTGGTGGGCTACAGTCCATGGGATCACAAAAGAGTCAGACACAATTCAGTGACAAAAGAACAATAGCTGATGTATAATACTGTATGTTACATGTGTACAATATAGCAATTCACAACTTTTAAAGGTTATACTCCATTTATAGTTATGATAAAATATTGGCTGTAGTCCCCATGTGGTACAATATATCTTGTAGCTTATTTTACACATAACCTCTTAATTTCCTACCCCAGTATTGCTCCCCCCAACTTCCTCTTCCCACTGGTAACCAGTAGTTTGTACCGTATATCTGTGAGTCTACTCTTTTGTTACCTTCACGAGTTTGTTGTAATTTTTACATTCCACCAACAAAGTGATATCAGAAAGTATTTGTCTTTCTCTGTCTGGTTTCTTTCATTTAACACGACTTCCTCTAAATCCATCCATGCTGCTGCGAATGGCAAGATTTCATTCTCTTTTGGGGCTGAGCAACGTTCCATTTTATATGTACACTCCACATCTTTGTCTATTCACCTGTGAACAGACATTTAGGTTGTTCCCGTGTCTTGGCTGTTGTAAATGGTGCTGCTACGAACATTAGGGTGCATGTGTCTTCTTGAATTAGAGTTTTCATCTTTTCCAGATATAGGCCCAGGAGTTGCTAGATCATTATATTGCTAGATCATATGGTAGTTCTATTTTTAGTTTTTTTAAGGAACTTTCATACTGTTCTCCATAGTGGATGCACCAGTTTTCATTCCCAGCAACAGTGTAAGAGGGTTTACTCTTCTCTACATTCTCTCCAGCATGTATCATTTGTAGACTTTTTGATGTTGCTTATTTTAAAGAATATGCATATGCTCAAGCTTTTTCTTGGACTGCCTTACTTTCTATGCTCTGCCTACAGAAAGCCTTGTCACCCTTTAAATACCAGTTCAGATATTATCCCTTGCAAGAAACTCTCTTGGTCCCCAGCAGACTGAACACCCACAGTCTAATAGTAACTTCAGTATCTATTCAATGCTTAACGTGATTGTGCCAAATTTAAGATTTTTGTGTATGTGTGTATGCGTCTGTCTCACTTGACTGTGAACATCTTGAGGACATGGAGCATGCCTTGTGCATTTTCCTAGCCCTTAGGGCTATTCCAGGTATCAAATGTTTGTTCATTTACTTGAACATACTTGTTATGTGTATCTTTTTAAATAGGAACTGGCGACTGCTGATAATGATGTTTATGTAGGCCAGCCATGTCTTAGATGGGCTATTTTAAGTTTCAGAAAAGGGTTTGACCAAACTTTTCAGTTTGAATTATTGGTCTACCCACCAACAATTTTTTTTTAGTATTTACTAAGCATTATATAGGGCTTCCCAGGTGGCTGTAGTGGTAAAGAACCCACCTGCCAATGCAGGAGACATCAGAGACACAGGTTTGATCCCTGAGTCAGGAAGATCCTCTGGAGGAGGGCAAGGCAACCCACTCCAGTATTATTGCCTGGAGAATCCCAAGGATGGAAGAGCCTGGTGGACTGCAGTCCATAGTGCTGCAGAGAGCCAGACACAACTGAAGTGACTTAGCACACGCACAAGCACTATATGCTTCTGAGAAGAAAAAAAAAAAAGCAAGAAATTGAAGAGCCATCTCCCAATGCCTGGTTGAATGGCTCTTCACCGTGTTGCCAGAATAATCTATATTTCCCTCTGTCACTGAACTTCCTCCCTGCACTGTATGACGATCTGTTTCCACGAGATCCTTAAAGGTAGGAAAGCTCTCATTCATTTGTATACTCGGAAACCTATGAACCACTTGCACCTAGCAGATGTGCGTTAATCGCTCAGTCGTGTCCAGCTCTTTGCAACCCCATGAACTGTAGCCTGCCAGGCTCCTCTGTCCATGGAATTCTCCAGGCAAGAATACTGTGGGTAGCCATTCCCTTCTCCAGGGGATCTTCCTTAGCAGATGGTCAATACATATTTGTTGAATGAAAGAACAAGAGACACAAAGAATTATAATGGATAAAAAAGAAGTATTAGATATTATGTCCATCTTCAAGGACCTGATGTACCACTTAGGGAAGTAACTACCTAAATATTCTGACAGTCATGTCCTACAGTTAATAGACATTTAATACATTTTAATGGATTACAATTAATAAAATGAGAGTCGATTTCTACGCGCAGGAAAAATGCGAAACACTCATTAAGAAGTACAAGTGCTGTCTGTGTCCTCTAGGAGAGCATAATCAAGTGTGAGGTAATAAAAATGTTCACAACACATTACTCAGCAGGTTGGTTTCCTGCCAAATGTATTTTGGAGATATCACTGTACGCTGGAGTGGTTAGAGAAGACCTCTTCCCAAAGGAAGAAGGTCTTTGTCAAGAACTGTGGAAAGTTTGAGATGTTAGCCTATTTGCAAACTGAAAAGTTAGTCTGCCACATTTTTATAGATGCTGCCAGAGACCACAAAACTCTTGGGTCAGAGGTAACGGCCTCTGAGCACAGCTGGCAGCGGGAGCTTTGCCTCTATCTGGTTCTCTTTATCCTCCATGGCCCAACGAGGTGTTAAAGGAGGATGCTGTACACTCCATGGGTTTGCATCACAGCTGATGGACCCTGAGCTAAGGAAACCTCAATCTTCTACAAAGAGACAGCTAGCAAACCTGTTCAGTCTTTGTCCTGGAGGGACACATTATCCCTACTTTCCTGGTCAGAAAACAAATCTGTTTTCTCTCAGAGGGAGATTCTATCTTTGTGTCCCAAGGCTTTTTGCTGTACAAACATCCTTGAAAAAAATGGCCCAGAGCAAAAGCTGTCAATGCCTTTCCTCAGAAAATGGACAGAAACACAAGAGAACCATGGAGAATGTTTTTTCAACATTCTTAAATTGATTCTTGATTTGATCAAGTGTGTGATTTGATCAAGTAATAGGAAGAGAATAAATATTTTGGGAGAACAAAGAATTTCATGTGCACATATTTATTTGATGACAGACATCTCCAGACCTTAGTTTCTCTACTTCTAGAATTGGAATCAGAGAAAGCGATGGCACCCCACTCCAGTACTCTTGCCTGGAAAATCCCATGGATGGAGGAGCCTGGTAGCCTGCAGTCCATGGGGTTGTGAAGAATCCGACACGACTGAGTGACTTCACTTCAACTTTTCACTTTTCTGCATTGGAGAAGGAAATGGCAACCCACTCCAGTGTTCTTGCCTGGAGAATCTCAGGGACTGGGGAGCCTGGTGGGCTGCCGTCTATGGGGTCGCACAGAGTTGGACACGGCTGAAGCGACTTAGCAGCAGTAGCAGAATTGGAATAATACTGATTTCACAAGATTGTTGTAAAAATGACACGAGGTTATGTGTAATTACATGTAACATCCAGCCTGGTAACTAACACATAACAGGTACCAAACTGTTAGTTCTTTTCCATTTTCTCCAAGTATATATAGGTTGAGACTCTGTACGCTGCCCTGACATTAAGAAAGGGAGAAAGAAAGGCCTTTAACCAGCAAATCTGCAAAATTTTTATTGCACATCTACTGTGTTTCAAGCACCTGGCTAGATACCATGCCTGTCCTCTTAAAGTTTACCTTCTACTTCACAGAGAAACTAAAAGAATAGAATTATCTTGCTCCCATCAACTAAACTCCTTAAAGGTATACCCCCAAAATTTTATGGCAATGTCATCTGACCAGGAAGCCAGGGAATTTGAGACAGACTAGCAGCATTAACATAAAATAAGAACAGAGAAGTGTCAAGAGTTCAATGAGAGCATACACCAGTCAACAGTGGCTTTTCAGGATGATGTTGAAAGAAGGATACTAACAATCACAGCAGGAAGATCTCATGTGAACGTTATCAACACATATGTATGATTGTTAAATCATTCATTTAACAAATGTTTATTGAACTTTCACTACATGTTATCTTTAGTATCAGGTGCTAGAATTCCAGGATCAAGAGCGGGGATCCCATTGAGGGTGAGATGGCCACCAGCAAACAAGGGATTAATTTTTCATAAATTGGTGTCAGTCTTCATCTATATATGGATGGAGAGAGAAGTGTGAGAATCTTGGAGCTACTATGAACAAGATGTTCAATGCAAGGATGATCAGATTATTGAATCATTGGACAATTTTAAATTAGGACTTGATTTAGGAAAAAAGGGAATTGTTAAAATTTCTTTCTTTATTGATGGAAAGGACAATTATTTGTCATATCGTAGACCACATATATTGGAGAAGGAAATGGCAACCCACTCTAGTATTCTTGCCTGGAGAATCCCAGGGATGGGGGAGCCTGGTGGGCTGCCATCTATGGGATCACACAGAGTCGGACACAACTGAAGCAACTTAGCAGCAGCAGCAGCAGACCATATATGGGCTTCCCAGGTGGCTCAGTGGTAAAGAATCTGCCTGCCAATTCAGAAGATGCAGGAGATGTGGGATAGATCCTCAAGTTTGGAAGATTTCCTAGGGTAGGAAATGGAAACCAGCTGCTGGATTCTTGCCTAGAAAATCCCAAGGACAGAGGAGCCTGGCGGTCCACAAACCATGGGGTCCACAAACCATGGGGTTAGCAACTGAGCATGTATGCACACAGACCATATTTATGCCTGAACTATTTAATAGTGATAAAATAATAATTTTGAGAGAAAAAAAGAGAGTTTTAAAGACCATCCCTATTTGGGAGTGGAATGGGTCTTGATAATGTAACCACAATGTTAAGCCTGCTCGATGTAGAATAGCATATGAAAAAGCATTTCCAGTTGACTTTTCTGGAAGAACAATGGTAACAGTAGTTTTTTCCTATTTTGTTTCCAAAGTGAAGCAGACTAGATTTCAGTTATTTGTCAAGAAGCTACCCAAGGGGCTAGATTGTGAGAGATGGCACATGTAGTTTGTCAGCTGAGTGATGGGGGCTAATCAAGAGGAGAAGTGAATTACATTTGAAATGAGAAGCTGAGACAAGGGTATGCAAGTCAAGCCAAAGGGAGCAGCGTTCCATCTTCAGTTTCTATTACTCGTGGATCATGAGATGAACTTCAGCTGACACTGAGTTGGTCTTACATTAGATGGCTTCAGAGAGTGCTGGGTCTAGCTGTCAAATGATTCAAAGGACCTTAAAACTCTCCATGCGCCAGTCTCATCCCCTCCCCTACTGCCTTGTATGGCTAGCTGGCAGCTAGCTGAACGCTTCTGCTAGGACTTGGCTTTCCCCAGAGAGGGGAGATGCATTATCAGTAACATCCTAGTTTGAATTCTTTTGCTCCGACCTGAGTTTGTGAGGGAAAACAAGAAATCTTGGCATAAAATGCTGAAAAGGAGAACAGAAAAGAGCTGAGAAATCCCAGGTGTGAAAGCATCTTCTCTTTTCCACACATTGTTTCCCCTAGGGACTCCCTTGTTAACCAGATTTACTGCTAAATCCCAACACACATTCTAAAACCTCTCCAAACTGATGAAAGTGACAGTGGAGAAGTCATAATAATCCATCACAACAGCTCTCTTCCTTTCTAAGTCATGCTCATGGCTGCTCCCTTGAAAGGTCAAGTCCACACCAGTTTTTCCTAAGGCTACGGAAGCCCCACCGTCTTTGCGCAATAGCATTGGAAGGTAAGAACAGGTTACAGAGTGCCATTGTTGTGAAATGGAAGCACTTTTGTCTCTGTTCCACACAAAATGCTTTTCTCTCACTCTTTCTGAACCTGGCCCTTTCCATTTCTATCAGGTAAAGACAGGTAAAAGCAGAACTGTTTATCCAAGGCTGAAATGAAACCTTACAGACCTCCCTCTCCCCGACAATTTTCTATTAGCAGACTTCCAGGGAAGCTCCTATCTAGCCAGCTATTTGCTCCTGTTATACATGATGATTGTCAGTGTTCACCAGGAACAAAGATCACTAATATTCCCACTGGGTTTTTCAGAAGCAACTGAACGTTGAGCTCTTTTTATGTTGAAAATAGAGATTTAAACATTATTCATACACTTTCTCCCAACACATTCTCATCCTCGTGGGCTTCTTTCACTAATTAGCTATGCAAGTCTTTGCACTAAAATTTAGCTACCTATTAATCCTTGATTTTCCTTGCTATGCAAACACAGTATATGTTTACATACAAAAACATTTTGTCTATGTTTCCAAAATAAGAGTACATAGAAGCAGGAGTTTATGAAAACATTAAGTCTGACTCCATTGGTGAGGAAAAAAACGTACTTTGAATTTGTGTATTCAGAAACACTGAGCCACTCTGTAATACAGAGGAACAAATCTGACTCCATATAATATCTGTATAATATCTGTTTCTTTTCCTGTAACCTTTGTATTCTATTGATTGTGCTTCCAGTAAAGAATGTACAGTCCAAAGGGTTGCAAAGAGTTGGACATATCTAAGGGACTAAACACACACACACAAGA
>NW_011490932.1:530881-537655 GCF_000754665.1 Bison bison bison | reverse complement strand
AATGTTACCTACACAGAATAGCCCATTCTCAAGGCTCTGACCTTTAAAGGTAAAACACTTTCCCATTCCGTACGGAGATAAAAAGTTGCAGGACAGAGCATAACACTTGTCTTGTTGGAGGTTTACAGGAACATTGTGACCTGAGATCAAGAAGTTTGCATCAACCAACCACACGCCCTACCCTGTTATTATGCTGTACTAGGTCCTGTCTGATTCTTGGCAGCCCCATGGATTTCACCAGGCTCCTCTGTCCATGGGATTCTCCAGGCAAGAATACTGGAGTGGGTTCCATTTCCTACTCCGGGGAGTCTTCCCGACCCAGAGATTGAACCCTCATCTCTTGCATCTCCTGCATTGGCAGGTGGATTGTTTACCACCTTCGCCCCCTGGGAAACCACCTTATTAGTGCGAAAGAAGCCAAATTCTGATTTGGGTAAGGTGGTTCTCTAGGACATTAGTCCACTATCTTCTTGGTCTGTTGACTTTTTTGAATAAAGTTGTTATTCCTGGTTCCAACACCTTTTCTCTCAACTTCTTGGCCTGTCCTGTGGCAAGTAGGACTCAGTAACAGCTCCTGAAATTAGATTGATAAACAAGTCCAATTAATGTAAAATGTAACATGAAGATTAATTTTTATGAAACTCCTACAATGTGCCAGATGGTATGCTATGGGTTTTATGTGTATGTATGCCCACTTCGTAGTACTGTGAACTATATATTATTATCCTTATCCAATAGATAAGGAAACCGAAGGTTGAATAATGCATATGGAACTCATGCCTGTCTAACCCCAAAGCTTAAGCTTTCTGATAAACTATAACTAAAGACAAAAGGAGTCTTGGGGATTACCTAGGATACTGGCTTTCCAAAATGTAGGATGGGTGTCAAAGGGGGTGGTACATAGGAGAGTATGTTTCAAATGCAATATGTGCCATAGTAAAGAACATTTTTTTCAACTCTTTTCATCTTTTTAATAACTCAGTTCTCTGTCTCTAAGACTTGTTTATCTTCTTTTCTTTCACAGAAACATTAGGTCTCAGTACCTTTGCTTTTAAGGACAATACCCAACTAAGATGTAAGTCTATGTTTATTCTTCATTATAATTATTTTTATAGCTGCTTTCTAGCTAGGGCAAATGAGGCTGCTTTTCCTTTTTGTAGTCATGTAAATCTTTATTTTAAAAGTCAACATATGTAGATTATTTTAGGCTAGGCTACTTGAAAAAAGGTTATAAATAATAGCTCAGTGGTGTATACATGTGGTAAAAATCATGAAGATGCCCTAGGACAGCAATCCCCAACTTTTTGGTGCTGGGGATTGGTTTTCTCAGCCAATTTTTCCAGATAGAGATAGCACATTATGTTTATTATGTTGTTGCTGATCTGACAGGAGGCGGAGCTCAGGCAGTAATGTCAGCAATGAGGAGCGGCTGTAAATACAGATGAAGCTTCACTCAGTCACCTACCACTTACCTCCTGCTGTGTGACCCAGTTCCTAAAAGGCTATGGATGGTACTGGTCTTGGGAATTCCTTCCCTAGGAAATCTAGACTTTGGGGGCATGGCTTTGTGGATTCTAGGCTAAAACTCACATGATACAATTGAAATTCATTTAGGCCCAGAGAGTCTTAATGACCCAGATAACCGTGATGGTGTGGTCACTCACCTAGAGCCAGACATCTTAGAGTGTGAAGTCAAGTTGGCCATAGGAAGCATCACTATGAACAAAGCTAGTGGAGGTGATGGAATTCCAGCTGAGCTATTTAAATCCTAAAAGATGAGGCTGTTAAAGTGCTGCATTCAATATGTCAGCAAGTTTGGAAAACCCAGCAGCAGCCACAGGACTGGAAAACTGGAAAAGATCAGTTTTCATTCTGATTTCAAAAAAAGGGAATGCCAAAGAATGTTCAAACTACCCTACAGTTACACTCTTTTCTCATACTAGTAAGGTTATGTTCAAAATCCTTCAAGTTAGGCCTCAGCAGTACGTGAACCAAAAACTTCCAGATGTACAATCTGGATTTAGAAAAAGCAGAAGAACCAGAAATCAAATTGCCAATATTCATTGGATCATAGAGAAAGCAAGGGAATTCCAAAAAACCATCTACTTCTGCTTCATGGACTACACTCAAGCCTTCGACTGTGTGGATCACAACAAAGTGTGGAAAATTCTTAAAGAGATGGGAATACCAGACCACCTTACTTGTCTCCTGATAAACCCATATGCAGGTCAAGAAGCAACAATTAGAACCAGACATGAAACAACAAACTGGTTCAAAATTGGGAAAAGAGTACATCAAGGCTGTATATTGTCACCCTGCTTATTTAACTTATATGCAGAGTACATCATGCAAAATGCCAGACTGGATGAATCACAAGCTGGAATCAAGATTACTGGGAGAAAGATCAGTAACCTCAGATATGCAGATGATACCACTCTAATGGCAGAAAATGAAGAGGAACTAAAGAGTCTCTTGATGAGGGTGAAAGGGGAGAGTGTTTTCATTGGCTTTTCAGCTGGCTTAAAACTCAACATTCAAAAAACTAAGATCATAGCATCTGGTCTCATTACTTCATGGCAAATAGAAGAGGAAAAAGTGGAAGCAGTGGCAAATTTTATCTTCTTGGGTTCCAAAATTATTGCTGATGATGACTGCAGCCATGAAATTAAAAGATGCTTGCCCCATGGAAGGAAAGCTGTGACAAACCTAGACAGCATATTAAAAAGCAGAGGCATCACTTTGATGACAAAAGTCCATTTAGTCAAAGCTATAATTTTTCCAGTAGTCGTGTATTGACGTGAGAGTTGGACCATAAAGAACGGTGAGCACCGAAGAACTGATGCTTTTGAATTGTGGTGCTGGAGAAGAGTGTCCGTTAAGAGTTTTGTGTCCACTGGACTGCAAGGAAATCAAACCTGTTAATTCTAAAGGAAATCAACCTTGAATATTTATTGGAAGGATGGATGCTGAAGCTCCAATATTTTGGCCACCTGATGCCAAGAGCCAACTCCTTGGAAAAGACTCTGATGCTGGGAAAGATTGAAGGCAAAACGAGAAGAGGCAGAGGATGAGATGGCATTGCCAACTCAATGGACATGAATTTGAGCAAAATCTGGGAGGTTGTGAAGGACAGGGAAGCCTGGTGTGCTGCAGTCCATGGGCTTGCAAAGAGTCGGACATAGTGATTGAACAAAAACAATAACAGGCCAAAAGAGGTGTAATTGTGTCCATAACATACCAGTTTACTGAATTGCTGAAACATGATCATTTACCTTTTTTCAAAAAAATTGAATATAGTTGATTTACATTGTTTCAGGTGTACAAAGTGGTTCAGTTTTATATAGATATAGATGTATTATTTTTCAGATTCATTTCCATTATAGGTTATTACAACATATTGAATGTAGTTCCCTGTGCTATACCATTTATCCTTGTTGGATCATTTACCTTTTAAAATATACAATGATCTCCTCACCTGTCAATTTCACTGTTGTTTTCCTGGGGGGGCTTCAGACATCTTTTGACTACACAAACAAGCTAGAATGAAAGAAAACGGAAATTGTTTCCTTCTGGAGCAGTCACATAGTTTCAGTTTTCTTCTGGTGCTAAAAAGGTGTGAAATAGAAGTGGGTGGTATTTAAATTATTTGGACAACTGGGACTTTCAGCTTCAATGAGAATTAGATATTTCATATTTGTTTTTAAAAAATGTACATTAGTTTATTTAGGTATTTCAACATATATTGATAAGCATATTCAAGTATAAGCTGTAGCTGTTACAACAAAAAGGACTTTTACTGATAGGAGAGCAAATGGATTGTCTAAAATATTTAACATGTGAAATAGTTTTCTAACATTCGCTCTTGAAAACAGAATTACCAGAACAATCTCTTCAAAGGGTTGGAGGTAACTTTACAAGTGTGCCTCTGGCAATCTATTGTTTTCAGTAGCTGGAGGTGATAATGTGACCACTTCTGATGTAACACACCAGAATTTCCATTTAGTTCCTTGCGACCCACAAGAGACCCCAGTTTTCTGCTCTATTCTAACAGACAAAGCATTATTAGTTAAGAGGTAGACTTCCTGAGGCTTCTATTTAGGGCTGTCAAATGTACTTTTTCTATTTTTTTTACACACTTAAAATACCTGGTGTATACAAGCTCAGTAGTGAATTTCCTAAGAGATTTTTGTTGTTGTTATTGTTAAAAATGGGATTTCCAAGGACAGTATTTCTGAAAAAATGAATGTTTTTAACCTGTTATTGAAAGTCAATAATGTAGATCTGCAAAGATGTCACGAAAGTTCACAAGCCTATTAGCATCATCAATAGCATGCTGCTTAGGAAAAGAACCCTGGAGAAGGTAAGCAACTATCATTAGTCTTTTGTTATATTCTCAGCATCTGCTTCTCGTTTCAGCTAATACTGTCAGGCATCTGATTTCCAGCCTCTTTCAGCTCCTCCCGTGTTGTCTCTTCACCCAAGATGGTGATGGATAGTGAGAGGGACATGGTGTGTGGGCTCTCTAGTCAGTTCAGCTGGGTTGGAATCCTGGCTCTGTCACTTTCCTGAATAAGCTGTTTCTTTACCATTTGTGCCTCAGTTTCCTTACCTGCAATGATGTGGTGGTGGTGGTTTAGTTGCTAAGTCGTGTCCAACTTTTACGATTCCATGGACTGTAACCCACCAAGCTCCTCTGTCCATGGTGATTCTCCAGACAAGAATACTGGAGTGGGTTGTCATATCCTCCAGGGGATCTTCCTGACTCAGGGATTGAACCTGTGTCTCTTAGGTCTCCTGCACTGGCAGGCAGGTTCTTTGCAACTAGCGCCATCTGGAAAGCCCCTACCTGCAATGATGGGATGATGCAATCTCCTACAGTAACAATTTGAGACAAGTCAAGCATCAAACAATGTTTTACATGGAACAGGTTCTCCATGTGTGTTAGTCATTATTTTTCAAGCACATGGTGGATATTGTTTCTTGGGTGCTGTGTCTACCAATGCTTTCAGCTAATATGTTTATTGAGCACTTACTGTGTACCAGTTCAAGATGCTTGAGATATATCACTGAACAGAACCCCCCAAATCTCTGCCCTTGTGGAGCTTCTTCAGGTAGAAGAGAGTAGTCAGTAAATATTATAACTAAGTAAATTGCATTAGATTGATAAATGCAATAGGAAAAAAAAGGTATCAGTATGGGATTGGGAGGTAGGCAAGGATGAGATTTCATACATACATTCAATATGATATTCCTAAAATAAAACTCATTTTTCTGGAAAAATTAGATTCCCTGATTTTCATTTATTGATAAATCATTCTCTTTGCTGCTCAGGTTAAAAACTCAAGTCACTGGGAATTCCCTGGTGGTCCAGTGGTTAAAACTCTGCACTCCCACTGCAGTGGGCAAGGGTTTGATCCCTGGGTGGGTGATAGGGGAGAATTCAGTTCCTTTCTTTTCTATATTCCTCCTCAGGTGCCACTACATTTCATGTGTCTTTCTTTATTGTCTCTTGAATCTACCAACTTGAGCCTTAGGCCTGTTACTGTCTGCTGTCACAGCCTCCTAACCAGAGCCTGCTTCTGGTCTCATCCTGCACTTCACTTGCAAATCCCTTAACAGTTCACCCTGTCTCTTCCTTTCTCTGATGCCTATGGCATGAAGATGGAAGTTGTTCAGGGATGTAAATTCAGAGATGTTCATAATCTGGTTCATAGTCTACCCTGCCTAAATATAACTTTCCATTTCAGTAAGAATAACCTACTTCTATGGATTCATCTTCTGTGCCTACACCACCACACTAGGTTCTTTTCTGACACTCTATTGCTTAGTGTTTGCTTTCTTTTTGTACAAGTATTAGGAATGTCCTTAAATTTAAAATTCCATGGAAACTTCGTGTAGTTTGACTTATCAACATATCCCAAGTAAGACATCCCCATGAGGGAAGTGGTGTGGACCTGACCTCAGCAAGGTGGATGTGCTGATGGAGGGGGCTCACGGTTTTCTGGAAACTCCTCAAGCTTTTGCTATCTTTATATTCAGCTTACTCAAGGAGATTACCAGCTAACTAGTTTACACCAAAAATGTACAAATAAGATCTTTTTCTAAACTACCTGCATTCTCCTCTGGCTTACAAATCCTGTTCTCTCCTGTTCTTTATCTCAATGATTTCCTCTTCTGAGCAATTTATGTAAAAGTAGTATCTGCTTTTTGAAATGTGTTAGTCATTCAGTGTGTCGGACTCTTTTTGACCCTCTGGACTGTAGCCTGGCAGACTATGTCCATGGAATTTTCTAGGCAAGAATACTGGAATGAGTTGCTATTTCCTATTCCAGGGAATCTTCCCGACTCAGGGATTGAACCCAGATCTCCTGCACTGCAGGCAGACTGTTTACTATCTGAGCCGCCAGGGAAATACATATAGACATTATTTTACATTTTAAAATGTTTCAGGCTTCCCTGGTAGCTCAACTGGTAAAGAATTCACTGGCAATGCAGGAGCTGCTGCTGCTGCTGCTAAGTCACTTCAGTCGTGTCTGACTCTGTGCAACCCCAGAGATGGCAGCCCACCCGTCCCTGTGATTCTCCAGGCAAGAACACTGGAGTGGGTTGCCATTTCCTTCTCCAATGCATGAAAGTGAAAAGTGAAAGTGAAGTCGTGCAGTCGTGTCCGACTCTTAGCGACTGCATGGACTGCAGCCTACCAGGCTCCTCCGTCCATGGGATTTTCCAGGCAGGAGTACTGGAGTGGGGTGCCATTGCCTTCTCCAGGCAATG
>NW_011490932.1:522269-530781 GCF_000754665.1 Bison bison bison | reverse complement strand
TGCAGGAGACCCCAGTTCAATTCCTGGGTTGGCAAGATCCCTTGGAGAAGGGATAGGCTACCCACTCCAGTATTCTTGGGCTTCCCTGGCGGCTCAGACATTAAAAAATCCACTTGCAATGCGGCAGGTAGACCTGGGTTCCATCCCTGGGTTGGGAAGATCCCCTGGAGCAAGGCATGGCGACTCACTCCAGTATTCTTGCCTGGAGAATCCCCATGGACAGAGGAGCCCGGCGGGCTACCGTCCATAGGGTCACAAGTGTCAGACACGACTGAGCCACTAAGCACAGCAGTGATTCAAGTGATGAAGTCTTTAGAAAAGCAAATCCATCTTCTACTTGTTATGCAAATAAAACCCAACTCCATTTGCATGGAGTTTGTGTAAATATACTTTCCACTGGTAAATATCAAAGCACTTTTATTCATCTATTTTTTTTCTGCGAGGTCTTTATCCAGTGGGTTACCATCTTGGTTTCTCAGCAATACTGTCCACTTGGCTCTTCAACCTGCCTGCATGTAAATGGTTCAACAATTTCTATTCCTTTATATGGGTCTCAGTACTAGTGAAATACACACTTCTGTCTCATAAAAGCCCTTTCCCAAAGATTCCTCTTAACTTAAATGATATTAAATCATACCAGTCTTTAAAACCACAGGGACTATGTACTGGGAACTATCACCAACCAAAACGATTCTTTCGGATTCAGGTTTCTCAGATGGCTGGCTATTTTCAGCTGAGTTCCTAAGCAGGACTCAACATGTTCACCAACATGGGATAAGGCAGCCATCAAGGCTTTGCTTAAAAAAAAAAAAAAGCATATTTTATCTTTCCAGTTTGTTTAGCTTTGCTTTAGATTAACTACAATGGTTTGTCGATAACAGGCACTTTTATATTTATTCCTTTATTAGTCTGTTACAGTTGCCATAAAAAAGTACTACCGACTGGGTGGCTTAAACAGACATTTCCTCACAGTTCTGAAGGTTGGAAGTTCAAGATAAAGTTGTTGGGTGGCTTGTTGTCTTAAGCCCCTTTCCTCGGCTGGTAGACGGCCGCCTTCTCCATGTATCCTCACAGGGTTTTTTCTGTGCACACGCAGCCCTGGTGTCAGTGTGTGTCCGTACAGGATTAGCAGTCAGCTTGGGTTAGTTCTCACCCTAAAGACCCATGTTTAACTTACTCACCTCTTTCAAGGCCCTTACCCTAATATTGGGGGCAGGAGGAGAAGGGGACGACAGAGGACGAGATGGCTGGATAGCATCACCGACTCAGTGGACATGAGTTTGAGTGAACTCTGGAAGTTGGTGATGGACAGGGAGGCCTGGTGTGCCGCGATTCATGGGGTCGCAAAGAGTCGGACACGACTGAGTGACTGAACTGAACTGAACCCTAAATATAATCACACTCTAGAGTAACTGGAGGTTACTGTTTCAACATCGGATTTAGAGAAACACAATTCAGCCCAAAGTTTCCTAACAGAGATCCCAACTGTCACTTAAACCATGACTAAAAAGATTTGGGCTCTATTGTTGAGGCAGGTGTTAAAAGTGAATATTTTTAATGTCACCGAACTGTACAAATGGTTAAAATGTGAAGTTTTATGTTGTGTACATTGTATTACAACAAAAAATGTGGCTAGTGTGAGACTAAACTTTTTAATTAGTTTAAATGTTTAAAAACATACAGTATGTTTGAAACATGGAAGTTTCATATTATCCACTATGGAAACCTCTTATTTCAAATACAGAAAAACAATTTCACATGTTGAAACGCCAACTTTGTTTTCAAGACAGGGTAAATGTTATAGCTATTGCCTTTTACTACCAGGGGAAAAGTATTCATTTTACTACCTCAAGCCTAATTTTAAACCGTAAATTATAAAGCCTATCATCTTTAAATAGTCTTCAACTACACATAACTTAAAAAGCATCCTCTGTCCCTGGGATTCTCCAGGCAAGAATTCTGGAGTGGGTTGCCATTTCCTTCTCCAATGCATGCACGCTAAGTCGCTTCAGTTGTGTCCAACTCTATGCAACCCTATGGAGAGCAGCCTACCAGGCTCCTCTGTCCACAGGATTCTCCAGGCAAGAATACTGGGGTGGGTTGCCATGTCCTTCTCCAAAAAAAGCATCTAAATATTTACCAAATACTTATAGAAACACAAGTTGAATTCACAGAAACAAACTTTAAATCAGAAGTACAGGCTGGTATCACCAAAATGGTTTTATTTCGGACACTGACAACACACCCAACAATGCAACTGTATCATTACTTTGTTTGGTTTCCTTAAGTATTACTTAAGTATGCATTGAAAATACACGTTTACATTTAAGAAATGTAACACATTAAAGTCCTCTGTAAACAGAACTCCTTCTCAATATATTTTCCGGCTTTGTTTCATACATAAATAACATAATCTACAAAGTTATAAATAAAACTATTAACTCTTATGACCTAAAAGTATATACAAATTTTGGAGCTTGACAAGAGTGTTTTCTTTCTGATTTTATATAAGTAACAACATGCAGTATTTGCAATGTTTTTTAATCATATAGATGACTTATCATCAAAACCTTTATTGTCTCCCAAACTGTTCTCCCTATAACAGATGTTCAGTGTACTTGGTAAAGATGCCACCATTCAAAAGTCAATGTGGTCGAAAGACTAGATTTTTAAAATAGAACAGAAGGTTGCTATTAGATATTATTAACCCTTATTAATATCACTTAAGTTTGTTTGAAGAACAAAATATGCTACCAGAGTATATGCCTGTACTATCATTTAACTGGAAAGCTAACACAATCTTAAAAGATCAGATTCAATTTGTAGTAGTCTTGGGAAAAAATAGTTCATGGAGATTCTGTTAGGAACAGAAACCATATTATCCTAAGTTTTCTAAACTTTATTTTGAACCATCACTTCAATTAGTTAAAACTTACAGGGTAAAAATAATGACACACAAAAATGATCTTAGAAAGGCATATTCAGAATTCCTGATGCAGAAAATGTGATTATTTTTTCTTTAATGACTGGAAATCTTTATTCCTTCAGAAAATAGTAACATTATTTATTGAATGTCACCACCTGTTTGGTGGTTTACTAGATAACCACTCAAGGTATTTTATTAAATAAGCACTCAAATTATTTTTATTAAACAAAAGTAAAAAGACTTTTCATGTTGGAATTGTTTCGTTATGAATTAAAAACTTAGAAAAACATTCTCAATTAATATCTTCCCTAAATTTAAATGAATCAAATGACAAATAATACTAAGCTAAGCACTGTCATTACCTTTAAAATCTAAGTTTTCTGAAAGTTTTACTTTTCAATCAATATTAATATGATCTGGGTCACACTATTAACTGCCACTCAAACTTTATGTTTAAAAAAGAAATATTTTTTGTTAAAGAGCAGATTAACAACACGTTTTCCATGTTCTTATAAAAAACAAGATTCTGATATGCATAATGAATCTAAATCAAAAATCCATACATGGTAGCGGAAATTCTGTCAACTTTCAGCCTAATACAACATAAATCCACAGTTATTTTGCATAAACAATTCAAAATTTAAGTTTATAATGGAAATGTCAACAAGTCTTAACTACAACATTACTGCTGATGGGTTCCACTATAGTTCACCCAGGCACAGCAGATGTGCACATCTGATGGACAGACTGCTTAGAAAATTAAAGCTATCAGAGCTATAAATTAGGAATACATAAATATGAACACAACAATGCCAAAGCATTAGAGCAGTTAAAGAAAAAAAAAAAAAAAAGATGTGATGTAAACACAACTGATAGTTTTCTCTGTAAGCCACTTTCCACTGATTTATAAAACTATGGTTTTATAATTCTTTTAAAAAAGACAATGTTTCCACATTGCTACATGCAGTGATTTCATTGTGTGTTCTTGACTACAATGCAATCTTCAATCTTCTTACACAGCTTGACATAGCCCATCAGGATTTCTTCAGAAAGTCAGCTTGTCATATTTTCAGCAGCCTAGAACAAGAAAGTATGATTCAGTATAACAAAATAATGGGGGGGGAAAAAAAACACCATGGAAATAAATTTGTCAATACTGCATTGCTGTTAACAAACAACTCTTCCCCCATATATAGCAATGCACCTTTATCAGCATGATGCAGTAGTCTTCACTTTTTGCAGTACATTATTAGAACCACCATTTGGACTGATTGCTAGGCTAACAGTAGAAAATTATTGTGTTTGTGCTCAGTCACTCAGTTGTGTCCAACTTTTTGTGACCCCACGGACTGCAGCCCGCCAAGCTCCGTCCATGGAATTTTCCAGGCACGAGTACTGGAGTGGGCTGCCACTTCCCACTCCAGAGTCTTTTCAACCCAGGGACTGAACCTGCGTCTCTTGAGTCTCCTGCACCGGTGGGTGAAGTTTTCACCACTGCACCACGTGCGAAGTCCAAACTGCTACATAATCTTAAACAACAGTTGATATAAAATAAAGCAAACGCTACTTGAAAAATTAACTTATGGAAGTCCTCATCCACAGTCTTTATTAGTTTGCTTCTGTATGTTTCGTTACAGTGCGAAAGGGAATTAAGAATGAAAAAGATCTTTCTGTTATGCTGTAACGCAAAGGAAAAAAAAAAGGCAAAAGAGGAATAGTGAATACATGGCTAATACAGCTTTACCTAAACCACCATCCATTACCCTTTCCCTGATTATTCTGTAGACATTTCCAGACACCATTATCATTCATCAGAAAATTATTTTATATGCATTTCTAAAAGATAGGATTTAAACAGACAATTTGTCAAGGCCAAATATGGAAATATTGAATTTAAGTAAGTTTAATCTTAGAAGTACATGGTAAACTCAATTCATTTACATTTAAACCTCCTAATTAAAACTTGTTTTTTAATATTCAGTCTAAGTTAAGAGGTCCTTCAAGGAAATTCCTTAAGACACTGGGAAAGTTGTAGATAACTAAATATAAAACATTCTTGTCAACAGAACCTCCCATGTTTTTCTATATAGCTGGTTGTTCATCTTTCTCTTCTTGGGTTTACTATTAACAAGAATTAGAACCTGATCCCATTTTCATACTAATTTTAGAGGTTCCCCTCCAAGACACAATGCAACATGTCTTTTCATTTGAATTAGGCAAGCCGTCAACCTTGTAGAGCATTCATGTTAAACGTGTGCAGAACTACTTTCCAGTTGAAAGGAAGACAGCAATGGCATTCTAGAAACTCATACAGTTTCCGGACAGTCATTAAAGACTCCAAAAGTGTAGACACAGAGGTCCTTGGGAAAACCCACATTAGAAGTCTTCTCTCCAAACTTTCCATTGCCCAAGTTTACTCCTTCCTTTGTGAGGATGGGTGGGGACATGGGACTTCCTTCATCCCTCATTTCTCTGCCAACTACACATTCTATAGTGCCAATGTCCTCATGCTGCAGTGAGGAGATACATCACGTACTCTAAGATATCAGTGACAGTACAGGACAGCTTCAAAAGAAAACACAAGGCTTAGTGTGTCTGAAGTCACCGAGAGTGTATAATTCAAGGTACCATGGCAAGAAAGTAGAAAATATGGGAAAATGAGTTTTGCCCACAATTTCTGAAACCAGAATTTATAAATGACTCCCAACATATAAATACTAGCACTGAGGAGACAACGTAAAAATTTAGTGTTGATAAAGTAACATTCATAAAAATAAAGTCTTATTTTTAAAAGAAACACACGTGATTAACAATTCTACTTATGCTGTGGCAAATAAACATAAGGCAATCTGTCTACCACTGTTAAGAAATTCATCTATCTGGGTGACACACAACTACTGCTTTTACTATAATACACACACACATACATGGATACATATAAAATACAACACCTATATACAAATCTAAAAGATTTGAAAGAGAAAAAATAATTAGTAAAATTATTATAATTTTCTTCATATTTAACAACAGAGGAAAAAACTCTGTTTCAGATCAACAATTTCTTGCAACATTTCATCACATCCTTGATTTATATTGTACATGGTCTAAAACAGAGATGAGTACCATAAAATTAAATTCTAATCACTAGGATTTCTAGGTAAAGATAATACAATGCAGCAAGAGGAGTTTCTCCTTACTCTATTTATCACACTAAGAGAAATAAACAAAAAATATGCGGAAAAAAATTCATAAGCAGCAACCACACTAAAGAGAGAACCTATGCATATTAAGGCAGTAAGGCTGGGGCAGGGTAAGGCGGTCAAGAGAAGACAGGTGTGGCTGAGTGCAGTTCTGAACTAACCAGCTCCCAACCTAGACCCAGCAGGAGCAGTTAGGAGACAGCAGACTTTGATCTGGAGAGAATCAACCTGAGGAAGTTTATTCATTTGTAATTCAATGAGATTAACTATAATATTTTTGTTTTCAAAGTAGCATGAGACCAGCTGCTACTGCTAAGTCACTTCAGTCGTGTCCGACTCTGTGCGACCCCATAGACGGCAGCCCACAAGGCTCCCCCATCCCTGGGATTCTCCAGGCAAGAACACTGGAGTGGGTTGCCATTTCCTTCTCCAATGCATGAAAGTGAAAAGTGAAAGTGAAGTCGCTCAGTTGTATCCGACTCTTAGCGACCCCATGGACTGCAGCCTACCAGGCTTCTCCGTCCATAGGATTTTCCAGGCAAAAGTACTGGAGTGGGGTGCCATTGCCTTCTCCGTTGAGACCAGCTAGGATGATGTTAACCAAATATTATCAGGGGTTATCTACTGGTGATCTTGAATGATTTTTGTTTCCTTCTTTGTATTTTCTGATCTAAATATTTAAAAATTACCTACATGTATTACTTTTATACAACTTAAACAGGTTTCAAAAATTACTTTCAAGAAAAAGTTCTAATGAACATTTCTTCTTTACTGGAAACTTTTCACGATCTCTTCCCCTACCTAGTTTTAGAAAGAGTCAGGTATACCAATTTTAGATTATGGGAGAAATGTGTTTTTAAGAGGCTTTGTGTGTGTATGAGACTGATTTTCCATGCAAATGGGCAACACTTTCTGATTTTTGTTCAACTTAATTGTAGTAAGTCCCCTACATGCAAATGAGTTCTTTTCTGAGAGTGTCCAGTTTGTTCCTAAGTCCAACAAAGTTAGCCTAGGTACCCAACCGACACAATATAGTACTGTACTATAGGTTTACAATAGTATTATTATAACTGTATTTTAGGTTTATAATACTTTTCACACAAATAATACATAAAAAACAAACACAAAAAATAAAGAAACATTTTGAATCTAACAGTGCAGCACCTTGGAAAGTACAGGACAAGGGCTGGCATATAGGGAATGGCATCGAGTGGACAGGCAAGAAGAGTTACTTATGGTGAGGGAGAGGATGTGGGAGATGGTAGAGCTGAAGGATGGTCAGCAACAGGAGGCAGAGGGCAAGCTGCAATTTCACTCACACCTGACGTTCACAACTTGAAAGTTTGCTATGTAGGGGAGTTACTGTATTGACTTTGCCTTCAGAGTTCATTATAATCCACTGGATGTGGAATAACCGGTACACCAAAGCTGAAAAAGTTACGTTAAACAGGCACTTCTGAATCTCCTAATATCTTGGTTTTTATTCTAAGAAGCTATGTTGTCTGCCCCCAACCTTTCCAGCTAGGTTACTTGTCTCCAGTTCCTTCACATCAGTCAATCTGCATTAATACAAAAATCTCTTGTTATTCTGCCTCCCTATTCTCTTTCAAACTCCAGCACAGCTGAATAAAAATTTTGTGATTGTGGAAGATGTACATTAAATAAATCCTCTCCCACTGAAATTTCAGAAATTTACTAATAAAAGGCTACGATACCTCTTATTTTTAAAAACAGGGTTATGAGACAGTATTAAGCCAGGGAAGGTACTTGGGCTCCAGTCCACTGGTTTGGTTCTAATCATTTCATGCTTTTTTAAACAGCAGGCTCAGATATTTTTTAGAACTTACTGTAGGCAGAAACTTAGCAGTTAACAACTCTGACGTCAGAAGGTCTGAGCTCAAATCCTAGCTCAACCACTTAACTGTAAGTCTTGGAAGAAGTGAGTTAGCCACCACAGCTTCAGTTTCCTTAGGGGTAAACTCTTACTAGTGGTCGTAGTAAACATCCTTGCATTGACTACAAAGGAAACAATGCATCGAGAGCCCTTAGTGCAGAGTTTAGCAAAAGTAGAGTAAATACTAGCTGTTCTTACTGTGTTACGTAGTTATTTTTCTTTCTCTCATATGAAAGCAACAGTTGTTGAGTTAAAAAAGAAATAGAAATTGCTAGACAACACGGGGAGCTCAACTTGGTGCTCTGTGATGGGGTGGGAGGTGGGTGGGAGGTTCAAGAGGAAGGGGACTTGTGTCCTGTATATTGTCACCCTGTTTATTTATGTGCAGAGTACATCATGAGAAATGCTGGGCTGGAGGAAGCACAAGCTGGAATCAAGATTGCCAGGAGAAATATCAATAACCTCAGATATGCAGATGGACACTACCCTTAT
>NW_011490932.1:470537-522169 GCF_000754665.1 Bison bison bison | reverse complement strand
TTTGTGGCTGATTCGAGCTTTGTATGGCAGAAGCCTCAGTTCAGCAGCTCAGTCGTGTCCAACTCTTTGCGACCTCATGAACCACAGCACGCCAGGCCTCCCTCTCCATCACCAACTCCTGGAGTTTACCCAAACCCATGTCCAATGAGTTGGTGATGCCATCCAACCAGCCAACACAATTGTAAATTGTATTTACAACACAACTGTAAAGCAATTATCCTCCAATTAAAAATATATTTTAAAAAAGAAATAGAAAATTTGAATAGTTTTCATAATAATTACTTAAAAATTCTGATTTTAAGCCTTACCTGTGTATCTGACAAAAGTTCATTTTCAAAATATTTAAACAAAGACTACCCACAAAGAAGAAAAGGACAGATAACCCAGAAAAATGGGCAAACTACATGAAAAAATATTTCACAAAAGAAAATGGCCAAAAAAAATTAAAAAAAAAAAAAAAATTCATTTGCTCTCACCAGTACTCATAGAAATGCTAATACACAAGGAGAAGTCCAAACACACCTACCAGAATGACTAAAATTAAAGAACACTCACAATAATAGGTATAGACAAAGATGAGAAGCAAGGGAAATTCATTCCCTGCTGGTTGGAATACAAATTCATATAACCACTGTAGTAAAGTCTGGCCTTAATTCCTCAAGTTGAAGATACACACAAGCTATGATTCAGCAATTCTAGTTCTAGATACACACTCAACAGAAATGCCCACATACATGTATCAGAAGACACAGACAACTAAGCTCAGAGCAGCATGTTCATGATAGCTCTGGACAGGGAGCAACCGAATACCCATTCACAGTAGGAAGGATAAATAAAAAATACTGTATTTGTATAATGAAACATGATTATTACAGTGAAAAGGAATGCACTACAGCTACATAAAACAGAAATGAACCTCAAAAAAATAATGTCAGATGAAAAAACTCAGTGGAAAAAAGAAACTGTGCTATAAAATCTCACTTACAGCAAGTTAAAAATTTTTTACAAAATTAAACTGGTGTTTAAAGATCCATGCTTAGTCAGTGAAAATGTTGAAGTCTCTATCATAAAAATTAGGACAGTAGTTATTGGAATGGGGAGCAGGAAAGAGAGGTTAGTGATAGGGGAGCATAAGGGAACTTCTAGGGTGGACAATGAGAATTGTACAGATACTCTACTTATGATACATTTTTGCTCTGTAAATGTGCCTTGTTTAGCTTTTGGTATTAGATTTAATAAAATAAAAGTTTTAAAAAGCACAAAACCAGTGACCCAGATTATTGGAACTTATCAGAGAGTAACTTAATCTGAGATGGGTAAACTGCATGTCTCCTCAAAGGAAGACAAAAGGGTAGAGAAGTCATTTCATCCTTGGACAAGTTTTAAGAGGGGACTAACTTAAGTGTTCATATGAGTGTTACATAAATATGGAAATAAAATCATGTGAGATTTTAAATAGGAGTGTGTGCAAGCAAAAAAGGGAACACAACATCTTTACTGTTTGCAATCTCAGCAATTAAAAGGTGGTTAATGTGAATTTGAAAAAAGGTGGTCCCCTGGGTCCATGCTGGCAACACAGTTCAACTGGCCTCAGCAGTTCTTGGCCTCTGGGCTACCCATCCCTTTCCTTCAAGGATGTGCACACACTAATAGCTCCATCAGCCGCCTACAGAACCCCAGAAGTGTGACAGCCTTTCTTCATCCCTTTAAGTTCAAGCTGTACTGAGATGTTCACTGCATCTGAGTCACATAACCTAATCTCTTCACCAAAAGGTTATCTAGCTACACTCTCGGCCTTCTTTCCAGAGATCTATCTGGGTAGGCTGAGAGCTTCCCAAAGTGAGTGCTGGTTTCTTTTTACTTATTCCTTCCTCAATTTCCTATTCCCCTTACATTTTACCATAAGCAGCAAGGAGAAATCAGGCCCCACTTTCCATGCTTTGGAAATTTCCTTAGCTAAATATCCAAGTTATTGCTTACAAGTTTTATTCTCCTTCCAACAGTAGAATATAATTCAGCTGAGTGCTCTTTATACTGAGGATGGGCCAACACCCGAAGTTGTTCATTTCTATCTTAGACATCAGAGAGGCACCTTTCACGTTCATATTTCTCACAAGATTCTATTCATAATGATAGACGTATTCTCTGAGAAGACTGATACTCTTTTCTCTTCTTTCTGAGCTCTCACTAGAATCACCTTTAATGTCTATCATTAACCAAGTCTTTAAGGCCAACCAGGCTTTTACTATCAAGCATCCTAAAACTTTCCAACCTTTATTACCCAATTCCAAAGTCACATCCACATTTTTATGTATTTCTTACAGCAGCACTCCACTTTCCCATAGTAAATCTAAATTAGATTTCTAGGGTTGCCATAACCAAGTACCATCAACTGGGTAGCTTACAACAACAGAAAATTATTCTCTAGTAGTTCTGGAGGCAGAAGTCCAAAATCAAGGTGTCAACAGGACCATTCTTCCCTCTCAAGGCTCTTGTAGAGTATCCTTCCTTGCCTCTTACCTTCTGGTGGCCCACAATAGGGGCCTTCTTTGTCTTGTAAATGCCATCACTCCAATCTCTGCCTCTGTCATCACACAGCATTCCCTCTGTGTCCTCACATGGTATGTGCTTTGTATATCTGTGTCCAAATTTCCCTTGTCTTTGTAAGGACATTGGTCATTAACCCATTATGATCTCATGTCAATTTGATTATACCTACAGATACACTATTTCCAAACATGGTATATTCACAGGTGTTGCACACTTAAGCATATCTTTTGGGCGGGGCAGAAACAATATCACCCACAACACAAGCAGAATTCTAAACATAATCAGAGACTTTTACAAAAAGACAACATGGTTCAGACAGAGAATTTTGTGATCTGAACATATACTACTGAGACCCTGGCCTTCGGAATTTCTCCTGATGATGACGGCTGTTAGGTTAACCTTGCTTAGAATCATTCACATAAAATTTCAGCATTAATTGTTTTCTAAACAAAAGCATTTTCATTCAGAGTGAGTGAACGTATGAATCTCTACCTTTAAGGCTTCTGTGGCCTTGCGAAGTTCCTTAATAACTGATGATAAAGCTTCTGGGTTAATTCCTTGTTCACAAAGCCGCACACATATAGACAGAGTTTCCATATCTAATCCAGTATTCAAAATTCTTGAAATCTCAAGTAGGACTGGAAAAAGACAAGAAAATTTTAAGAATAAAATCTTGTAACATTTTAAAAATGTACATGAATACTTCTGTTTTTTATTCATATAATACTGCATAACTCCAAAGAACAGCACAGCATTCCTAGATTTGGAAACTGGCATGTGATACTGCTCTTACTTAGCTCTATAAACTTACAAATAAATTTACAACCTCCCTCCACATAGCTTTTCCATATCCTGGTTTATATTCTACTACTCATTTAGTATCTATCTGAAATTTAAATATCATAGTCAAGATTATTCTGAACATTTTCCCACTTTTTAGCATTCTCTTACAATGTAATGTAATCATTCAGGTAATATTCCATTTTAAGCAAATAACATACATTACTTAACTGCTCTGCTATTTTGTTGTGGGTCTCCTGTTTCCCTGATGAAAATAATACTGTGACAAATATCTGTAAATAGGAACTTAATTTTATCAGAATAAATTCCTAGAAGTGGAACTGCTTAGTCAGTAATATACCATTTGGATTTTGATATGAACTGTATGAAAATGACACTTTATTTTGGGATGAACCGACAAATGAACAATACTAAGCCACCTTTAATTTCAGTCTAAGACCTTTTGAAAACTTTCATAATATTCATGATTTTTGTGATATGGGCCCATTCCACTTTTTCATACTTTATATTCATTTTCATCTTGAGAAGTTGAATTTGTTTAAAAAACCTCTCTTCCATTCCTCTACTTAACCTTCTGAACACGGAGTACCGTTCTAATGTTTTCACCTGCTAATCCTAACATCTGTATCAACTATGGGTCAGTTTTAACAGATTACAATTTTCTTATCATCGGTCACAATCTTCTGTTTTTGCATACTTAATTATTTCTGACTGGACGCCAGACATTGTGAATTTTACTGTGCTGGGTGTTCGACAGTTTTGTATTTCTATACATATTCTCCAGCTTTATAATGAGAAACAGTTATCTAGAAACAGCTTGATCCTTTGGTGTCTTTTTGGGGTACTTTCCTTGCACACTGATCAATGCCGTGCTGAATACCTGAGGGAGAACATTCCACGGACCTCCAGAATTCCCTCTAGGTGCAGGCTCTTTCCTCTCAGGTACTCTGTCTTAAAAACTCTGCCTGCCGTGGTCTCCCTGGACCCTAAACTCCTGCTCAACTTAAGGTGTCTGCTGGGTTTTGCCTGAGTTACTCCCATTCTGCCACTGCACTGCAGCCTTGAAGGCAAAATCTTAAAAAAAAAAAAAAAAAGAAAAGAATATCTGATCTTGTCACATTCCTGTTTTATATGTAATAGCTTCCCAGAGTTTTCAAATCTTCAGTAGGGCCTTAGTATATTCTCATGTCTCATCTCATATTTCACAACCATTTATCCCCCTTAATTACAGTCTTTACATGAGCCTTTCAGTCTCATTTACCAAGTTCTTCCCAGTTTAAGACCTGGGGAGAAGGAGTCCAGATAAGTTATTGCAATTATGGAGAGACTGGTAGGTGGCATGGACAGGAGAGACTACTACAAATGGTCAAATCTGAGATGAGTCAAGAGGTGAAACAGCTTAGTGAAGGAGAGGTAGGGGAGACCTCACATGAGAAAGCAAGGGGATTGATGGTGGGAGCATGGGCTATATGTTTGCTTTGCTAACACTGCCTTGCACACTGTGGACTCTCTTCACTCCTTTTGCTAGTTTACAACTTGATACAAGTCAACTGTGTACTGAAAACATTTGGGGAAAAAAATTTCAGAAAGCTCGCAAAAGCAAAACTTAAGTTTGGCATCTATGCGCAGGCAACCATTAACATAGAATTTGCATTTATTAGGAATTATAAATAACCAAAAGATGATTTAAAGTATACAAGAGGATACTGCTGCTGCTGCTGATTAGGTGCTCAGTTGTGTCTGACTCTTGGCAACACCAGGACTGTAGCCTACCAGGGTCCTGGCCATGGGATTTCCTAAGCAACAATACTGGAGCAGGCTGCCATTTCTTTCTCCAGGTGATCTTCCCGACCCAGGGATCAAACCCGAGTCTCCAGCTTGGCAGGCAGATTCTTTACCACTCAGTCACCTGGGAAGCCCGTATACAAGAGGATGAATGTAGGTTATATGCAAACACTTTGCCATTTTATATGACAGACTTGAGCACCCACAGATTGTGGTATGGGTGGGTGGGTGAGGGTGTCTTGAACCCAATTTCCTGGCAAATACTAAGGAACAACTGTATCACATTGAAGCCTCTAGTAGGGAAAAAGTAAATTTTAATCACCATTGCCAAAAACATAACTTGTTGTTACTGCCGCTAAGGCTAAGTCATGTCTTACTCTTTTGCAACCCCATGGACTGTAGCCTGCCAGGCTCCTCTGTCCATGGGGTTTCCCAGGCAAGAATACTGGAGTGGGTTGCCATTTCCTTCTCCAGGGATCTTCCTGACCCAGGGATTGAACCCATGTCTCCTGCATTGGCAGGTAGATTCTTTACCACTGAGCCCACCAGGGATGCCCCTTATGCAACAGACCCTATACTAAATCTAGCCAGGATCAATCAGGTTTCTTTCAGTGTTTTGTGCAGATAAATAACAAAGCCCACCACTTCCTCCCCTGTCTAAAGTATCTTTATCAAAATGCTTTCATTTTCACAATAAAATTACAAATGTTCATAGCTCAATTCTATAATCCTTGCAAATCATCTGACATTAATTAAAAGATTAAATCATTTAGCTGACTCTTAATACTGATGGGAGGGAGGGAGGAAGACGATAAGGAGAAATATACTAGATCTTGAAGCAGCGCTATCAAAGTAAAAAAGTTTTGAACACTTCAGTTTGGGTCTCATGGATAGATTTAAATACATGGAAACTCCATATTAACAGAATTTCAAAAAATACTGGTGCTTATGTAGGTCAGCCCAGTCCCTTGGGCAAGTTAAAGTTCTATTTCTGGCAATGAGAGTGGAGAAAGGTGAGATTATTAAACGACTGCATTGAGGACTTTTTCAGTTGAGTGTATGGTCAATTCTTAACCATGAAAGTGTCACTATGTTTCCCTTTGTGCCTCAATCATTAGAGACAGCCTGGAAAATATTTTCATTAACTTTGCAAAACTACACATTTTGACTGACTGTTTTGGACTCAATTATGATTCAGGAGATGTCACTTTGATCCCTGGGTTGGGAAGATCCCCTGGAGGAAATGGCAACCCACTTCATTATTTTTGCCTGGGAAATCCCACGGATAGACAAGTCTGGAAGGCTACAGTCCATGGAACGGCAAAGAGTTGGACATGCCTGAGTGACTGATCATGCATGCATGGCATGATAGCAGCTAGTTCCAATGGACATGATAGGACCTAACTGCCACATTTAACAGATGTTGATACACTGCCAACCTGGGGCCTTCCTTTTTACCTTCTGATTTGGGGACAAATTGTGTCTAGAGGAACAGTGTTCTCTACTTTGCACACTCTTTGCCAGCGTTGGTTGAGAAAAAATAATCTGGTCTTTTTTCACTTTTTCATATTCTAACACTATAATCTTCAGTTCTGTCAGTGAAAACCTTGATGATGCAGCCAATAAAAATGATCAGTTCTCATTTCTTTATCAGTTTCATCAGAGAGAAAATGTGGGCTTTCTATTCAAATGGAATCCTGTGCCCATATAATAAGGAACAGTTAATATAAGAAAACTGACTAGAAGTCAGGCCTCAAATACACTTCACACTGTTCAGAAACCACAATGGCTTCCAAGCAAAGATGTAAGACAATAATGGTGTACACTAGTTTCTATGTACACAAATCCACTTACAAAATAAAACTCATAAGCTCTGCTATTTCAAGGATGGGAAAATAGGCTGAATATGGTATTAACAAAATTCCATTTTTCAGAAAAAGACAAAAGCAGACACTGAGTAAAAAGTTAGATGCAAAGGCTCTGTTAATTAAAAAAAAATCTTTGAAAAGCGGGGCAGCAGCGAGTGCAAAGAAAGTCATAAGCTTTATCACAAGTCCTCATAAAGAAGGGGCTCTAATAGGAAGTGGAGCCTACAGTGAAGGAGCCAGAGATAGGACATGAAGGCTGACACTGCTTAATGAGAATTTCATGGTTTGAAAGAGACAGCAGTTCATGTGGGTATCCCTTGAAAAAAGCAAAATTTAACATCTATCAAACACACACATACAGATGCAGGCAAATAAAATGGGGACAACAAAAGGGGTCGTGGAATGATGTTTATACACAAAAACAGTGCAGGAACTACCTGTTAATGGTCACCTTCGAGATACCTTTATAAGGTTATCTTATTTAAATATTTACAATAATCCTAGGAAGTAGTAGGGGGCTTCCTTGGTGGCTCAGACGGTAAACAATCTGCCTGCAATGCAGGAGACCTGGGTTCGATCCCTGGTTGAGAAGATCCCCTGGAAGAGGGCCTGGCAACCCAAGCTACTCCAGTATTCTTGAGCGAAGAATCCCATGGACAGATGAGCCTGGCGGGCTACCATCCATGGGGTCGCAAAGAGTCGGACAAAACTGAAGCGATTTAGCACTCAAGCAGCTGCTGCTGCTGCTAAGTCACTTCAGTCGTGTCCGACTCTGTGCGACCCCATAGACAGCAGCCCACCAGGCTTGTAGCAATCTTATTTTACTGGGGCTAAAAAAAAAAAAAAAAAAGCAGGCTCAAAGATGTTTAAAAGACTTGTCCAAGCCTACACCAGGGCTATAAAGTGGCAGAGCCGGCAATAGAAAGGAGAGAGAGGATAACTCCAAGATACTTTTTTCCCCTATTACTTGCGGGCAGTTTTTACCTGCGTGCTCCCTGCTGCAAAACAACGCCCACGGTCTCCGGACACCGGCATCACCGGCTCCAGGACTAAACAGGGGCAACTCTGATTAAAGCACAACTTGTTCCTTCACGGGGTAGGTATTTAACATGCTCCTGCTGCAGCGCAAGGTACAAGGAGGGATGGAGCGGTGACCAAACACAGGAAGCCACTGTCCGCAAGGAGCTCACAGTCTGGGGCGCTTCGGAGGCGCTCCCCTCACTGGACGCGGCGCGCGGGGTGGGCAGGGCGCGCGAGGCGGGGCAGGAGAAGGGATGCGGGGAACCGGCGCGGAGGGGGCGTGGTGGGGGGACCAGGCGTGCCATGAGCTCGCGCGAGGAAGGTCGCGGGGACTGGGCGCGGGAGAGGGCGCGAAATGAGCACTTGGGAGAAAGCACTCGAGGCGGGAAACAGGCGGCGCGCGGGGTCCGGTGCGGGAGGGACCAGACGCGCGGCGAGCTGACGTGCGGCCGCAACGCCGTGCGCGCGACAAACTACGCAGGAACGGAGAGACGACTCTCAAAGGATGGGACCATCAGCTCTGGAGCTCTGGACGGTCCCTTGGGAGGATATCCAAAGATGCCGACCGGGGCAGGAAGTGGACCTGAGGTCCTCGTGGGCCCAGCCCCGCCCCAGGGCCTTGGCTCTGGGGAACAGAGGCAAGGTAAAGGGGGCGAAACGGACACTCACTGTCCATGGTCTCCCTCACCGCATTCAGATTCGCTGCCGCTGCCGCCGACCCGGCGCCACTGCTGCTAGCCATGGCGGAGGCCGAGGGAGGCGGGCGAAGGGCCCGACCCGGAACTGGAGCGCCTTCCTTTCTCCTGGGCAATCACACCGCGCGTTCCCGGCTCACGCCGGGCAGGCCCCGCCTCTCGCGCTGATCGCCAGCGTGAGGCTGCGTTGATTTGAATTTGGAGCCGCGGTACTCTGGGAGGAACGCGAAGCGAGGAGTTGCCATTCGAATTTACTACGCGGCCTCGCTATGATTGGCTGGTTCGCGGACAGCGGTACGACGTGATTGGCCAGTCGCGCACAGGGCCCGTGCCCTGGTTGGCCTAAGACAGCGCGGAAGCGGGGAGTTAAAGAGTCTGTGCCTGTCGTGGGAGCTTACCCGGCACCGTCGGGAGCGCCCTGGAGTCGCTTTGGGGGGGGCTTCCTTTTTATACACACAACTAGGTATGTTCTTTGTGATTCCTGGCCTTTCCTCCTGTCTCGAGTTGGAGAACTCCCTTTGCCCGGCTCTGGACCAGCTGCACGCTCGCCTCGGGATGAATGAGAGCTGCCGGGGAGTGGGTGCGGAAGAGGGGGGCCCAGGAAAGAGTGACCGAGTAGGGATGGGAATGACACTGGCGTCAGTGTCCTCCTTTGCCCGTCACCCGAGGAGGCTAGCTACACATCAGCCTTCCGTGGAGTGGGTTCTTTTCTCTAGTTGTACTGCCCCCCACCTTAACGGGAAATAATGTAGTCTCGCTACCATCGTGGGAGGGTGGGGGTCTTAGCCTTTGGCTAAGGGTGTTTGAGAAGGGGCAACCCAAAGTGGTTAATTCCGTAGCCCTAATCAGTCATTTCTTTTCTGATGGGGACTAAAGTGCAAGACAGGCACCTATGCACAAAGGGACCAAAGATTTCCTCATCTCTTATTTGCTAGTGTTGTTCTGTCGCTCAGGCTTTTCCGACCCTTTGGGACCCCCGTGGATTGCAGCACGCCAGTCTTCCCTGTCTTTCATCATCTCCTGGAGTTTGCTCAAACTCATGTCCATTGAGTTGGTGATGCTATAAATAACTGTTTAGTAACTGCAGTTTGCTGGGTAATTGCTGGGCTGTTGGAATTACGTACAAAGTGTTTATGGACTTGAGATAATGAATAAAAAGCTGTAGGTCTACTGTTCTTTAGCAGGAAAAGGTTTTGTGCTTATTAGAACGTTTAGTTGTCCCGAAGGGAGACCTCAGCTCATTCACATTCGGTTGAGTGCTACTTACAAACCAGTTGACTTCTCTGAGCTTGTTAATTCTGCAAAATTCTGTCACTAATACTTTACCTTTCTAGCTTTCAAGATTATTTAGAGCATCACACTTGTGTAAACTACAAAAAAGCCCCAGGAGCTTAAGTTTTGAGTTAATTCTTTTTGTGAAATGTATGTTTGGTAATGGGGCTTCCCTGGTGATTCAGCAGTAAAGATTCCGCTTGCCAATGGCAAGAGTCGCGCATTCGATCCCTAGATGGGGGAGATCCCCTGGAAAAGGAAATGGCAACCCACTCCAGCATTCTTTCCTGGGAAATCCCGTGAAGAGAGGAGCCTGGTGGGCTATACTCCATGGGGTCGCCCATGGAGTTGGACTCCACAAAAAAGTTGGACTCCACCTGGAGACTTAACAACAACAACCTTTGTTGAATACATTTTAGTTGTCAAAATGAATGTCTGTGGAACTTTGTACTTTTATTATATATACTTATGATTTCTTTTTAGTTTTTCCTCTGTGCTAATGGGAGATGTCAAAGAATCAAAAATGCAAATAACACCTGAAACTCCAGGAAGGATTCCTGTTTTAAATCCTTTTGAAAGTCCTGGTGATTATTCTAATCTCCATGAACAAACTGTCTCCAGTCCTTCTGTTTTTAAATCGACAAAATTACCAGTAAGTTCGTCTCGGCTACTTTTTCCAAACAACTTTGAATGTCAATCTTTCTTTACAAGTGGTAAACTGGAGTGCACTTTTTAATTCTAATGGTTATTGGTTTTTATAATACAGTGACTGGGCTAAAAATGACTTAGCTAGTTATATTAATATTATATATGCTAGCTATATTAATATTATATATACTAGCTATACTAATATTCTTTTGGATTTTTGCCACTCATTCTTAGCTTTCAACTTGCTTGTTTTTAGTTAGCATTTTTTTTTATTCATTAGTTAGCATGTTTCTCACAGCTGTGGGTGCCGCTAGTTGATGGTCTAAGCACTAATACCATAATAGAGAAGAAACTGTTTCATCTAATTGTTTTCAGGTATTCAGCAAATTTTATTTGAATGCTATGTGTCAGGTACAGTTCTTTCCTACAGAGGTTACATCTTGAACAAGTCAGACTCATAAAACACTAATTCTCAGAGAGCTTGTACTCTGTACCAGGGGTCAGAAAACTTTTTCTGTTAAGGGCCAGATAGTAAATATTTTAGGCTTTGCAGATCATCTGGTTGCTGTTACAATTACTCACCTCTGCCTTGTATTATAGAAGCAGCCATTGGTAGTATATTAACAGTAAATGTGGCTGTGTTGGAATAAAGCTTTATTTATGGACACTGAAATTTGAATGAATTTATAATCTTCACATGTGAAATGCTAATATTATTTTGGATTTTTGTCACCCATTCTTAGCTTGCAGATTGTTTGAAGTCAACCTGTACTCTAATGAGATAGACAAGACTAAACTGGCAACCTGAAGAGAGTATGTTATGTGCCATAACAGAAGGCTGATATGGAGGGGAATAGTCTCTTTAACAGATTAGGGAAGGCTTCCTCTCTTTAGCTTTACTGTTATTGACTACAGTGGAGAAGTTCTTTTGAAGTCTGATCTTCTGACTTAGCAAATTATCTAGAAACTGTAAACTGAGGGGCTTTTGATGCTAGCTACATGTGCATATCTACGTGAGCTAGTTATGCACTAGAGGAAAGGTTTACAGTTGTACACTTTATATTGAGTCATTATGTGACCTCATGATTTTAAATTGAATGGTATTCAATTTTAGTTAATCTTAGTAAAAATAACAAAATGGCTGCAACTTAATCCTCAAAGCAAGAATGCATGACAGACATCTTGGATTTTTAAGCCTGATTTTTCAAAAATATATTCCAAATTTACAAATTAGAATTTGATTTACAAATTCTAATTGTAGAGTTATAAAAATAAACTTTTGGTTTATTGGATAGTTGAATACAGAAAAGCAGCATTGGTTACCACTCATAATTATTTATTGCATGTTTCACGAGCTTTTGCAGATATTTTTGTAGTTAGGACTTTGTATAATTTCAATTCATTCCTGGTGAAAATAAAGGCTTTTGATAACTCTAAGAGATTTTTAGTTTTATTTGGGTGTGTTGCATCACTGATGAGAGTTATTTGTGGAATTTCTATACCTTTAATATGCTGTGATTTTTCTATTATTATGTAATTTCAGCAGTCACCCAGATGAAATGTCAAGTCAATTGATTTAGTGTGATCTGCTTACCATTTGCCTTTTAATTTAGTGGTAAAGTCAAATATCAGTAAGATATTTTTATATTATAACCATTCACATTGTTTTTGAAGCTGACATTTGAAGTTAGCATTTTGATGCACTGTTACATGCTTTTGCTCATAAGATTACTTTCTTTTGTTAAGACTCCAGGGGAATTTAGATGGTCTATTGATCAACTAGCTGTAATAAATCCTGTAGAAATAGACCCAGAGGACATTCATCGTCAAGCTTTATACCTAAGTCGTTCTCGGTAAGTTTTCCTTTCTTGCTCTTAAGTGTAATAACATGTGTTATCAGTCCAAGGTAATGAATGATTCTTTTCCCTTTAATTTTAGAATTTAATCACACAAAGATGTACACATGTTGAGATGCTCTTGCAAATATTCGTCCTGCTGTTGTACCCCTTCTTCTCTTGATTTGGTAGCTTGATGACCATCCCCTTGTAATTAATGCTCATCCAAAGTGCTAAAGCGGAGAAGGCAATGGCACCCCACTCCAGTACTCTTGCCTGGAAAATCCCATGGATGCGGAGCCTGGTGGGCTGCTGTCTATGGGGTCTCACAGAGTCGGACACGACTGAAGTGACTTAGCAGCAGCAGCAAAGTGCTAAAGAAAGGGACTAGAATGGGGATAGAGTGTAAAAGGATTTTACTTAATGCTAGATGATACCTTTGATAGGGAAAGTGAAAAGTATATCAAAAAGCAAATGTTTCACAAATGAGACGAATTTTTTGTGGTACGCAAACCGTATGTCTTATTTTGCCTCCTCTCTTCAGTATGTTGAAATGTGAGCAGCCAAGAGAAATTTATTGAGCACTGCAGGCGACACTGAAGCAGTACAGGAAGTTATTCCTGTCCTTTAGACTCAACAAGTTGTGAAACAACATTTCTCTACTAGTAAACCAGGTGTTATCTGAGCAGGTTTATGAAAAGACTCTTGGTGTATTTCAGTAAATAGACCTGTAACACAAAAGAGGGGAACAGACTCTGATTTTAGTTTAACTCATGTAATTCAGTAAATGGTTATGGTTTCTACCAAGGATAGTGAGTATACTCTTAAAACATGTTGATGCATTCTTAGAAATAAGCACAGGCTTCCAGTGTCTCTTCCTCACTTAACCCAAGTTCCCTATTTCAGAGCTTCCCACCTTTTTCATGCCATGCTACATATGAGAACTGCAGTTCTCTAAAAATGAGAACTGCAGTTCTCTAAAAATGAGAACTGCAAGGTATCCTGGTATAAACAAATGAGTCTGTCCATATTGGAGGTGAACAGTCCCGAAATTCCTTCCCTGCCTCACCGGCCAAGGGTCCGTTCAGGGCACACCAATCATACTGAACAGTGTATGTGTTATGCTGGTGTTCTGTGGTGTACTGGTTCGGACACCCTGCCCTGTATGACTTCTCAGACCCTTCCATCATCTAACTCTACAAAATTTGACCAAACTGATTTTCACTGCTTCTAGCCATCACCTGCATACCCCAGGTTGTTGAAGTCCTCTGATGAAGCAGCAATAGGTTTCTGAATTCAGTATTGCTAGATCAGAGCTTACTAATATTATACACTGTTTTTATGCACTGAGATCTTGATGATGTCCGTGATAAGAGGAAGAGCACTGAGTTACAAGTCTCATAATGGCTGTTCAAATGGAGATATGTGGATTCTAACTGTAGTCTATTTTCTCACAATTCCTTTATTTATAAATCCACTTGATTTTAATTTTTAATACATGTACATCGGGGGCAGGAGGAGAAGGGGACGACAGAGGATGAGATGGCTAGATGGCATCACCGACTCGATGGACATGAGTTTGATTAAACTCCGGGAGTTGGTGGTGGACAGGGAGTCCTGGCATGCTGCAATTCATGGGGTCGCAAAGAGTCGGACACGACTGAGCGACTGAACTGAACATTATTATAAGCTTTGTTAAGGTACAAATTAGATTAAAAATATTTGGAGAGAAAAAGGTGTCTTATGGAGTTATTCATGGTAGCACATACTCTCTCTGGGAAAAAGATTAGGGAAGTGGTCCTTCAAGGCTAACTGCTGAGTCCTTGGCAAGTATATGCCTTGTCCTTGAGACCAGACAATATTAAATCTTATAAGTAATAAATTTGTGGTGCTGTAATTGCATATTCTATCAAAGTGGGAAAAAAATTCATTTGGACAAAGTTTTATACTTCAAATTTTATAGTGTTGATATTTAATTTCAGAATTAATAATTTTGCCAATTTATTTAGAACTGTAAGGATGATAGTCTTTTTTTCATTTATGTCAAGAGTAAGAATTGATTCCAAAATTACAACTATGATAAGCTTGTTGTAATAGAAGAAAAGGAATTTGGACAGTTTTTAGATTTCTGTGGAATGACATACTTCTTAAATTGTGATTAAAGAGCTCAGTTTATTCAAAGTGCTTTATTTCTATTGTTAATAGTAATTTAAAAATTGTATCCATGTAAGCCTTTTACTCGGAGAAGGTGATGGCACCCCACTCCAGTACTCTTGCCTGGGAAATCCCATGGACGGAGGAGCCTGGTAGGCTGCAGTCCATGGGGTTGCGAAGAGTCAGACACGACTGAGCGACTTCCCTTTCACTTTTCACTTTCATGCATTGGAGAAGGAAATGGCAACCCACTCCAGTGTTCTTGCCTGGAGAATCCCAGGGATGGGGGAGCCTGGTGGGCTGCCGTCCATGGGGTCTCACAGAGTCGGACACAACTGACATGATTTAGCAGCAGCAGCAAGCCTTTTACTAGAAAATATTCCATTCAAACTGTGAATGGAAAAGGTGGGGCAGGTAAGCCTAATAGCACAAGGCTGACTCTCCAAATACTGTCATTTACAAAAGTGATAAGATCCCAATTTTTCTTTTAAAATGAGCTTAACATTTGCCAGTTTCTAACGTGGAAGAAAACTATTTCTTTGAAAGGTTATTATTTTAAATGTTCAGTCTGCTGAAGTAATGGTATGGTTATTTTTCTTTTTTATCTCTGCATAGAATAGATAAAGATGTGGAAGACAAAAGACAAAAAGCCATTGAAGAGGTAACTTGAAACTATTACTGATGGTGAAGCCAGTTAAGCATCCATTCTGCATGCACAGCACCTCTAAGAGAGGAAGACTTCCTTCACATCTTTCCTGTCTCAACTTCCCCAAGTCTGTCCGTTCCCAGTATCCCTCGGAGCTCCCCTAAGACTGGTGTTTTTGAGCTGATCCAGCGCCTTTCATTGTAATAATCGGTTTTATGCTTTTCTTCCCCAAGACTGAGTTCTTTTCTGGTCACAATTCATCTCTTCCTTCTCAGGACCTGGCATAGTTTTCTTCTTGTGCCTTTGATCAACATGAACCATTGTTTCAAGTTGGAGTAGAGAAAGCTGGATTTTTTCAAGCCTTGAAAATCTAGCCTGGCCTCAGGAATAGTTTTATCTTTTGTTCTTGTTAATTCTTTGAATTTTTAAGACATTGAGTATATTTCATGAAATACAGTATACTGCTAAATAGAAAAAGTATATCACAAAGATAAGGTTTTTTTTTTTATATATAAAGCTAATAAACTAAGCGTTTCACTTTTTGCTTTCCTCTTTTGCTAAAATCCTTTAGAGTGTAAAGGTTGCCTGTCTTGATTATTTTTCAGAAAGTCTTCAGGCCGTGGCAGCCTTGTCCTTCCTTTTTCCCTTACTAGTCTTCCTCTGCCCTCTTCTATTCGTTAGCTATGCTTGATTCTTCTGCACCTCAAAAGACTTGAGCTATGGCATGTTCAGAGATTCAGTGAGCCCCCACATTTCAGATATAGCCTGTTTCTTAGGAAACAGTTTCCTAAGCTTTACTCCTGCTAAATATTATCTACTTGTTAATCTATCTAATAACTTCAACATTTTCATTCTAATCCAGTCACCTGATTCCTCCCCAGTTGAATATTCTCAGACTCTTTCCCATTTCCCAACATTTTGGAAAGTATGCTTCCTCTTTCAAATTCTCAACTTAATTTTAAAGGGAAATTTCAGAAAAAAACTTAAGAAAATTAATTCAGAGTAAAGACTATGGCTAATGTAGCAGAAGTTAATGTATCAGTAGCAAATTAAATTCATGTTTATATATGTGAAATACAGTAAATACATGCACATACTAAAAAGAGAAAAATCCAAACTGCAAAGGAAAAAACATAAAATGAAAACAAAGATCCTCTCATTCCCTGCCTTAATCCTTGAAATTAATTGCCATTAACATTTCTTAAGTATACTCTCAGATACATTTTGTGTATGTAATAGCTCATGTCCTTTAAATATTTGCACATAAATAGGATCATCATTGGAGAAGGCAATGGCACCCCACTCCAGTACTCTTGCCTGGAAAATCCCACGGATGGAGGAGCCTGGTAGGCTGCAGTCCATGGGGTCGCTAAAGAGTCAGACACAAACGAGCGACTTCACTTTCACTTTTCACTTTCACGCATTGGAGAAGGAAATGGCAACCCACTCCAGTGTTCTTGCCTGGAGAATCCCAGGGACAGGGGAGCCTGGTGGGCTGCCATCTATAGGGTCGCATAGAGTCAGACACGACTGAAGTGACTTAGCAGGATCATCATTCTGATTCTCTTTTGCCTCTTTTTTCTGTTAATAATCTCTTAGATTTTATTTTTGATTATCAGCACATAGTGATTTTTAGTAAATAGCATAGTATTCCATTGTATGAATGTATCATAATCAAATCCAGCCCCTGTTGACAGATGTGTAGGTTGTGTTCAGTGTTTTTCTGCAGTGAACACACTTGTACATATATCTTTATGGACTTGCTAAATCAGAGGGTTTGTGTTTTCAATTTTGGTATATTTTGCCATATTGCCTTCCCTAAAGGTTGTACCGATTTGTTCTCCTGGCCATGTTATGATACTGCCTATATTCTCGTTATCTGCAATACTGGCTGTCAGCAAACTGCTTAAATAATGCTATTCTTACTACTTTAAAATTTTTATCTTGTTATTGGATTTCCATCTTTTTCATTTTGAGTGAACTTATGCTTTGCTTCATGAGTTTGTGAGTCTTTTATATTCCTCTTTTTTCTGGGAACTGTCTGTATCTCTGCTCCCCAACTCCATTTTTTTTAACGTCTTTTATGTATTCATAGGTAGTTTAGTCAGGAAATTAGTTTTTTGTCATAAGTATTGCAAAATATAAAGAAAATGTTTTGTGTTACCTTCAAAACAGAGATGGGAGGGCAAAATACTGTATTAGAGCGTTGGTATAAATGTCTTTCCTCTTTCATTCCTATATAAAGTGAATTAAGCCTAATACAGTAATACAGCTTTTATCCAAATGCTCTATCTCCACTTGTTAGAGTACACTGACCAGTGGTGTGCTGATAAATATATAACAACTGGCCCTCTGACTGTGGGGGAAGTATGAGTGTTAGTAATCTGCTGTCCATAACACAAATACTCCAGCCATGGCCAGCTTCAATTTAGTGATTATGACATCGCTGAATGGGAAAAGAAATGTATGTGGTACACCATTATATGCAGGCGTTCTACCACACAAATACAAAAGACAGTAAGTCCCCTACATTCGAACCTTCAAGTTGCTAACCAGAACCTGTGCCATCAACGTCAGGCATGAGTGAAATTGCAGCTTGCCCTCCGTCTCCTGTTGCTGACGATCCTTCAGCTCTACCCTCTCCCACCTCCTCCCCCTCCTCCAGTCAGTAATTCTTGTCTTTTCACTTATGCCAGCTATTGTACTATTGTACTTTCTAAGGTACTATACTGTAAGATTCAAAATGTTTTCTTAATTTTTTTATTTGCTTTTTCTGTGTTATTTGTGTGAAAAGTATTATAAATCTATGCCAACACAATACTATATAGATGACTGTGTTAGTTGGGTACCTAGGCTAACTTTGTTGGACTTATGAACAAATTGGACCTGTGAACTTGCTCTTGAAACAGAACTCATTCATATGTAGGGGACTCTCTGTAAATAACCTCAGGAGCATAGATATTGTTACATGTAGTAAAATAATTACCAAGCAATGATTTGGGTTTTATTTTTTAATATAATTTATTTGTTTACATAATTTTAATGTTGGCTTTGTTTGACAACTGATCCACAGGATTCCTGAAAATTTAATAATCAGATTTTGAGACTCAGGACAAGGTAGCTCCAGCACACCTCCTCTTGGTTTACACATATACGTCTGTCTTCCTTTATTCCTTCCCTCTTCATCCTCCCTTTCGTCAACCTCATCCTTCCCTCCAAAAAAACTGGGGGAGAAGTGAAAGATATTTTCTTTGTGAATAATACCCTTAGCTTAATTTGCAAATTTCAAATGTAAGGGGTTGATTTGAAGCTTTAAACCTTCTCTTTATATATACTTTAAATTTCGTCCATTTCACTTTGCTCACTTGGGCTTTAAGTATTAAATTTTAAAATATAACTATAAAGTCAGTGTGTAGCATGTTTGATGGTTATTTAGCACAACTACCTTTTCCTATTTCATATGCCTAATTGAAGGACTTTTAATTCTCCTAGTTTTTCACTAAGGATGTCATCGTACCCTCTCCTTGGACTGATCATGAAGGGAAACAGCTTTCAGAGTATCATTCCAGTAAATGTGAGTGTATTAAAAATTGTATGAATAAAACTCATAAAAATAGAAAGCAGTGAATGTAAAACAACATATATAGTGAAGTATCAGTTTATCTGCTTTGGGAGGAAGCTTGCTATAAAATTAAATTTCTGGGATACCAGGTTTAACTATTTAAAAGTAAGGATTCAAAACTTGACTAAAATTTACAAAGTTCTTTTTTTTTAGCCATTCTTTTCTGAATTTAATTTTTTCTTCATGATCATTGTGAATATCAAGTTATAATGATGGTTATAGAGACCCATAGACACAGAAATAGTATTGGATATAGATCTGAGTTGTTAATGATTTTTGCAGTGATTTTGAAGGTTAGTTTTTTTAATGAAATCCTTAAATTGCTTTGTTTTTTGCTAGTTTGCTGGTTTCTTATAGTAGTAGAGGAGGAATGGGCAATTATATGACCTCTGGGGTAGTGTAATACGGCCAATTATCTGCAAAGTTAATAAGGAAACTGAAGGTCAAGCCAACAATCTTTCAAATGTTTTTCTACCTCCAGGGAATGGTTACTTATATTTATTTGCTCTCACTGTCCTGAGTTGTGAGCAGTGTTCAAATATTACTTCTATATACACATCTCTCATTTCAGTGGATTGCTACTCTTCAGAATAACACACATTAATAGGACATAGTATAAGAGGGAATATTAGTCCTGTTCTTTATCAAAACACAACAGTTTTTTGTGTTTTGGAAAGATGGAAAGATGGGTCGATCACTTTTCATGTGCCCAGTGTTCAGTGCTTTCAGTATTCTTGCAACAGCTTGTATGAAATAGGTGCTGTTATTGACCTCATTTTATAAGTGAGAAAAACTCGTTTTTGAAAGGTTAGAGCACCTGTCCAGGGTTACAGAAATAAGGTGTCAGAACCTGGCTTTAAAGTGAAGCATTTCTTAGTTCAGATTCTGTACTCAGTTCAGATTCGTTACAAAGTAAAGGTGGTGTGCAATAGCCAGTGGACCTGGGTTGTAGCCCTTCCGTATTATAAACCGGAAGGAGTGATCTTGATCAACTTTCTCAGTGCCTTTGGCCTCAGTTTTTTATTTCTAAAATCAAGGAGTTAAACAAGATGGTTACATGTTAACATCCCTCCCAGCTCAGAAATTCTGTATCCAAGGTAACATCTTCATAGATACTAGGTTCCCTGCCCCCAATTTTTTAATGTTGGATTTTTGAACAGGTGAATCAACCTTCTTATGTGATCTTATTTTTAAACATTTTATACTTAAAGTATCCTGTTTTAAAGTGATGTGAATCAGGAAGATGCTAGAAATACCACACATAGCCTCTTTGGTATAGTCATCAAGCCCATGATGACAGAGTGTTGTGGCTGATCAGGGGAGCTGTGCTGTCCAATATGGTGTTGGAAGACAGTTCAGTTCTCTGTGGGTCTCTCATTTCTATACGTCTCATGAAGGGTGGCACGGACAGGTTTTGTTCCAAACTATCTTTTCAAGGATGTTTGTATTGTGAACATCCTTGGAGAATAGAGAGAGAGCATCCTTCTGGAGCAGAAGGTAGGTTTGTGTTGATGTCTGATATAATAGTGTGGTACTGTTTCCCTCTGGAGCAAGTTGGGTTGCAGCTTATAAGAATGGGATTTCCTAAGCTCAGGGTTCCTTGGTTGGGAACACAGACCGTCTGTGTGTGCTGTATCTGCCAGGGCTGTTTCGTACCACTTCTTTAGGATTGATGGTCAAAGAGAACTGATGTGAACATGAAGCTCATGCTGCCTGCTATGCTGAGAATAATGAAGTCCTCTGTCTTTGACCCGAAGCCTTATGACTTCAGCCAGTGTCCATGGAACGCTGACATGCTAACTTGTCAGACCCTTCATAGTTTTTGACATATAGTAGCTATTAGCCACATGTGGCTATTTAAATTTGAATAAACTAAAATTTGAAGTTCGGTTTCCTGGTCATACATTCACATTTCAGGTGCCCAGTAGCCTCACCAAGTGGCGACCGTGTTGGCCCCAGATACAGAACTTTTCCATCATCACAGAAAAACCTCTCCTGGAAAATGTGACCTTAGAATAGAGGATGGCAACCTCTATCTGTAAAGGACCAATTATTAAATATTCTATGCTTTGCAGACCATACTGTTTCTGCTGCAACCACTCAGTTCTACTGTACCATGAAAGCAACACTGATGATACGTAATGAATGAGTGTGGAGGTGTTCCAGTAAAACTTTATTTACAAAAAAAGGCAACAACACAGATTTGGCCCATGGGCAATCATTTGCTGACCCTTTCTCTAGAGTAATACTGTCTGAGTTTGAGCTGTGCTGTATAGCAGTATAGTTTAGTAGCTGTGTGACTTTACGTGAGTTACTTAGCTGTTCTGTGCCTCACTCTCCTTACCTATGAAATGATGGTTGTTGGGAAGATTAAATGAGATGATACCTCCAAGACCGCATACTTAGCATGTGGTAAGTGCTCAGTGTTGTTTACCTAAAGAGTAATTAAGGAAATTGTGAGTCACGGGGGAAAATGATTTTGTTTGTACATGTGGACTTTATGCTGTCAACTTTTACTATTACCAATATGTATGTAGCAGGGTGCTTCAAAGAGTGTACTTGTTTTATTTATGGACTTAAATGAGAATTTCTTAGAAAAGTATACACAGGCTGAGAATTTCTGAGCTAAAGACAGTGTGTTTGTCTGACTTGATTGTGCAGAGCTAGAGTGCTCTCCAGAATGACCACACACCCTGCATGCCCACCCGCAGTGTTTAGGATTCCCGTGTCTCTACATCCCTGCCAACACTTGGCTTTCAGATTTGTGCCATTCTAATGCGTTGGGGCTTCCCTGGTGGCTCAGTGGTAATGAATCCACCTGCCAGTGCATGAGACCCAGGAGATGTGTTTGATCCCTGGGTTGCTGGAGAAGGAAATGGCAACCCACTCTAGGATTCTTGCCGGAAAATCACATGGGCAGAGGAGCTTGGCAGGCTACGGTCTATGGTGTAACGGAAGAGACGTGACTTAACAACAACAACAGTGGTTTGTTTGACATTCTAAATGATTGTTTTAATTTTCATTTCTCATATGCTCACAGCTTTTTTATTTCCTTTTGTAAAATCCCTATTTATAAATCATCCTTATTGGAGTTGTCTTTTTCTCTTTTCCTTTTAATTGCTAAGGTACTTTGTGTAGTTACATTAGTAGTTCCATTAGTTCTAAACATTTCACATGTCATCTCCTGTCACATGTGTTACTTTTGTTTTGATGTCCTTGGTTGTGTGGGAATTCTTATTTTGTTGTAATCAAATCCATGTATGTTTCCTCATTTGATTGTGGTCTTAAAGTTATGGAGTCCTTTTAGAGGAAACAACTGAGGAGACAACTGCTATTCAGTTGAACAGTGTTGGGATAATGCCAGAGTCGGGGAATTGGGAAGAACAGTTAGGAAAGAGTTTTAGAAATACCTACAGGTAAGAAAGAGAGCCTGTTTGTTTTTTATGTTACTCAAATAATGTTTGGTTGGAGGAAAACTGCTAGGTTTTATTTACACCATTAAGATGTTTGGTGAAAAAGTATGAAAGTGTTAGTCACTCAGTCATGTCGAACTCTTCTCTGAGAGCTGTGGATGGTAGCCTGCCAAGCTCCTCTGTCCATGGGATTTTCTAGGCAAGAATACTGGAGTAGGTAGCCATTCCCTTCTCCAGGAGACCTTCCCAATCCAAGGACTGAACCTGGGTCTTCCGCATTACAGGCAGTTTCTTTACCCTCTGAGCTACCAGGGAAGCTCCTTACGGTGTTTGAACTCCAGCCTAAAGACCAAAAACCCTAATGTTATAGGGGTTTTGCAGCAAAGCACCTTTATTACTTTTGCCTTATAGAAGGTCACACTGCCTACAGCAAAGAAGGCATTTGAGTCTAGAATTTTATTTATTTTATCTTTCACCATTCTGATAGTAGACCTTTAATGAGAGACTTTAACTTATCCACCCACTCACTCATTCACCCATTTATTTACTACCTGGTGATTTTTCAATTTAAGAAGCTTAATACTAGTCATTACCTTTATATTTTTTAAAAAATTATGTGCACCATATCTTTGACTGCTGTCTTGAGGGGAGGAAAAAAACTGAGTGCAGTTTTACTGATCAAATTGCAGTTTCTGTCAAAATGGCCTAGCATTTTAATTCCAATAATTTATACCCATTAAGAAATATTTATTTATGGCAGCTCTGGGTCTTTGTTGCTGTGCGTGGACTTTCTCTGGTTGCAGGAAGCAGGGGTTATTCTCTAGTTGCTGTGTGAGGGCTTCTCATTGTGGTGGCTTCTCTAAGCACAGGCTCTAGGGCTTCAGGCTCAAGTAGTTGTGGCTCGCAGGCTCTAGAGCACAGGCTCAGTAGTTGTGGTGCACAGGCTTAGTTGCCCCACAGTTTGTGGAAACATCCCTGGACCAGAAACTGAACTGATATTCCCTCCCTTGGCAAGCAGATTCTTAACCACTGGCTCACCAGGGATATCCTGTCCATACCTATTTTGAAAAAGCATCTAGCCGCCGAGGATCTGCTGAGGACGTTGACATTAGCTAACGTGTCCCCAACCTTTTAAGGTTGACATAGAGACCAACCCTACTCCCCTTAAAAAGGATCTTTTGATGCCTCCTTAATTTCTATGGTAATCCTTGAGTTTTAGCCTTGTGGGGTTTCCCTGGTGGGTCAAATGGTAAAGAATCTGCCTGCAGTGCAGGAGACCTAGGTTCAGTCCCTGGGTTGGGAAGATGCCCTAGAGAGTAGAATGGCAAACAACTCTAGTATTCTTATCCTCAGTTCAGTTCAGTCACTCAGTCATGTCCCACTCTTTGCGACCCCATGAACTGCAGCACGCCAGGCCTCCCTGTCCATCACCAACTCCCGGAGTCCACCCAAACCCATGTCCATTGAATCAGTGATGCCATCCAACCATCTCATTCTATGTCGTCCCCTTCTCCTCCTCCCCCAAAACTTTCCCAGCATCAGGGTCTTTTCAAATGAGTCAGCTCTTTGCATCAGGTGGCCAAAGTATTGGAATTTCAGTTTCAACATCAGTCCTTCCAAAGAATACCCAGACTGATCTCTAGGATGGACTGGTTGGATCTCCTTGCAGTCCAAGGGACTCTCAAGAGTCTTCTCAAACACCACAGTTCAAAAGCATCAATTCTTCAGCGCTTAGCTTTCTGCACAGTCCAACTCTCACATCCATACATGACCACTGGAAAAACCATAGCCTTGATTAGACAGACCTTTGTTGACAAAGTAATGCCTGCTTTTTAATATGCTGTCTAGGTTGGTCATAACTTTCCTTCCAAGGAGTAAGCGTCTTTTAATTTCACGGCTGCAATCACCATCTACAGTGATTTTGGAGCCCAGAAAAATAAAGTCAGCCACTGTTTCCACTGTTTCCCCATCTATTTCCCATGAAGTGATGGGACCAGATGCCATGATCTTAGTTTTCTGAATGTTGAGCTTTAAGCCAACTTTTTCACTCTCCTCTTTCACTTTCATCAAGAGGCTTTTTAGTTCTTCACTTTCTGCCATAAGGGTGGGTGTCATATGCATATCTGAGGTTATTGATATTTCTCCTGGCAATATTGATTCCAGCTTGTGCTTCTTCCAACCCAGCATTTCTCATGATGTACTCTGCATATAAGTTAAATAAGTAGGGTGACAATATACATCCTTGATGTACTCCTTTTCCTATTTGGAACCAGTCTGTTGTTCCATGTCTAGTTCTAACTGTTGCTTCCTGACCTGCATACAGGTTTCTTAAGAGGCAGGTCAGGTGGTCTGGTATTCCCATCTCTTTCAGAATTTTCCACAGTTTATTGTGATCCACATAGTCAAAGGCTTTGGTATAGTCAATAAAGCAGAAATAGATGTTTTTCTGGAACTCTCTTGCTTTTTTGATGATCCAGTGGATGTTGGCAATTTGACCTCTGGTTCCTCTGCCTTTTATAAAACCAGCTTGAACATTGGAAGTTCACGGTTCACATATTGCTGAAGCCTGGCTTGGAGAATTTTGAGCATTACTTTGCTACCATGTGAGATGAGTGCAATTGTGCGGTAGTTTGAGCATTCTTTGGCATTGCCTTTCTTTGGGATTGGAATGAAAACTGACCTTTTCCAGTCCTAGTGCTCCAGTCTTACGTTCTTATCCTAGTGCTCCCCCAAGTTGAAAAATAAATAAATTTAACAGAAGCTTGTCAAATTTTATATTTACATATGCAGGCATTTATTTTTTTAAATGTAAAATAAAAGCTCCCACACTTAATTTTTTTTTTCTGGAAAAAGTAACCCTAAAGTAAATGAATAGGAAATTTAAGATTTTTCACTTAGAATGTTTTATAGGTATCAACACAAATAATGGATCTCCAGTTGGAAGAAAGCTGACCATCCATTCTGAGAAAAGCAATGGTGAGTGTGAATATAAACTGGAAAAGAAATATGTTCTATACTAATGCAACATTTAATATTAAATTCAGTTCATGGGATAACATGTCACTCTGGAATTGAAATTGTTTGCTTTTTATAAGTGAGCTTTATGAAAACTGACCTTGTGAAAGTGAAGTCGCTCAGTTGTGTCCGACTCTTTACGACCCCATGGACTGTAGCCTATCAGGCTCCTCTGTCCATGGGATTTTCCAGGCAAGAGTGCTGGAGTGGATTGCCATTTCCTTCTCCAGGGGATCTTCCCAACTCAGGAATTGAACCCGGGTCTCCCGCATTGCAGGCAGGCGCTTTTCCGTCTGAGCCACCAGCGAATATTAATAGATCCATCTGGCCATGTTTGAGGAACGACAGTAGTGTGTTATGTTGTGCTGCAAAGCCTGTGGATTGATTTTTGGTTTTGGAAGGCATTCTTTTGAAACTTTGTTAATATTGGGAAATCTGTCCCCAAATTTAAGCCGGCTGCTTTTTTGATTCATGTGCCAACAGCACAACCAGGAGTTAACTTTTAGCATTTATGGGTTTACATCAGCGTTAGAAAGTGAGGGAACCTGTCTATGGGAAGATGGTATGGAATGGAATACATAAAGGAAATGACCAAGTTTGGCTGGAGCATCATGGGGAGACAGATGATTGGGAAGCCCGTACTGAGCTGCATGTTAGGTGCTTGTGTTGATTTAACCATGTTTGTATTTATTTGTCTGCTTGCTTCCAGCTGCTTGCCAGACATTGCTGTCTCTTCCTGTGGATTTTAATTTAGAGAAGATATTAGGTAAGTATTGTATTTGTTTAAACCTTTAATAACTTAAATAAAAGATTTTGTTTTAATGCTTTTTTGTAAATGGGGATCTGTGGCAATACCTCTTTTTAAAGAGTGGGGAAGCCATCCTGGAATTTCTAATTTTTCTTTAATAAGGCCTGAATTAGCCTTTTTGTCATAATGAACTTAACTATAGACATAACTATTCACAGACACATCTTATTGATACTACCCATACTAATAAGGAAACACTGAAAAAAGGATTTCAAACAGCATCTATGCAGTTAAACTTTTGCCCTCTTTTTGGAAAACAAATTCAAACATAATACAAACTGTTTAAAAAAAAAAAAATCAGACAAGTAAAATATAACTGCTCTTCCGAATGACTAGCTCTGCCTTTTATTCCGTTAATATTAAATGTAGGTGACTATTTTAGAGCTGATGAATTTGCAGATCAGTCTCCTGGAAACCTCAGTTCTTCATCCCTCAGAAGAAAGCTCTTTTTAGATGGCAACGGAAGTATCTCTGACTCCTTACCTCCAGCTTCTCCCAGAAGTCCTCGTAGTGGTGCCCAGACGTCACTTGAGGTTTTTTATTCAATAGAGTTATCTCCTGTGCAGTGTAGGAGCCCTGTGCAGACCCCGAGTTCGGTAAGAAGTGGATTAACAGTGGCTGGTTGGCTGGCTGTAGGCATCTTGGACCTAGAAGTTCCTGTTGCTCTCAAGAGGAGTGATTCGTTGTCTGTTGGGTTTTCTATTTCATGTGGGTTAGCCCAGTTCACATTTTGTCATTAGGTATAGGAATGGTTTTGGTCACTCTCCAGCTGTGTATTCAGAGGTAAATGAGTCTCAAGAAATTTCAGCGTAAGATATTTACTGAATTATGGGAGATTTTCAGCATAACACAACTAGATTGGTAGTAGTGGAGTAACTTAATTTTTTTCATAAACTGCTACTTAGTATAATGGTTTGTGTAAATATGGTATATTTTTATTTTGTCTGTCTAGTATATTCTGTTTCAAAATTTTGGAACAGTCTTCTTAACTATCCTCACAAGATGCCTTGCCTTTTGGTGTCTTTTTTTTTTTTAACCTTTTTTCTTCTTATTAAAGTATAGTTAACTTACATTGTTGTGTTAGTTTCAAGTGTACAGCAAAGCGATTCAGTTATACATACATATGTATCTATTTTTTTCAGATTCTTTTCCCACGTAAGTTATTACGAAATGTCGAGTATAGTTCCCTGTGCTATACAGTAGGTCCTTGTTGCTTAACTATTTTATATATAGTAGTGTGTGTGTGTTCATCCCAGACTCCTTGTTTATCCCTCCCTGCCTTCCCCTTTGGTCACCATAAGCTTATTTTCTGTGCCGATGGGTCTGCCTTTTGGTGTCTTGCCTTTTGCCACAAAGCAAAGGTGGCATCTTGCTCTCTGATGACTAACCAGAATTATACAACTCAGCTTATAAATGTGTTTTGAAAATAAAGACAAGTAGCACTTGGTGTAACAGAGCTAAGGAGGAGAACCCTGTAATTTTGTTTATTTAATTTTATCACAGGGGCAGTTTTCTTCTAGCCCTATTCAGGATAGTGCAAAAAGATACAGTTTGGGAAGCATCACCAATCCTTCACCAATTTCTTCACCCACTTTCTCACCAGTTGCATTTCAAATAGGAAAGACACCACTCTCAGGTATGTCTTGTAATAAAACGCCCAATTAAAATTTTTATATTATCAGTTTTTATTATTACAGAGGCTTTTTTTAGCTTGTTCTAACTATAGAGTTCCAAATGACTACTAACCCTTTTGAAATTTAGAAACCTGGGGTGTTTTTTTTTTTTTTTTTAACAAAAGGAACAGTTTATTTTCAAAGACTGAAATTCTCAGCAAGGTTTTGCTCTCATGTCAGATACACGTAATTAGACTAGCACTATTTATATCAAATATCTTACAAGCAGAATCAAAGAAAGATGGCAGTTGTAGAGATAAGTTGGTTTTGGAGTGCCCTCCACTGTGTAATCAGACTTTGGTAATCAGATATGTGGGCTTCTCAGGTGGTAAAGAACCATCTGTCAATCCAGGAGACATAAGAGATTGAAGGACAGAGGAAGGAGCCTGACGAGCTACAGTCCCTAGGGTCGCAAAGAGCTGGACACAAGTGACTTGGCATACACACACAATCAGATATTTATATTTTGTAAAAGTGTATTTGTTTGCATAAGGTTTTTAGGTGAATATCATATGGCGGGATTTACATATTTCTCTTTACACTATATCAGTTTCTTTTAAAAAAAATTACAGCACTTGTTGAAAATCATTCCCAATTTACAAAAATCTATTCATGGTAAATACAGTTAGAAAACTGAAAACTATTTTTGTTGGTCTTCCCCTTATATGTGTTCATGTGTATATGTGTATATATATCTCCACTCATGTGTGAACACACACACACATAGTTCTATATCCTGCTTTTTTCACAAAGCATTTTATTATAAGTATTCATAAGTCATCCAGGTCATTTATTATTGTCTGAAACCATGATATTGAATCACTGTCTGATATTCCATTTCACGGATGTACCTTTGTCTTTAATCATAGGTAAACATTTACATTATTTCTAATTTTTCCTTGTATATACATTGTATTGTATATATTTATTTCTTTAGGTTAAAATCTCAGAAGTAGAATTATTTGGTGAGAGGATGACTGTTTTTAAGCTCTTGAGGAATTTTGTCAAATTTTCTTTCTAAGAAGTTGCACCAGTTGAAATTGTCATCAGTGGTGTGTGAGGAAGTTATTTCCCCTCATCTAGCAACACTGATCTTCCCAGTGTTCTTTTTGATGTTTTTTATTGTTTGATTCTTTATGATGTTTGTTGATTCGGTGCATTACAAAAAGGTCTCTTACTGCTTTAATTTCTGCATCTTTAATTTATTACAACGTAGAATTCTTTCCAAATGTTTGTTGGTCATTTGTTTGGGAAGGTGAAGGAATTATGAGTTCAGACATCAGAATTTTTGTTCAACAAATGGCCACTCATTGCTTTAATTTCCCTACTCTTTATTATTTGTGTGGCCAAACACTTCATGAGTTCATTTACCATTGGGAGGATTGTTTATGTGCTTTGCCCATTTTTAAAACTTTTGTTTTTATTAAGCTAATGAAGTGTTGTAAAAAACTATCAACTTTTAAGGCATTTTTATAGTTTCATTTACCATCATTAAGCTCTTTATTTTTGCAGACCTTGTTGTGCAATCTTTTGTTTGCCTTTTAATGTTGCTTACGGTGTCCACCTGGGGCTTCCCAGGTGGCACTAGTGGTAAAGAACCCATCTGCCAATGCGGGAGACATAAGAGACACAAGTTCAATCCCTGGGTTGGGAAGATCCCCTGGAGGAGGGCATGGCAACCCACTCCAGTATTCTTGCCTGGAGAATCCCCATGGACAGAGGAGCCTGGCGGGCTACCGTCCATAGAGTTGCACAGAGTCGACACGACTGAAGGGACTTAGCACTCAAGCAACTTAGCACGCAAGCATGGGTAGTATTTTACCTAAAGACAAACAGATTATTACATATTTCATTTACCAGGTTATTTTGCAGCTGTCAGCTGGTTTGTTCTATATCTTGGATTTGAACAGCATTGCTGTAACAATATGTTTGTGAGGAAATGATTTTCAGGGAATAAAATATTTTGTTTAACTACAAAAGGGAAAGCGCCAGAGTTTGAAGAGCCTCGCCCTGCCTATGGATACACATTTGTTTGTGATGTTATTTTTGACACCAAGATTTCACTTTAGGAAACACCACCACTGTTAGAGACATCCGGTTTTGCTGTCGTGGACTGTGATGATGACCATTTAGTAATGGCTTTTCCATTTCACATGAGGTGACTTTTCCTTCCCCATCTATTTTTTTTCCCCTCCCTATCTTTTAGAACAAAGGAAGTTTGCTTTTCATTCTCCTGATGCTTCATCTGGAACCAATTGTAATGGGATTACCAATCCATATATCAGAAGTCCTTACATAGATGGCTGCTCACCAATTAAAAATTGGTCTCCTATGAGACTGGAGATGTGCAGAGGAGGTGCCCAGTATCGGACCTCACTGATTCGAGTTCCTTTCACTCTTGAGGCTCGTAGCGAAGAAGACGAAGACCAGGCAGCTGTTCCTTCCACAGACGCCTCAGCCCCAGTCACGGGCATGGCTGGAGTCCACCTGCCGCAGTTGGGCAGTGACACGTCTCCGTGCGGCGCGCACTTGGTGGTGACCGCCATGTCTATTACCCAGAGCCAGTCCGGAGCTTCTGAGAAAGAACTGGAACTGCTGCAGGATGTGGAGAGTGAGAAGAAGAATAACACTGTGGACATGGTCGATCCCATCGAGATAGCCGATGAGACCACCTGGATTAAGGAGCCAGTTCATAATGGGAATTTACCCGCGGCAGATTCTGTGAGCGGGATGGCTTTCAGTATTGAAAACTCTCACATGTGCTTGTCACCTCTCGCAGAAAGCAGTGTCCTTCCCTGTGAAAGCAGTAACATTCAGGTAAGGCTTTTGAATGTTCTGGAGTCCTTTCCTTGCTTCCTTGGTGTTCTCTAGCCTTTTCTTCCTAAGATTATAGTAAGAAAGAAAATGGGTTTGGGACCTAGCCTTCCCGTGATTAAGACTCCTGGCTTCCACTGTAGGTGGGGTGGGTTTGATCCCTGGCCAGCAGCTAAGATTGGACATGTCCTGGGTCATGGCCAAAAAAAGAGAGAAAGACAGAGAGAGAAAGAAATAGGCTAAATGTGGAACCTATAGCATTATATATTGTTTTCTTGAATCAGCACTAGAGATATCAAGAGGGTTGTCTTCTTTGGCCTGGTGATGCATATTTAATAATCATATTCACTGATAATTCTATGGAGTAGGAAAAAAGAGCAGATAACTGCTAGAGTCTGGCAACTTCTCAGGGTTCACCTTTCTTTCCTGTGGAGCTAGTTCCAAAGGAATTCAGTTTGTGGTATAGCTTTGTATTCTAAAAATACAATAGTTTCGGTTTTTCTTTTATATGATTTAGGGAGAAGACATAGTTGAGAATAATTTTATGTATTTTTTTTTTTGTACTTTTAAAAAACGTGATTTATAACCGCCATTTTTCATTTAATCATACATTTCCTATTTTGTGGTATCAAATATCAGGAAGGCGTGATTCATTTGACAAATGCGGTTCACAGCGAGCAGCTTCCTTTCAGAAAGACATTTGTTTCACTAATTGTCATATTCTTTGAGTTGGGAATTTTGAAAGAACTTTAAAATAGTCAGAAAGGCAATTCTACCTCCAATTTCATAGTAACAATGTCTAACACTTACGTAGCTGTTAAAATATACCAGGCATTATTTCAAGTACTTTACATATGTTACTTTGTTTAACCTTCTTAATAATCCTATGAAATAGATGTACCCTTGTCCCCATTTTACAGATGAGGAAACTGAGGGTCAGAGAGGATCAGTAAATTGCCTTTGTAGTTAGTAAGTGGTCAAGCCAGGATTCCAATCTTGGCAGTCTGGTTTAGAGTCCACATTCTTTAAGTTAATACTGATCCATAGTAATAGTTAATACTTACACAGTCTTCCACTGTGCCAGACACTCTTCTAGCCTCTTTATACCAATGTATCTAATCCTCACAACTCTATAATGCTATAGTGCTATCAGTTTTGACATGATAAAGTTTAAATCCCATGGAGAGATTTTTAAATGACTCCAAATTACATATACTGCTTTGCTCATATTTTATGCCTATATTGTCTATCCTAACTTCTAGGATCGTTGCTCAGAAAAATACACTAGAATCACCTTTACATATTCCAACTTCTGAATTTGGTTCCTAAATAAAGAAGCACATCAGGTCAAACTTAGTCTTAAAAGTATCGTTTTTTGCTCTCTTTTTTTCTTCCTTTCTTTCAGAACTCTTATAGAAGCACTAGAAAATACTTTCATAGGCATACAAATTAATCATCCAGTCCAACCACCCATTGGGAGCCTGTCTTACTGCTAAATTGCCATCCACTGTCTCCCTGAGTACGTGCAAGGATGTCCCAGCCTATCTTAGAGGACTGCTCTCCCCTTTACAAGTCTCCTTCCTTAGAAGCTAGAACATAGTTCTTTCTGTCTGTGGTATCTACCAGTCAGTCTCAGCTTTACCTTTTGGGCTTTATCTGTTACCAGAAAATTTTGTAGTTTAGAAATATTTTCATACATTCTTTACTTCCAACCACAGAGGCAGCTCCTGATATTCAAAAATGGCCACGTTTCTCAGGGCCTTTTGACTTGCTTTGTTGTGACAGGTTGGCCTCCAGGCATGGAACACAGCTGTGTTCTTGGAGTATCCCTTCATCCTGAGAACTTCCTCAACCTCTCCCATGTTCCTGTGCCCCGTTCTCTTTCCAGGCTTGCTTTTCACTTGACTGGAACACATTTTCCAGTAGCTTTCTGAGGAAAAGTCCATTTTTCAAGATAGTGCACTTCTGCTGGATTTATCTTTATTCTGTCACATTTGAGAATTTGGAAATAATTGCCCTCCAGACTTTGACGGGGTTGTTTCGTTGATTCTGTTCTCAGTGTTGCTGGTGAAAGACCTGAAACCATTTGAGTGCTTCACCGTTTTGCACTGGTCTCATTTTACCCCTTTCTGGAATTAAAGGGTCCTGAAATTGCAGTGATTCTTTGGTGTGGGTTCCTTTTCATCAGTTGTACTGGGCACTCAGTTCCTTGTGATCTGTAAACTCTTGCCCTTCACTTCTTGGATCTTTTCTTGAATATTATCTTCGATTTTTACTCTTCTCTTTAGAAGTTCTTTTGATTCTCTAATTTAAGCAAATCTTTTCACTGTTTTTTGTTTTTAACTCCCTTTTGTTCTAATTTTGGGGAAATTTGCTCAACTTTATATAATAACCCTTCTATTGAGTTTTTATTTCTGCATATTGAATTTCTAAGCTTTTTTTTTGTTATTGTTGCTTGTTTTGGCCTTGGCATTAATGCAGAAATCTTGTGGCTGGCAAAGCATTGTGTGGTCTGGCCTTGGCTTTACTCTCCAGCTTTGTTTTGTTTCCCTTCCTTCTCTGTTTCAGTCACATTGGCTTTCCAGAGTTTGAAATACCGTGTTGCCTCCCCTGAGGCCTGTGGGGAGTGGTGAGGTGACCTGTGTCATCTGTTGGCACACAGTAGGCACTGACATTAGTAGAGGCTTAGATGGGAGCTGTCGGGGGGCAAGGGAGGGGGTCAGCCACCATGTCACCTTTTGGGCACCTGTGAATCCTTTCCTTCCTAGAGAGTGGGGCAGACGCCCTGTGTACCATCGTCCCTACATCACAAGAGTTTTGTTCAGATGGAATGTGACTCCCAGGAGTGAACATGCATCCATCCCTGAAAACTAAAGACATTTTTCTTATGATAGAATGGACTTACTAGGCTATTCTGATGTTGGTGATTGGGGCAAATGTAGTTTTCCCTTAGCTGATTATAGTTGGCATATCAGGGGGTTAAGTGCAAGATGACTGCCTTGTGGGTTGTGTTGTTAGGCGTTCAGCACTGTGCAGTTAAGTGCAGTGTGTGCAGTGGACAGAGGCAGGGGGGCCTCAACTCTTCCTGACCTCATCCCAACACTATAAAAGTTATCCTTCCCAAGCCTCAGTCTCCTCATCTGTGCAGTTAATAGGGTGTTGCAAGGAGAAAATGAGAATGATATTACACTGAGTACCATATGGGGCCTGGCACTTTTTTGCTGCTGCTGCTGCTAAGTCGCTTCAGTCGTGTCCGACTCTGTGCGACCCCATAGATGGCAGCCCACCAGGCTCCTCCGTCCATGGGATTTGCCAGGCAAGAGTACTGGAGTGGGGTGCCATTGGCACTTTTTTAGGCCCTCACAAAATAAATATTTGTCCTATTTGTACCAAAATTGAAGTTTGCTAGAGTCCCTTTTTTTCCTTTTGCTCTTTTGGGCTGTAACAGTGTATTGTTGAATGCTACAATTTTAATTAAAACGAAAAGTTGAGCTAACATCTAGAGCTATTTTATATACATGGTATTATTATGAAGGTAAGATTTTTTTATTTCAACAATAGGTTAGAGTATAGGACGTCTAAAAAATGTGTGTTGTTTTGAATCCTCTTGAAGGTACCATGCCTTTTAGGTAAATTTTATTTAGAGATGCAAGTAAACCTTTAGAGAGACAAGCTTAGTAAATAAATTGCAAGAAGTTGATTGTTATTTTTATTTTCATCCACCGGGTGTGAGCACAAAGTAACAGAAAAATATGTTCTTGGTGCCTTGTTCACTGATTTTAAAGAAAATTACAAGATGTATTTTATTAGAAGGAATTGTAGTAACTACTTTGAAGAACAAACAGTTCTATGTAGAACTACCTTTTATGTTTATATATTGCTTTTAAAATTCAATATAATCAATATTAAATATTACTTGTAGTGTTCAGTTGTGAATGGTATATATAAAGTGATTTAATGTTTTTAAATGGTCTTTATATTTACTTATATAAGCCATATCTAATTATATATATAACATTTTATATAAATATTCTAAAATAAATTTACTTAAACATAAAAGTTTCTGAAAATAACTTTTGTGGTTAAGCAAATTAGTTTGCGGTGTTATCTGTGGTGGTTTTTCTCTCTTCTCATTCCTGGCAGATGGATAGTGGCTATAATACACAGAATTGTGGAAGCAATATTATGGATACCGTTGGAGCAGAAAGTTACTGCAAAGAAAGTGATGCACAAACCTTGGAAGTCGAGAATAAATCTCGAGTTTTTAATACAAAGGTATGGAAAAAACATAGAGCAAGTTTGAAATGGTTGTAGTTTGTATTTTACTAAATGTGACTGTTGTCAGCCTGTTTCTTTTCCCGATTTTGCTTAAAACTCCACTATCATCTTTATGCCTCATCCTGTCTTCATTTAACAGCAGGAGAAAGTGCTTCAGACCACTTCATTTTCCTAACTCTTCTGCTATGAGGAAGCATAAGAAGAGGTTGGGGTTGGCGGGGTCGGGGAGCTAATGCTACTTTGGAGCTGGGGCTGAAATTAGTTCCTTTAAACTACAGGGCAACAGGAGGAGAGGGGATCGAATAGGAGGGAGGCGGACCTTTTTGCCTAATATTGTCTCAAAGCTAAACATAAAGAGTTTTGATTATTAGAGAGGGAAATAGTACAATTGAGAGATTCCACATCAACTAAGAACAGGCAAAGGAAAGGACTCTTAAAACCTGAGCCTTCAGAGGTAAGATATATGTATCTAAAAAGCTGAATATTTATACAAAAGTACACTGTTGACATACACATTCACTGAACCTCGAGAGGACAGTTATGACTATATACAGGAGACCCTCCATATATCTGCCAGTTTCACATCCATTAATGCAGCCAACCTCAGATCAAAAATATTCGAGGGAAAAAAACTCCAGAGAGTTCCAAAAGCAAAACTTGAATTTGCCATGTGCCAACTATTTACATGGAACTTTTATTTGCCACTATTTACATAGTATTTATACTGTATTAGGTATTTTAAGTAGATTAGAGAGGATTTAAAATATATGAGAGGATGTTTATATGTAAATATCAGTGCTGTGCCCTTTCATATAAGGAACTTGACTATCCACAGATTGCAGTATCCTTGGGGGGTCCTAGAACCAATTCCCTATCAATACTGGGGACAACTGTATTCATATTTGAAGAATTCCATTATAACTTTAGGCACTAATCAGGAGAATCTGATTTTTATATGCCAATTTAAAATGCAGGCTACACTATTTTACCTTTCCTCCATTTTATCATGAGGTGTGGGATACTAGTTGTCCATTTAAGAGCAAGCAAGCATTAAGATACAGGAAGTACTTTTATGATACAGTAACAAAATATGTCTTCACTATCCCTCTAGAGTGCATAAGGAAATATTTGCATCTAGGTTTTAAAGACAGTTCACATAATAATTGTATCCTTGAATGGTCCTTCTTAAACTGAAAATAAGGTTTTTCTTTTTTCACAGCAAGACCACTCAATGCAAAGGTGTTGGATGAAAACTTCAAACTTGCCTCAATGCAGCAGTCCTTAGGATACCTCTCTCAGAACCAAAGACTATCACTGGACAGCTCCTCATATTTTTTATGCATGGGATCAATAATGTGATCATGATTGGGGAAAAAACTGCTTCAACTAACATGCTGAGCTTTTTTCTTTCCCTCCTGAATGTGAAAAATCAAGGGCTTAGTTCAGTGACACAGAAACAACAGAAAAGCTCCTGGAACTTTCAACAAGTTACTTCAGTACAGGTTCATTTTATTATCAATAAATATTTTTATATTGACATTGAGTGATGTGTTTGATAAAAACTTGAGTGACAACTTTGCTTCAGTCCTGCAGGGTCAATGAACTGCTTCTTAGCCTCACTGACAGTACTGATTTAGCATTATTCTGGGAAGGTGTGGAACTGTGAAGGTGCTATGTTGTATTTTACATAAAAGTATGTGAATATACAGATGAATTCAAATTTGTAACCTTTGTGAAAGGAATAAATCTGATTAAGAAGGGAACTTACAAACTTTGTATTCAGGTTCAGAGTGAATATTCTTTACCTTTGGAGAATGTATACCCAGATTTTACAAATCACCTCTTAAAAAATGTCTCATTTAAGGAATAATAATTCACGTGTAGCCCTAGGAAATAAAGATATCCTCTCATCGTGTCACATCCTCCCTTCCTTCTGTGCACCTTGTAAACTTCCTGCCAGCCTGCAAGGCTTATTTCTTGCTGTGTACCTGCCTTATCCTCCCCTCAGGACCCTAACTATTAAAGCCATCAGCCACCAGTTCCACGGCTGATTAGTGCATTAGGAAGTCGAGTCCTCAGTCACAGGCTTTAACGTGTGTGGCTCAGTCCTGTCCGACTCTTTGCAACCACATGGACTGCAGCCTGCCAGGCTCCCATCAATGTGATTTCCCAGGCAAGAATACTGAAGTGGGCTGCCATTCCCTTCTCCAGGGGGTCATGGACACTTAAAACAGTCGTACATAAGAGGAATTCTAGATCCCAGGAGTAGGACTTCCTTGGTTGTGCTTTTTTAATAGCACAAGGCGGGAAAAAATGTAGCTGTGACTATAACTTGAATTCAAGTCCCTCCTCTGTCACTTATTACCCGAAATAGGCCATAAACCTCGATCAACCTCTCACCTGTTTGTTACATGGGGATAATAGTCTTTATCCAACAGGGCCTTTTAAATGAAATATTTATGTTGCTTACCATAAGAAATGGCATTTGAAGCATCTTAGATTATCAAGGAAAAGGCTTCAAGGGTGAAAATAAGGTTTCTGGTCATTTTGAGCTACTCAATAGGGACTAGAGCCTGAATTAGGACTTCCTTATAAAAGAGGCACAAGAGAAGAAATCTGGAAAGAGATATATGAGGTCAGTGTAGCCTTGTTTTAACCTGAAACCTTTTTCCTCAACCATAGGGAGACCACGGCCCATGAGCAAAGAATCTTTAAATGGTTGGGAGAGGTGCCACGTGGAAATCAATTTTGTTAAACACATGAAAATTATGAAATTCAAATTTCCCCATGTGTAAATAAGGTTGGAAAGTAGCCATGCTCATCTGTTTACATAAACAGAAAGCAGTCCATGGCTGCTTTCTCTCTGCAAGAGCAGAAGGGTGGAGTGACACAAAGCACCTGGCTGGTGGAGGCTGACACGACTGGCCTTTGTGGACAAGGCTTGCTGACTGGCGCTCTAGGCTTAGTTCACTCATGGCTTTTCCTCTGACTGAAACAAGTTCTGCCGCACTATATGGATGTTTTACTCAGTCCCAGGAAATGGGAACAATTATTTTATCAACTTATTGACCAGAGATCCATCTTTTGTTACCTGGAATGTTTCGATATTCACTTACATAACATATTGCTGGCCACAGGCGGTGGTTTCTGCAGAAATCCCTGGGTCAGTACTGTACTTAAAATTACTGAGTGCCTGGATGGATGACTGTACATCTTGTAATCGCTCCCACTTGCTACACCTGCCGGTGTGTGTGCTAGTCTCACTCAATGCCCTCCAAGCTCCTTCAAGGCAGAGATCGTTTGCTTGACTAGGGACAAGCCTGCTACACTGTCAGTACTTTGGAAATTGAATGAGCAAAGTAAAATGTTTTAGGGTATCTCTATCTTGCAGTAAGCCAGGCTTTCTTCCTGCAAACTTATCATGTGCAAAAGTTTAGGTGATTTGCACCATCTTCTCGGCACTATCTCAAAATGTTTTCGAAAATACTGCCTTTATCATTAATAATCTTTGTGGTTGACACAGCAGTTGTCACTGGCACACCAAATGCAACACTTCAGTCAACACCTCATACAACCCCTCCTTGCCCACATAATCTGATACAAATATATGCAATTTAAAAGCCATTAATTACCCCCTTTTTATAAGTTAATATGCTGTGACATTTAAAGTGCCATCTCTAAGCTTTCTTTGAACCCTAATGTGTTATTTTCAGGGACATATCTGAGCTGAAGGTCAAGACTGATGATCACACTTACCTGGTATTAAAAAAAATAACCATTTTCCCAGTCAGATCAAAATATTCTACTTCATCCCTTCACCAATTTCCCAGTCACATCTGTTTACGGAACACTAATAAAATGCAGGTTTTTAATAGCAAAGGAGTACAATGTAAGTTGTGGCCATATGTGTACAAGTTGCTCAGTCATGTTCGACTCATTGTGACCCTTCCCCCACCACCCCCGCCCCACTGACTGTAGCCCACCAGGCTCCTCTGTCCATGGGATTTTCCAGGCAAGAATACTGGCATAGGTTGCCATTTCCTCCTCCAGGGGATCTTCCCAACCCAGGGACTGAACCCACGTCTCTTGAGTCTCCTGCACTGGCAGGCAGATTCTTTACTACTATGCCACCTGGGACGCCCTAATATGAGGTAAATTAAAGATGGCAGAGGAAATTAAATGCTGAACACCCTGACAGCTCTGGACTTCATTGTCTTGAAATCTAAAAATTGCCATCCCATACAGTGACACCTTTCAAGACTTAGATTGTTCCTTGCTTCTAAAAATGTTATATTTTCTCCATAGGAAAATTAGTTTTTTTCTGTCAATAGTAGATAAATTATGCAAGACTCATCTCCTCTTCAGTGAGCAGGTGAGTGCTCCCTTTCAGTGATCTTCACAGATTCCCTCAGTTGCTGTCCTGTCACTATATAAGTGATGGTTATTCAATTGAGTTTTTCTGCATAAATAGTTCTTTAATCCTGAAAGGAAGCAGTATGATGGGACAGACACAGTCAACGGTTCAATAAAAATGCAAATTTTAAAATTCATTAAAATGTACTTAGAAGTAAACTATCTCACACACTTCTTAGGTTTACAACTGTTCTCTCAAGATTCTCTTCGTTTTAAAAGGAAACCAATCCTTGAAGTTTTTTGTTGTTGACTGTAGCTATTTTTGAAGCTTCTTCTTCTTTCTCTCTGGTTCATTAATGTCCATGTTTGAAGTATCAGCAGAAACACTTATTCCTGGTATCTAAAGTAATGCAAAATGGGAAAAACAGGTGAGTAAAAGCGTAACATGAAGAAACCTCAATCTAATCTTCCTCTTCTTCACTGACACTTTGAGGTTCAAAAAGATGGAGGGATGGTGGGGGGAAGGGGAAACAGTTTTCCACACAGTGTACGTATGTATGTGTATCACACACAAAAGAATAGTGCTTCAGAATGTAACAGGCAGACATGATCTCGAAAGACCGGCGCCTATCGTTTGGAAAGGGTGTTTAGCCATAACACTCAGGTTCTCCTACTGACAGCCACTGTCGGCATTAGAGGCCTCAGGTGTGTTGGGGGCAGAACCAAGGTTAAGATCCAATGTCTTAGGGTGAATCACACTTTAAACTGCTTTTCAAAAGTGCAGATTTCAAAACTGGTAAAAATGAAGAACTAGGTAGATCTCAGGATTCCATTTGAGGAACCAAGGAACTCAGAAGCAGCCCAAGATGCCTGGGTTCCCGCGGCCTACGGACATCAGTGAGAAAATAGGATTTCCTCTGTAGATACCTGTCCTGCACACTACTTTGAAGATTCTATAACTAAACAGAAGTAACTCAGGACTGTACCACTGCCTTTCACAAAATATGTACTGTTTATTCCACCACAACACGAACAGTGTAAATCTGGTCTTACCTGTGGTTCTACCAGGGACATTCGGATTTTCTGATGCTGAAGATTGGATGAGTCTAACATGATTTTCACTTTAACTTTATCAAATACATGAAATACTGTATCTTCTATTTTAAGTGATGGTATCTAAACAAAACACATTTTGCTATTTTTAATTGCCTTTTTCCACTTGAAGCTTGGTTCTTATTCTTTATAATTTATCTTCCAAATTAATTTAAAAGTTTAAGTTTAAAAATAACTTCAATATTTAATAAGCACCTAGGTGTTCAACATAACCAAAACCACTAATCTAACACCCTCACATACAAATGACCTATTTATGTGCAAACTTCTCCCTTTCACTCTGGTCCCAATATATTATTCATTAATTGCAGGATTCTCAACCCTTTAACTAGCAAATTGTTGGTCTTGTACAGAAGCACACAGGTAATTGGGCAGAATTTGTTTTGTACTTCTATTAAGGTCAGGGAAGTAGGGAGTGTGTCAGGTAAAACACACTGGGAACTGGATGATAAAATTCCCTTCTTGGAGCTGTCAACAGCCATTTACTCCTTTACTTTAATCCATTTGTCCACCAGGAACAAAGCATAATTCAAGTTTTCCTTAGAAGGGAAAACTTTATAGAGTAGAAAGAAATTAGTAACTTTTGTAGATGACAACATATACTGAGGTGAGAAATTGTGAGTAAAACGCTAATAGGCATAAAATTCTGTAGGGTACAAAAAAAATTTTACCAGTTAGAGGTACCACTTGCAAGCTACTGAAGACAAAGTGTTCCCCCTCCCACCGAAAGAAAAACCCCAAAATAAAACCATCAGAAATACTGTACCTCATCATCATATATAAGCCGTGGATTTGGTTTGTCCTTTTCTTCAAAAAACACTGTACCTTCTAAACCATACTTTGGGATTAATACCACAATAGCATTCTTCCTTACAAATAGAATATAAGCTTCTTCACTTACTATTCCTTTGCTTTTGAAAAATAACTGTAAAAGAGCAGACAACCTTATTAAGGATTACCTTTAAAGTATTTTGAAGTTAACAAAAAAAAAATTCTGCAATCAAATGAAAAGTGAACAAAACTTCATTTCTGCTAATATTAGTGACAGAAGGCAAATACCTGAGTATGAAAAGCCACAGATGCACGCTGAGCGTACTGAGCCATTTTGTGCCGGAAATTGAGATTTTTACATAAATCTGCAAGCTTGTGTTTGTCGGTCAACTCTGGATAAGTACAGTCAGCTCCAATAGCCACAGCCAACAAGCGATGAACAATGATGTCTGCGTATCTAGACACATGAAGAAAAAATAAGAACCATGCCATGTTAGCATTTAAATATCCTTTTACAATTTGAAATATTTTCTCTCTCTCATTTGTTAAGGAGAAAAAGTACCTTCGGATGGGTGAAGTAAAATGTGTGTATATTGGGGATGCTAAGCCATAGTGATGAAAATCATTATCCATTCCAGAGCAGAAGTACACAGCTTGCATCATACAGCGAGTTGCTAATATTCTTAACAGGGTGTTTAGATAAGGGAAAATAGGTGAATCCGCCCGGTCCAAAGAGTCAGCTAAAGCCTTGGCTGTATCAGTTTTAATTTCCAAATTCTGTGAATAAACAGAGAAAAGTGTTAGTCACTCAGTCGTGTCCAAGTCTTTGGGACCCCATGGACTGTAGCCTGCCAGGTTCCTCTGTCCATGGAATTCTCCAGCAAGAATAATGGAGTGGGTTCCCTTCTCCACAGGATCTTTCTGACCCACGGATCAAACCTGGTCTCCTGCATTGCAGGCAGATTCTTTACCATATGAGCCACCAGAGAAGCCCAAAGAATAGGGAAAAGGGATCAAATAAAACATTTAAAAATCATTACCAGCCATGTCTTCAAAATATAACTGATCAGGCTGAAAAAGTAGGGTGTCTTTTAACCAGGTAATAAGTGTTTATGCCTTTTAGCCTTACCTAGGAAAACTGAAAATAAATTTAGTAAAAGTCATGGTGGGTTTGTGTAGTATCAAACCTTAAATTTTTTTGAATTTATTTGAAGGTACTGAAGTACCAACGCTCTCAAGAAGTTTCAAGGGGGAAAGAACAGTGGGAGCAGTAGTGCTACCTCTCAGTCCAGCCGTGCTCGCCTAATCTTTGTTGGGGTGGAAGAACATCAAAGCAGATCTGGCTCCGTTTCCACATGTTGGGATTTTCTCTACAGACCCTTTTTCTCCATTCAATGTAGAAGTAAAGGCCAGAGGTATTGGTGACTACAGGTCAACATGATGATACAGCAGTTAACTGCCGATTCTACTTTGCAAGATGAGGCAAAAACACATAAACTTTCCTTCCTCTACCCAGGTCACAGAAAGAAACAGGACAATAAGAGAAAATTCTCCAATTTACAGAGTAAGCCTTGGAGGAGAAGAGAAGCTGATAATGTTCTGATGGATATAATAGGAGCCGGCCCACCATAAAGGTCTGAAAAATGAGAAACCAGCATCCTCCTGTTTAGAATAATGCTCTGAGATCCAACACCCTTTCATCCCTCTCTTCTGGACAGGAAACATGTGGCCTGAGCAAGTGATCCAAAGAAAACCAATGTAAGCCATAGTCACCCCAAAAGCAGGGGTAATCATGTCTAAATAAAGTCTACTAACCAGAGGCAGGGGGTATAAGGGGCTGAGAAAATGGGTTCCCCTTTCTATGTTTTTTCTTTTTTTCCATGTTTGCAAAAATGGACTTCTTTCTTAGGGATGTGAAATAAAGAGGACTGAAGTGAGTTGAAGATAAAGAGGAAAAAAAACAACTAAGTCTTTAAAGGTCGGCAGTTCAGAGGAGGCATGAAGTAACACAGGCATGAAAAAATGTGTTAAAGCACAGAGATATGGAAAAGTTTAATATGTTCAGGATATTATAAATAATGTAGTTTGGAACATCTGGCTTTAGTACAGGGCAAATGATTTCAATGTGTGAAGAGATGACCATACCCAAGTTAGATGATTTCTTTAATGAAAAGAATTACTGGCACATTTTTGCATCAGGAAACAACAAAACTTTTATGGAAATGTGACTACAGATTATTCAGTGCAAACACTACATCACAACACGAATACAGATGATGTTTCTAGCTATGGAACCATACCTTAGATTTAGCTGCCTTAACAAGAATTTCATAATTTGATGGAGGAGGAGCAGGATGTTTTCGAAGCAGAGCGTGTTCAGAAAATTCTTCATGAATTTTTTTTGCAACAGAGATATTGGCAAGTAACATAAATTCTTCCACCATGGAATTTGTTTCTCTGCCAAATGAAAAGACATCAAATAAGGAAAAAGAATGAGATTTCTATATACTTCTATATAACTTCTATTCACAAGTTATCTTTTCTGTCGAGATAATGAAAATTCCTATGCAAACATCATGCGTGTATACACATGTGTATTTTTAAGAACTAAACATCCCTTTCGTTTCTCAGTTACTATGCTAACAATCTCTTACAATTTACCTACTGCATGAGTAAATCTTATGCTAAAGGATATTTTACAAGCGGCATTAAAAAACAGAAGCTTTACATGTAAAATCTAAATCATAAGCATTTTCACCTCTTTACACTGAGTCTGAAGAGATTTTTATTTAATTCTGTATCTACAGAAATACAGTTTTCTAAGAATTAAAAGCTATTTAGGTCATATCAATATTGGCTTAAAAAAAATTGAAACTTTCACCAACAAATCCCCCAAATGAAAAGATATTTAAAATAGTTATTTTGGGTGCTTATTATGTCCCAGGCATTGTGCTATAAGTGCTGTTTACATTGTGGTATGTGTGCATGTATATACATACATATACATATATGTATATACATAGGAATATAGGTATTAGTCCTATTTTGTAGATGAGAAAACGAAAGATGTGTAATATTAATCTCTCGCTAAAGGTCAGAATTACTAGTGTAACAGGATATGGGCCCATTATGACTTGACTTCAAAACTCAACCAATTTGATACTGTTTTTCATTAAACACAGTAAATGATTTATGTATACAAAATATTAGTAAATGATCTGCTGTTTCTTTTTAATAATTTTATTTATTTGTTTGGCTGCACTGGGTCTTCACTACTGAGAGATTTTCTCTAGCTGCAGTGAGCAGGGGTCACTCTCTGTTGCGGCGAGCAAGCTTCTCATTGTAGTGTCTTCTCCTATTGCAGAGTATGGGCTCTAGAGTGAGGAGGCTTCAGCAGTCGTGGCCTGCAGGCTCTAAAGCACAGGCTCAGCGGTTGTGGAACATGGGCTTAGGTGCTCCAAGGCATGTGGAGTCTTCTTCCCAGACCAGGGAAAAAAACCCGTGCCCCCAGAATTGGCAGGCAGATTCTTAACCACTACATCACCAGGTAAGTCCCTGTGTTCTGTTTAATAGTGCTTTCTCCCAATTTACTGAACACGCATTATTAATGTCACTCATGTTTCCTTATTTAACAACATAACTTCTTGACAAGACTCCTGAAGTATATTAATTTTTTTTTTTTTTTAATTAGGAAGACCTCCAAACATGTCTTTAAAACTATGGGGACAATCTCTTAGAATTGTGGCTTTTATTCTTGGTAAGAAGAAATGGGTGATGTTCTACTTTGGTAAAACAAGATTCAAGACTTTCCTCAAAAGAGCCCTTGGTAGTGGGTGTACACTGTTCCTACTAACATTAGACTTATTTGCATAGTTTACCCAAAGGTATTTTTAAATTGTAGCTCTAAAGCTATAAAGCACACACTGGTCCTAACTAACAAACTTGAGTATAATCCTGTTTTTAATTCTTGGTCATCTGCTAGAAAAGTGTAAATGCATGCTTAATTTCAGAATCACCTTATATAACAGGTATGGAAAGAGGCCTAACTCTGACTTAATCAAAATCAGCCTTGCCTCAGGGATCGAACCCAGGTCTCCTGCATTGCAGGCAGATTCTTTACCGTTTGAGTCACCAGGGAAGCCCTTGCCTCCTAAACCTTAACATAAATCAATAAAACAATAACAAGGCTTAATCTCTGACTATTCTTCACACACCCTATGAGTGTGTACCACTACCAATTCTATTTTACTTACAAATAAATCAAGGTGTAAAGAGGTCAAATAATTTGTCTGGAGTCATTGGCAGAAATGGGATCCAAATTGAGGCCGTGTGACTTTAGATTCCAGGGTTTTGGCCCAGGTCTGTCCTATCACAGTATATTCTCTGTTAAATACTTAGGAAATTAATGAGGGCAATCCTCCTTTACTTACCATAAGTATTACTAGTCAAGTTCTAATACACCACACATAAAGACAAATGAAGCTGGCAAGTTTTCTTTTATAATACAAATAAGGTATTTGAGTTTTAGATGAGACTAGAAAGTAAAACCATATTTATTTTTCTCTACAGAAATCATAACTCCACTAAAATAGATATTTGGGGGTAGAAACATTTTATTAATATATACACTAGATATTATATTAAAATAATAATCTTACCAACTACCCATCAAAAAAATTGCATACCTGAGTTCCTTGGTCTGCAGATCTATAGGATCATGAGTTTCACTGTCCATGTGGAATCGAACTTCTGGAGAAGAAAGAGTCAAAGCCCTAAATAAAATAAGGAGGTGAATCAGTTATGTGAGCAGTAACAGATATAACTCTGGAAGTGACTCTTAAAACAGAAATGATTAAAGCAAGTATGTGACAGTTTCTTTTTTGAAAGCTTTATAACCACCTGCTAACTTTTATGTTCCTTTATATTTTCACAGATGGCCCAATAGTTTACAGTTCTAAAATCAATTTTAAAAGGCAGGACAACATCAATACAACAAAATGAGTCCTTGTGTTTCTCAGGATAAAGAATGTCTTCTGTACCCAAAATGAGAGGGTTTGATAAGTTTCATAAAGAATGCAATCAGTTATATCTTATTTACTACAGGAAACAATGTATTAGGGTGAGGGATGGTGGAAAGAGGCAAAAGGGAAGCTGCCCTGGACAAATGAGTAGCACCAAAAGATCCTCAGTTCAAAAGTATCTTCCACATACACTCAACCAGCCAATGAGGAGACTGATAAACCACAACTCACGTTACAGATACTGATGGCTATTAGTATCTGAGTACTACATGTCAGATAATATACCAGGCTAAGTGCTTTACATGCACAGCTCATTTAAAGATTTGGCAAGTTCTTCTTTGAAAAGTATATTCCCACAAGGCAAGCATAATGTGGTTTTACACCATGAACCTATCTGCATCCGGTCAGCTCCAAATCAACCAGTAACTAAATTTTACTGAGGCTGGGTAACTTCAGACAATCACAAAGAAGGGGAAAAGATGAGTTTGGGGCAAGTGGGATTCCAAGTCCTTTTTTCCCTGACTCACCTTTACTGCAAGAACTACAGAAGGAATACGAGAGGAAATCTGAACAAGTATGCCTTTCTTTCCATGACAAATAACTTGAGCAATACAACAAGGTTCTACACTACAATTAATGTGTTAATACAGCTTGACCTAAAGAGCAAGGTACACTAATCATATTTGATCATTATTTCCTCACAGAACATTTAAAACATAACTCTTATCCTTTAAGATAGACATATGACAGATATAATTTAAGACAAAACATATCCTTTAAGAAGGTGAAAGATAACCTTCTTTTTTTTTTTAACTGATTGCTTTCTCTATTCACCCTAAGACTGAGAAGACTCAATGATAGATTTTACCAGTAGATGAGTATCTACTTTCAAAACTAGAAGTACAGAGTGTTTTTCAAATTAAATAAATAGCTTTTCTGTCCTAATCACAATCTACATTATAGATACAAATCTACATCTCTTACTTTAAAACTGCCAAAATAGTTTCAATTGGTTTTATTCACTTTGCTTTTACAACAAACCTTCTGATACTTGGCATACTGTAAACCTTCAATAAATGAATACAATGAAAAATGTGTTGTCTTACATTACAAAAGAAATCAAATTATAGTCGTCTTATTTACGTCTTAATGATAAATTTGAGCAATAAAGTTTTCACTGGGTTTTACTGCATCCAAATTATCCTTTCAATTTCTTTTCAAATCAGTTTCAAGTTTAGTATTTAGGATCATAAGAAAATTCCCAGAAAACTGAAATATGAGTAGAGTTAGGTAGGGGTGGCTCAGCATAAATACCTAGAACACCACTGTCCAATGGAACGTCCTGCAGGGATGAAGATGGTCTCAATCCACCCTATCCAGTATGGTAGCCACCAGCCTGCTATGTGGCTCCTGAGCACTTGGAATATGGCTAGTGTGACTCAGGAACTGAATTTTTAATCTTCTTTAATTTTAGCTTTAATAGGCACATCTTATGAAAACAGCAGAGATCTAGAGTTTGGACTACCCAACAAAACCACTTTCAGTAACCACTTGTGACTCCACTTTGGATGGGCATGGGCATCCAGAGACCAACATATGAAAGGCTCAAGTTCTTGCTTTACTCTGACAGTTGATGATGTTTTTCAAGAATCAAATTTCTTCTGACTACTTCAACAGATTTGGGTACGTGGATATTCCTTAAAACTCCTTTGCAGTCAGGCAAATGCCATGAGATAACAGCTAAAAGATGTGAATCTGCCGCTACTGATCAGATCTTTGGTAAGACTGCTTCAATGTAACCCCTAATCATTTAAAAACTGAAGATGTTGGATTAAACATGCTCTAAAAATCTCTTCCAACTCTAAGTGCAAGGACTTCATTTGTCTTTATTGAAACATCTGAGAAAAAATTTTGTCCTGAAAATCATTTCTAGTTAAAATCAGGAACAAGCCATAGAAAAGTCTCAAGAAGATCTTCCCTTCCTACAATTTCTTCAAGATCTTTAATTCAGACATATCAAGGTCTTCAACATAACAGAACTCCTGAACAAACATCAGTCCAGAATCAAGTTGCTAATATTTAAAAAGGTAGCTAGAAGAAATAGAATGTATCTACTTAAGAGTCCCTACTCAGCCTATTAAATAATTCATCATTGACCAAGATAAACACTTCATAAAGAGTTCACAAGTTATCGTTAACAGCAGGACAGGAGAATTAAAATAAATCTTAATATTTTTGAAATGTACCCTTTTTCAATTCTTCCTTTTTTCAAAATTTTAGCTAGTTTATTTAGTCCACGGAGACTAGTAGTAATATTATCGTTCATAGCTGCTGAATCAATTCTCATCTGAGCTTCAGCATATGTAAGGGAAGCCTAAAAAAAGAAACTATATATTAATACAAATGCTTATAAAATCTGGTTTACTTTTGAAAATTTATGTTTCCACTATAAAATATCCATGATTTCAGAAAACCTAAAATCAATAACAAAAGAGATTCCTAGTTATAATATTTATATTGAATATTGATGATTTCTGGTTCATTAACTCTTATCTGATGCATTACACAACATAAGCAAACTCACATTAAAACAAAATTAAATGGTAGAATTGTTAAATTCTCATTTCTTTCATTGTTCTTTTAATGCATAAATACTTAGGAAAATTTAAAATAAGATAAAAGGAAGGTTAGATTATTCTTTGATAACGACTGTAAAGTGAAATCATTTCCAGATGACCAGTACTTCCTTACACACAGCAAATAATAAAACTATAAGAATCCAGACATCATGTTTTATAGGAAATCTACTAAATACCCCAAATTAAGTATTTAATCTAAGAATTAGAAAATCATAGTAGAAAAGACTAATTTCCAGTACAATCCAAATAAACAGCTTTCTGCTCTGCTCCTATATTTCCCTCCTCATGGAAAAATGCCATTTTTTTAGCCTTTTTTTTTGTTTTAAATAGTTTTGAGTAAAAATCAGGAATAGTAAAAAAGAGTTAGGTGATGCAGATCAGGATAGATTCTTGGGAGAACCAACTTATCTACTAGGAGCAAAGAGTTCCTTGTCTAAAAATTTTTTATGTTACATATTTACTAAGTTTTTTTCATATAAAATTTTGCTACACTAACCAACTTTGGGAGAATTATAAACTCACCTTATTTAAAAATACAAACCTAGGAAAATTTAAATCATTCACACATGACTCCTTATCAGTTTCACATGAAGCTTTATTTCCAACCACTAGCTAATCAATAAAGAATTATGTTAAAGGGAGAGAAAAAGAAGGTAAACTTAGAAAATAGATCACTGGAGAAAGAGGGTTTCGCAGACAGAGGAAGATTCAGAGCAAAATGAGAACAGAAGGAAATCGGATGAAAGGTACAAAAGAAGAAAAGGAGTGAGAAATGTAATCTGGCTCCATTCTATTTGAACATCAGTTTCAGACTAGTTCTACTAGAATTCAACAGTGGCTCATATCACTTCAGTGAAAAAGTGTGAGGAGCAAGAAGATGGTTTACACACCATCTTTTAAAATACTAACCAGTTATAAATTGGGGTAACTTCAAATACTGGAGTTCCTACATTAGGGCTAAAAGAATCTACTTGGTCACCTAAGTATACAGGCTTTCTAAGTTTCTGAAGACAGAAAAACTGCCACATAATCTCATTTCTAGATAACATCAAAAATTAAGCAGATAACTGAAAACAACAAGATTTAGTGGGAATACTGGGGAAAAACTTATTAACACGCCTAACTTTTTCAAAACAATCTAGAACATTGTTAAAAGTAAAAAAGACGTGCAACATGAAATATTAAACATGAAACCAACCTTAGAATTAATGACACTTTTGGTAAACCTCGTTTTTAAGATTTCAGCATTGTGAGTCATTTCCCAAATACATGAAAATGCCAACCTATGGACAAAAGTAAGACAGTATTTGTTAAAGGGAATCAGTTAAAGTAGTAAATACTATGTTTTTATGAAGAAGCGTGCATAAATACCTGTCAACATTAGATCTCAGGGAACATAAGTTAGAGCTAAGCAACTCTGGAACCATGTCAATCCTCTGAAATAGATAAAATAAAAGTAGCAGATTACTGAGCTATATCCGTACATTTATTTGAGGTTCTATTCTCAAATAACATTGATGTTCTAAGCGGGGGTGCAGAAGCCCTCTGTAAATAGAATTCAGACAATGTGAAATTAAAAAACAAGTCTATTTCTAGAGAAGTAGAGACACACAATTTTTACAAGAAGGAAGCAATGGGCTTCCCTGATAGATCAGTCGGTAAAGAATCCGCCTGCAGTGCAGGAGACCCTGGTTCATTTCCTGGGTTGGGAAGATCCCCTGGAGAAGGGATAGGCTACCCACCAGTATTCTTGGGCTTTCCTGGTGGCTCAGCTGGTAAAGAATCCGCCTGCAATATGGGAGACCTGGATTCAATCCCTGGGTTGGGAAGATCCCCTGGAGAAGGGAAAGGCTACCCACTCCAGTATTCTGGCCTAGATAATTCCATGGACTGTATAGCCCGTGGGGTTGCAAACAGTCGGACATGACTGACTGACTTAAAAAAAAAAAAAGCAATGAAAGAAAACTGGATTTCATGTCAGTGGTAAGTTCTCTACACTAGCCACCTAGCTGTGCCCTCAAAGTTTGAAATCTCTGCTCTGTACACAATGTTTGTACTAGATAGCACACACAAGCCCTAGTAACTCTACAACGGGACCTTCCTCCAATGCTTCACACCAACTGCATGGTGTTTTCAACACCCTTAAAAAAGAGAAACAATGAATTCTTATGGAAAAAAGGGACACAGAAGAACTCTGACAGTTAATTAAGTTTGACTTTCCCTTCTACTCTCACAAGTTTTCTCTGTAAGTTTCTGGGAGCACACTTAATGAAGAAGAAATAGTAATTGTGACAGAACAGACTCACGACTTAACTATACATAAAAAAATGGAAAATATATTAATTACTCAAAGACAAGTTGACACTTCACAACAACTCATATCAACTACATCTACTTGGTATTTGGCTAAGTAACAAAAAACACTGCAATATTTTCACTGATTTAAGGTCGCCTTATTCTATGTATGTCCTTTAGCTAATTCATATACTATTCCACACTGTTTCAGAATCCAAAAGTGTCCATGATTATGACAAACTACAAAATTAACAAAGTGATTACTCATATTTCACTAAATACTGAGGCTCTCCCTTCCTCAGGAAACACCTCAGATGACTTTATTAAGAATAAAACATTCATCTGCTGATGGACATCTAGGTTGCTTCCATGTCCTGGCTATTATAAACAGTGCTGCGATGAACATTGGGGTACACTTGTCTCTTTCCCTTCTGGTTTCCTCAGTGTGTATGCCCAGCAGTGGGATTGCTGGATCATAAGGCAGTTCTATTTCCAGTTTTTTAAGGAATCTCCACACTGTTCTCCATAGTGGCTGTACTCTGT
>NW_011490932.1:453369-470437 GCF_000754665.1 Bison bison bison | reverse complement strand
TTCTTTGGCCCATTTTTTGATTGGGTCATTTATTTTTCTGGAGTTGAGCTGTAGGAGTTGCTTGTATATTTTTGAGATTAGTTGTTTGTCAGTTGCTTCATTTGCTATTATTTTCTCCCATTCTGAAGGCTGTCTTTTCACCTTGCTAATATGATGGAGTATTACTCAGCCATTAAAAAGAATACATTTGAATCAGTTCTAATGAGGTGGATGAAACTGGAGCCTATTATACAGAGTGAAGTAAGCCAGAAGGAAAAACACCAATACAGTATACTAACGCATATATATGGAATTTAGAAAGATAGTAACAATAACCCTGTGTACGAGACAGCAAAAGAGACACTGATGTATAGAACAGTCTATGGACTCTGAGGGAGAGGGAGAGGGTGGGAAGATTTGGGAGAATAGCATTGAAACATGTAAAATATCATGTATGAAACGAGTCGCCAGTCCAGGTTCGATGCACGATACTGGATGCTTGGGGCTAGTGCACTGGGACGACCCAGAGGGATGGTATGGGGAGGGAGGAGGGAGGAGGGTTCAGGATGGGGAACACATGTATACCTGTGGTGGATTCATTTTGATATTTGGCAAAACTAATACAATTATGTAAAGTTTAAAAATAAAATTAAATTAAAAAAAAAAAAAAACAGATGACAGAAAAGATGTATCAAAATTCCACTTTAAATTTAACACATTTACCTTTTCACAAAGATATACAGTTGTTCCCCTTCTAGCTGACTCTTGATCCAAAGCATTTCCTGGCCTAATAAAATGGCTAACATCAGCAATATGAACACCAACCTTAAAAAGATAAAAAGGATGTCAACATGCTTAACTGGGTAAATGTACCAAAGGAATTCTAGTGAGAAGAAATTCAGCTAAAAGGAAAAGACAACGCCAGTCACAGTTACCATTTCAACTTTTTCATGCCCATGAGTCTCTGTAGCTACAACAGACTCTACCTGACATGAATAATTCACAAATCCTACAATGGGTCAAAAGAAAATTAATTCAAGACCAGAACTATTTTTGAATAGAATGTCATCATAATTACAAATACCTCCAAATTTCCATTTTCAAGTTCTCTACAATGGAGAGCATCGTCTATATCAGTACATCCTGGGGGGTCCACACTACAGACACACAGATGTCTCAGGTCTTCTCGGTTTTTCATGTCCTAAAAAATGCCATATTATTGAAAAATAAAAAACAATTTTGGTGGTACAGATGTAACACAGCTCTATAAAATCAACAATAATTATAATAAAAAGTAGCTTTATTTCTCAATGATAACAACACTTCATGATTTATAATTTGCGAACCCCTTGCCTTTGGAAAATGTGATATCAGCAGTGTCTGTCCCCTAGAAAAGTCTGTCTTTTAGAAAAGTAAATGATTTTCGTGATAACCTAAGCATTCTGTAGCAAACTAAATGCAAGGTAGGAGGGGGATAAGGTTTCTACATGGTTTTTAAAAGACACATACAGAAATCAAATAAAACTAGTAGCTCAGATACAGTAATTCATAAAGTCACTAGGAATTCTTTTCAACATACCTTCTCAGTGATGCTCCAGGGCATCTTTGGTAGAAAGCTAAGAACAGCCTGTGAAAAAGCCTGATGGGGAACATCATGCTCAAGTAACAAAACTTCTGTTTCAGTCTCTTTGTCTCCGACTTCACCTAAATTTTTAACAAAGTGTCCCTAAAACCAAAAAGTATTATAAGACCTGTGTATTTTACAGCTTTCTGTTTATTAACTTATATTTTATTATTACACTAAATGGTTGAACATTTTACATTACCACTTTAGTATTTCTAAATTTTCTCCACAATTCTTAAAAATGACCATTAGGTAAATTAAAGCTAAAAATGACAAGACTTCTCAAGTGATTTATGGTAGAGACTTTCTGAGAGTTCAGTTCTCACAAAACAAGGTCTCTGTTTAGTTCCTATTATCTCTCAAGTTTAAAAGTTGCTTCAAATATCCTAGCCTCAAAATTTGTTTACTAGAATCTACTTAGGTCTCAAACACTAATTTTGTAGTCAACGTCACCAAAAATTACTTGTTGGGAAGTCTGAGTAAAATTAACCAAGTGATTTACATTGGAATTTCCTAGGATTAATTTTCAGATTGGATGTACTACTTAATACTCCTAAATTTCAGCATGCATTTTATATAAAGACAGATTCTATTTTCAGTAAAAGAAGCAACTTTATTCCTAAAGTTTTAGTTAAATAGTCTAACATAAAATTATTACTTCAAGCTTACATTTGGATATCTGGAATTTCTCGGCCAACCATCAACAGCAACAATAATTCTCCGTCCTTCTAACGTAGAGGCCTGTCTGGTTTCTATCCGAATTCTAGGGATTCTCTTATCAGCAGGAGTAAAGAGATGTCTTCTTGACTAGAGAACATTAGGAAAAAAGAATTTACACTCAAAAGGCTGGGGATGGGGGCAAGGTGAGGGCTCTAAATTCTGTTCAATGTACATTACTTTCCATCACATAGCAACATGCTCCTTACTCACCTCCTTAATATCAGACTTGGAAAGCATGCCACAATATGGTCTCCAGTTCCTTTTTATTATCCCAACAACTCTACCTGTAGGCTTTAACATTTTTTCATTTACAGCAGTCTTAAGCTGAGATGTAAAAATAAAAGTAAAAACCTTCAGTTATCTGTCCTGTAAGGGTAATGAGACAATTTCCCTTCAAAATCAGAATACAGATACTAATACTTTTTCAGGCAGTAAATTATGACATAAAACTATGGAATTTTGATGCTTCAAGATTCTATGCTAGAGCATGCCAAACAAAACCACAAAAATAGTTCTATAATAAAGCACTACCAAAAAAAAAAAAAATCAAAAAGAGAAAACTGAATAAATATGTGAGAACCCAACTCTTCAGCTTTAATGTGAGGATTTACTGACACATACCGATGCACATGCTTATGCACAGGTCTGGTCATTAATAGGATTTTAGTAGTTTCCAGTAATGAGCACAGTGGTACTGATTAATTCATTTTAAAAAAAGAGATGTATCTTTAAATGCTTGTCTTATTCAAAATATAAACCCAAATAAATAATAGTTCTTACTAGAAATACCAAAAGAACCCTATGGTATTTCACCTCTAATACTCTCCTGTGGCCTGGACCTTGTAAAGATAATGTTATAGTAAGACTCCAAAGTAGTGATCATAATTCATATAAAGAGAAGAACTACTAATGTTCTGTGAATTCCAACTACTTGTATCATTCTCATAATTCTAAAATGGAAAAATACCTATCAGGTAGACTTTAGGTCATAAAAAACAACAGAAAGGATTCTCATCATAATAAACATGATAACAGAGAAGGAATTATTAAACAGACCTATTTTTAAGGGCCTAGAAGTACATCTATTATGCTGAGGGGATTTTAAACATTGCATAAAAGCATTTTGGAAAATTTTAAATCTGTAAAAGAAAAAAAAAAAAGAAAATTTTATTTACTTAAACCTAATTCAGCTAGATCATATACCTGAATGTCAGAGTTCAAGTTTCATACTCAAGTCTTTTTGTACTTTGTATTTCAACCTGTTTATTTGAGCAAAGTAAGACACTAATTTAAAAGACTAAGTTAGAGGAAAAGAAATCAACTATGTATATGACATACATTAAACCTATAGAACTATAATTTTATTCCATAAATCTGAAAGCAATGAAACTTGTTTCATTGAACTGTCTCCAAAACTGTTTCATTTAATTTTCTCCAAAGCTAATACATTAACAAATTAATCAAAGCTACACAGACAAAAAATAAAACCTGTTTGGTTTCATACAATGCGTTCTCTCTCCTCTTCTTTCTCTATATCATCTTCATTTTGACCTTCATCTTGTAAAACCACAGAAGATGGTGCTACCCACTGATGCTTGGGAAGAAGCTCCACAGCCACAATATCTTCATGAATAGCTCGGTTTAAATTTTTAAGTCCTTGTAAGAGTATCTGTGTGAATAGCAAAGAACACATGCCCAGATATTTTCAAAGGCAGTATAATAATGGGAAGGTTGCCCTAAAGAAGTTGAGATATATTCTGATGTTTCTATGCTTCTATTTCCCTTCCTTTATATTTTCTCTTCCTTCATAGTGTCCCTTTCCTCTGCCCTCTAAATTTCTCAGTATCAAATAGAAAAAACAATGTCAGAAAATACAAGTTGTGTTCATGTGTTCCACATAACTCTTACATTAATACCAGAATTTTTAATCTCTCTAAATCTCAGGGTCCTGATTGGTAAAACAAAAGAATGCCTACTTTTATAGGCAGAGTTGAAAATTAAATGAAATGCAGCTTTCAAAGCACTAAGACAAGTACTTGGCAAATAGCACCCCAAAATGACTGCTGTTTGCTTTAAAGTGTGGGAAGCCCTCTGGAGCAATTATACATTAGGTAAAATAGTATTTCCCATAATAGATCATAATGCAGAAAACAGATGCACTATAGTGGGGTTTGTTTTTGATTGATTATATTTGTATTCTCTTAAAAGGGGTCAATAAGCAGTTTCCTGAAAAAAAGATTAATTCTATCATCTGTGACCTCTCACATAACTTACTTTAAGCTCACAAAGTAGGAGGATAAAGCAAATTTAAATTCTTGTACAAAAATCTGAAACACTTATGAAAGAAAAAAATGAACAGAAAATATTTGAAACGAATTCATGTACACACTTGCCTCTTTATTCTCTTCGTCATCGCTATGGACCCATACTGTAGCTTCTAAGTAATTTTCCCTGCTGGCTCGAAATGTCCCTTGAAGGTATGTGCCAGATTTGATGCCCTGTTGTAGCTTACTTAACGGAAGATGCTCTGAAAATATTGTTTTTCCACTTTCTATTTCATTCTGTGAAATAAGCAAACCAAGAGATATAGTTAGTATGTGAGTCTTTGGTATGCTCCATATACAACTATTATCACTATCAGGTATTATTTAAAACAACCATCCACGTTACAGTATATACAACTCATGAATTTCAAAGAACATAGCACAGTAAGAAAAAAAATGCTTTTAATTCTTAAGACAACATACACAAACATTTCCACTTCATTACATTTTGGTATCAGCCGAAGAAAAAACTCTATGTACCCCTCCAACCCCATCCAGGCCTCCTCAAATAAAGGTGTGTAGCTATGTGATCAAGTGAGCGGGCAGGAGTATATAAAGGGTAACAGGAACCCTCAAATGTATGAGAAGACTGTGGTTCCTGAAAGCACAAGAAAAGCTACTTTTAGATTATTTTAAACAGCTAAGGCCGTTAGACAGAGGTAGACTGGGGCCTGCTGCAGATCCACCGCAATTCCTGCCAGGATCCTCCGAGACCTTCAACATCCAACAGCCTAACTGCTTGGCTCCTTTAGACTTCTACACTTCCTAAATTTCCCATCTGCTAAGGAGACCACTTTATACCTTCTCTTCTGCCTAACTCTCCAAGTCCCTTGTCTTCCTTCTTCACTCTCAGATAAGGGACCTCCACTTCCACAATGAGAACCAGAAGTAATGAGTCGAGACTCGCTTTATCTCTCCATGCTGAATCTGCTCACCTATGAGCATCTATCCACCACTTCCTCTCCTCTACTCAAGAACTTTGTTCTTCTCTCTCTGAAATCAAATTTTCCCCTGTACTACAACATCCTCACCATCATATAAACATGACCTATTAAAAATAAATACGGATCTATTAAACCTACCATGAACATGACCTATTAAACAGATTAATGATATGGCCTATTAAAATAATTAACTAATTAACTAATTGTACCCTCACAGCCCCATCTATCACCAAATCCTAAAATCAACAAAATATTTATATCAATGAAATACACACAACATCTGACTTCTCACTACCTCAACTTCTGCTACCATGATCCAATTTTCTGTCTTGTCTCCCAGGGATACTAAAATATCCATCTAAGTGGAGGCCCCTGCTTCTAACCTATTCTCCTTGGATCAGGGAAATAGGTATATTATTCTGCTCAATAGCTGTCCAGTGCTCATGGATTAAAATCCAATTTTTCTCCATGACTTACTACATCCTTACACGATCTGGTCCCTGCCTACATTTCTGACTTCATTCCTAACATTTTTCTCCCTTGCTCACATCATCCCATCCACACTTTTAGGGATTTCTCGATCTTGCCAACTTATTCTAACCTCAGAGCCTTTTAACTTGCTATTCCTTCCACATGAAATGATCTTCCCCTAGTCATTAACTCCTTTAACATACAACATAGCTAAAATGTCTCTGTCTCAAAGGAATTTGCTTTAACATCCTTCCCATCTCAACTCAGATACAATTTTATCAGGAAGCCTTGACATTCCAAATCTGGGTTAGATGCCTTGGCTAAGTATGGTTAGCTCTCCTATCATGCTTGTTCTGAAAACACAAATGTGTTCCAATGCAATTGGTAAATTAGAAAACTACCAGGTGAGAGCAGAAAACTGCATCCAGCTGAACCAAGCTGAATCCACAAACATCCACACACACACACACACGCCTCAAACACCTACTGGTTACTTCAGATCACCATGTTTTATTAGCCACACCACCTACATTTGGTGTAACAACTTTTTGTTCAAATCGAGACAACCCTCTTTCCACTGCATCATGAAGTTTTCTGCGTGTGTCCCTAATCACATTTTCCCTTAAGCTCTGTGAAAGTGGAAGTGAAAATGAAGTCACTCAGTCGTGTCCGACTCTTTGCAAACCCATGGGCTGTAGCCCACCAGGCTCCTCAGTCCATGGGATTTTCCAGGCAAGAGTACTGGAGTGGGTTGCTATTTCCTTCTCCAGGGGATCTTCCCGACCCAGGGATCAAACCTGGGTCTCCTGCTTACAGGCAGATGCTTTACCGTCTGAGCCACCAGGGAAGCCCAAGCTCTGCAGTTTTCATTATATAAAATTTTACATGGCACAGTGACTTTGGGGAACACACACACGTACTATAATAGAACTGACTGCAGTTTCACTATATTCTACATTTACTCTACTCTATCATGCTATGCTGTCACTTCAGTCGTGTCCGACTCTGTGTGACCCCATAGACGGCAGCCCACCAGGCTCCCCCTTCCCTGGGATTCTCCAGGCAAGAACACTGGAGTGGGTTGCCATTTCCTTCTCCAATGCATGAAAGTGAAAAGTGAAAGGGAAGTCGCTCAGTCGTGTCCGACTCTTCTCGACCCCATGGACTGAAGCCCACCAGACTCCTCCGTCCATGGGATTTTCCAGGCAAGAGTACTGGAGTGGGGTGCCACTGCCTTCTCCGCTACTCTATCATAGTACATAGTCAAATACTGTGAATTATCAATGTTGGATTACTTCCTGTTTCTTCATTTAGACCTATCCACTTCATTTAGTGCTATCCAAATCAACTCTGTGTTAAAGGAAGTGTTCCTGTGATCTCCAATATGGTAGCCAGTAGGCACAAAGGGCTCTTGAACACTTGAAAGGTGAACAACACAACTGGGAAACTGAACTGTAAACTGAATTAAATTTAAACAGCTGCATGTAACTAGTGCATATATATTAGGATAATCCTATTACCTGTATTCTAAAAATAAAGTCCAGCTTTTGTTTTTTCACTTCTATTTAGTTTTGTGAAGTAGCTGGTTGAAAACAGGCACAGAAAAAAACACTGTAAAGCTTGGATGCACATATAATATACTATTATATAAAACCTAATAGTATCTACCATTTACATTTACCATAATTATGTGTCAGGCACTGAGATAAGAATTTTATTAACACTACTATTACCTGAGCAAACTCTGGAAGATAGTGAAGGACAGAGGAGCCTAAGGTGCTGTAGTCCATGGAGTCTCAAAGAGTTGGACACGACTTATCGACTGAACATTATCACCATCTGACCCTAACAATGCTATGACATTGTTATTGCCAAACACACTTCACATTCAAAGAAACAAGGTTAAGGATTCCCTCTCACATCCACTACTGCAGTGACCCTCTATTGGTGCCTCTGCCTCTAAACTTGCTGAGATACAATGTATCATTTTATAAATGGAGGTTAGAGTGGTTTTCCAAATAAGTAACATTTCTGACTGTTCTCCATTCCTCCTAGCCACACTCTCATCAACCTTTCATGTTTTCAGCCTAAGAGTGTAAGATAGGGAGCCCAGAATCCTAGTGCTAACTTCTCTTAGTAGCAGCCCTTTAGGGAGACTTTTATATGATAGTTTAAAAATTACTAACAGAATAAATTCCTGAGTCCTCACTATCTGGCCCCTTCCCTTCCTGTCCTACTTCTTATGAGCCCTCCCTCCTCCTATGGAATTAACACTGCAGCTGGATACTCTCTCTCCAGTGCCCACCACTTGTTTGTTTGTCAAATATCTACTCCTTATCACAAGCCAGCCATGAATTCCTTCACTGATTAATCACACAAATAGTGCCACCTTGTGCCAGGCCCTACTTGGGCTGCTGAGGATGTATCAGTGAACATTGGCATTGTAGAAGTCAAGACTTTGGGGATGGCATTTTGATCAAAAGCCTAATGCAGCCATTCGTGTTGTTTATCACCCAACTCCTATTTCAATTCCAGCTTGCCCACTGATAGTCCAATTTCTAAATCTGGTAATTACAAGCTTAACATCCCAAAGTGGCTATGTTAATCTTTCACTTCTCAAAAACAAAACAAAGCAAACTCAAACATACCCCTTCTTCAGACAAGCAAGCAAGACGATCTATGAGTTCAGGGTTAGCAGTTAGGCTTTTTATATATTCTTCACCTGAAAAATAAGTTTTTTGTTCTTGATAAATTTAAATGTGCTTTTTATCCCCCCTTAGATTCAGAAGAACATGCTTTATCTTATTTGTGACAGTACACATGTCAAATTTTTGGGGGGCGGGGGAGGGACCCTCTCTGTTGAGGTAGTCAAGCCCAAGACGCAGTGGATCAAGTGTGTCTATAACTTTTATTGCTAAGCCCATTCCAAATGTTGACAGGGAAATTAACAGCCACTGGTGGCACAACTCGCTTAGCTTAGCAATGTTGAAAAATAAAAAAAAATACAAAAATATCACATTAAGCTATATACGACCATGAAAATACCAAACAGTCAAAAACAGTCAAATGAACATCTGACCATGGGCCTGATGATAATTTTTGCATGCATTTACAAACATGAACAGTCTGGTTACATGGAGACTTACAAGTGAACGCTGGTATCCCTTCTTCTATGGCTTTCTCTTTGTTTTTCCTGTCATTGGTTATGAAGATAACTTGCAGCCGATTCTCTGCTGACATATTCTTCAAATGTTCATTGTACCATTTTGCAGCTACTCGGATGGCTCTATCATTCCTGTCATTAGAATTTTCTCCCTGTAATTGTTCTACGTAAGTTTCTCTAAGTGTAATGAAAAGGGGAAAAGAGAAAGATAAGAAATGGAAATCAACAGAATCAAGCACACGTAAAAAGTCTTTGGACATAAATGCTTAATGATCACTGAACTTAAAAATCAATAGTATATCTTTTCCCCTGAATGTATTCACATTTATACCTCACAGAGGAAATAAATACGATCCTTCTAGTGATGTTTTTAAGACAACAATTTCCTTGGAAAGAAGAAAATCATATTATTAATGGAATAATAAAAGGGCTAAAATAAATTCATCTCACCAAAAGAAAAAATCAAGATCAGAATTTATACTATAGGTTGGGACATTAAAAAAAAAGTAACAGTTTGTTGAAAAAAAAAAAAAAACTATACTAATATTTTACAGGTCTGATAATGAGATTTCATTCAAACTGTAGATTAACAGAAATTCCTAAAAGTTACCAATTGTATGATTAGATAACTTGTGATCATATGATTAATGCAGTTATTAAATACATGATGCCTGTAAATTATCTACGATAAACTCACAATACATGACAAGGGCCATCAAGAGAATGAAAGACAAGACCCAGATATGACTGCATATTCCTTCTAAGTCTACCAACTCTGAGCTATCAAATGTCAGTATACTTATTTCTTTAAATCTGTCTTCAAAGCCAAATTTAAGAACAACTACAAAATTCAGCACAATAACTTCTACCTACTTCTTAAAGGTTAAAGACTCAATTTCAGAGTTTTACACTTAATATAAATAAACCTGCTTTAATATACACACACCTGTTAATGCTTTTAGAATTATCAAAGACACGGTCATAAATTTCTGAATTGGTTTTAGCATGCCTGAGTGTCCTAATTCTTCCTGTCAACCCCAGTACTGCTAAGCTCTATTCACTACACTTAAGCCAACAGAAGTGTTAACTCTGGATTAAAAATCTGATGGTCATGCTCCACAGAAACTAGGTCTCTGAGTGCTGAAAACCAGTGAAGTTCCTGTTTTTGGATTTTAAGGAGGAGATAGAAATAGTAAGTCTTGAAGTGCTTAACTGATATTCTTTACATAAATAATATTTAAGTGTGAGATATAAGAATAAGGAAGAGAAATTTGAGATATTAAATATTTTTAAAGTTGTATATGCCCATGGGATTTCATTATCCAATCCACTGTCTAACCCAGCAGTTCTCAGTATCTGGGGTGATACTGCCCCTGATATCCTCCCCACTGGAGGACATTTCACAACATCTGAAGACATTCTGGGTTGTTACAGCTCAGGGGATTTGGTGGGGCGGGGCGGGAGGGGGGTTTGCTACTGACATCTAGAGAGTATAGGCCAGGAATGCTGCTAATCACCCTGCGGTGCTTCACACAGCCTTTCCATAACAAAGAATTACCCAGTCCAATATGTCAATAATGGCAACGTTGAGAAATCCTGATTAATAAAAGTAAATTCGATTCATTATAAATTATTTATGTAATACAAGAAATGCACGCTCAGTCCGTCAGTCGTGTCTGACTCTTTGCAACCCCGTGGACTAGCCTGCCAAGTTCCTCTGTTCATGGGATTTTTCAGGCAAAATACTGGAGCAGGTTGTCATTTCCTCCTCCAAGGGATCTTCCCAACCCACGAATGGAACTCACATCTCCTGCATTGGCAGGCGGATTCTTGACCACTGACCCACCCAGGAAGCCCAATGTAATAAATAGACAATACCATATTTTCTAAGATCACACATTAAGTTGAAACAAACATCTTAAACCTGAAACGAATTATATTTCTTAACCTTACTGTCTTCAATGTGATCAGTTATAAGGTATTAGTGTAACTTTTAAGAGCGCATTAAGAATATACCTGCTTTATATTTTTAAAGCTCTCCTTCACAAACTCCTATATTTAATTAACTTATGTTGGTTATTCATATAATATGGTATATCAGAAACCTAGGCAAATCTCATCTTCCAAAATCTTACTGCTCAACTCATGCTAAAACCAATTCAAAATATAAACATTTTGGAAATTAAAGGACCTACCACGTTCTAGGAACCAGGAGACTTTGGTTCTGGCTTTGACCCAATCAATGCCTATGTGACTTTAGCAAGGTCTGTAAACTGTGTAAGAATCAAACACTACTCCCAGAAGTATGAAACTTAACAGTGTATCTTCCAACAATGTCACAGATGACAGCCAGGAACTTTCACCCCCCAATTTAGCTAATTCTAGTTTTTTGATAACTGAGGTAATTTCCCCCCTACCTATGGTGCTCATTAGTAAATGTGTAGAAATGCTTCTCCTGGTTATTAGTCATATCTCGGATTCGTTTGTATACCGGAGCACTCCTATTTCTCACTTCTTGGAGAACTGTCTGTAGCACGATGACATTCCTGATGGCAGGGTCCTCAAGGACATCAATCTTTTAAGTAAATAAATAAATGGTTATTTTTTCCCATGTTCATTCATAAATTGCTTCTGTTGAACCTAAAACTCTGCCGGTTTTTTTTTTTTTTTTTCAATACTACCTGTACATTAAACTAAGGAGCTATTTTGCAACAGAAAACCCTTCAGGTCGATTAAAGAAGAACACGTGTAAACAAACTAGTTACAAAGCTTTGTAGAATGAGTCATTAATAAAGAAATACGTTGGCCCACATGGTTTTCGCTCGTAGGCACTTACAAGCTGCCTGAGGGTCGCAGGCAGGAGGCCACAGAAGCCCAGGTCCCCAGCCTCCAGACATTAAAATCTAAGGCAGAAGAGACAGCAGGAGTTAGAAAGTTGACGTATCTAAAATTCTTATAACTCCAAGAACTCAAAAAAGTAAAGACTGAAAAAAACAAAAACAAAAACAAAACAGTACAAGGAAAAAGAACCTTGGCCTGGGGGCAGGAGGCATGGGTCCCGGTGGGGTTGCCTCTCCCTGAGTACGTAATGCTGCCCAAGACGCTCCTCCTAGGGTCTCAGTGTCCCTGTCTCCCTTTCTCCTGGTGGGACAGCGGTGCTGCGGCTCCGCCCGCCTACTGGCGCACCTGGTGGAGTAGCACGTTGGTGTCCGGCAGCAAGTAGTGTGGCTGCGGACAGAGGCTGCTGGCCCGGTCCAGGGGTTGCAGCTCGAGGACAGGTCCCTCGTGCGCTCCGTCGCACGCCGCGCACCCCGACGCACCGCAGCCTATGTCATCCCGCAGGTAGTGCTCGCGCACAATCTTCATCACGCCACCCGCCCGCGTCTTTTTCAAGAAAGTCTTGGACTTGAGCATCTCGCCTCCCTGCTCGGAATCCCGACCCGCTTTAGTGCTCTTCCGGCGGAAAGTGTCACGCTCGGAGCCCTGTTGCACAACCACACTTTAACCAGAAGTTCGCTCCTTCCTCCTCCAGGATATTAGTGAACCCCGCTCGCGGAAAAACTTCGAGACTATCGTTGGCTGGCCTTCTAAGGGCTGTGAGGATTGGGCGAAAGCGGGCAGATGGGCGGAGCCCAGAGCCATTTCCGTCCACGAAATGGGCGAGGCCACCTCTGGACTCCAGCTCCCAGCATTCATTGCTTCCAGAGCCTGGATGGACCCTGGAGCGCTGAGTTCCGGCAGCGTGGGCTTCAGCCCGGAATCTGTTTCCTCTGTCCTCCCGGCGCGGAAATGGTTGTCTTGGTTACCGGTGCTAACCGTCTCCCACCTGTGATTCCTTCTTGAGGGGCTGCAACCCGAGCTGCCCTCTGGAGACACTTCAGCTCCTCTAGAGGCAACTGCTCGAGTCGTCAACGTGGAGTAATTGAAGCTTTCCAGGTAGCTCGAGGCTACTCCGTTTTCGCACTGGTGTAGGACTCCTCTGATGCTGCCAAATACGGGTTTTATCCTTCACGCAACACGTGTGGGCAGTGCCAGTCCCTCACCCTTTGTAATCCAGGTGATGTTACCTGTCTTTGATTCGCATTTCCTTACCTACCCCTGTCCCTTTAAAAATGAGGGAAGCCGATCCACCCAGAGTTCTCATGATTCTCCTATACACATTTTTCCTAATCCTTAAGTTAAAAAAAAAAACACCCAAAACTAGTATCTTCAGTACCATAAGTAATTTATTATATTGTGCAGAATTAAAAGAAGGTAGTTGCTGAAATTTGTGTGAAAGGGTAGAGTTTTAGACTGAGGAATTTTTCTATTACCATCTTGTTTAATTTTGCTATCTGCAAGTCTATAAAAATGTGTTTTATCTCAGCTTCCCGTTTTCAAAAAACTTCAGTGATGCAGCATTACCTGTAGAATAAATTTAGAACATACTGAAATATTCAAGGACTTCCACAGTCTTGATTATGCATAAAAGACTACCCTTCTGTGTATTTCTGTGTGTGGGTGGCGGGGAGGTGAGGAGTCACTACTCACTTTCACATAGGCTTGGCCCAGCCTGACTACCGTTATCTCCTGAGGTTGTTTTACAGTTTCATCACCTTTATACCTTCATACCTGCATGCTTTTCATTTTTTATTACTCCTCTCCAAATCCTTCAAGATTCTAAATCCTCCCTCTGTATAACTTTTCCCTGACCAGCTCAGAAGTAACTTCTTTATCTTATAACATGTGTTACTTTAATGAGTAGCATTCTTGGATACTAGCGATTTAAGTCTTTATTGTTTATCTCTTTATTTACACCCAAGTAAGAGACCTGCCCCTAGGAACTGAGTTTTTACTTATCAAAAGTGTGGGTTCATAATAGGATTTAATGAGTTTGATTTAATATGTTTGATTTGAGCAGTAATTTACCAATCTGTCTTAGACTTGGGGGTCCTCCCATTTGTCTAATAATTTCTTAGGGAATCCTTAGTATATCTTTGATAAACTTTCTGCTTTCCACAAAGAATGTTTGAATATATTTAAATCAATATTTTTTTAATCTACAGGAAATTGAAATAGAATTGGAAACGAAAAGTGACCCGTAATAATTTAAAATGTCTCGAAAAGTTAGCAAGGCATCAAAAAAAATGAACATCTCTAGCTCCCTGGAATCTGAAGATATTAGTTTAGAAACAACAATTCCTACAGACGATATTTCCTCATCAGAAGAGCAGGATGGCAAAATCAAAATCACCAGGCAGCTAATTGAACGGAAAGAACTGCTTCATAATATTCAGTTACTGAAAATAGAGCTATCACAGAAAAATATGATGATCGATAATTTGAAGGTTGATTATCTTACAAAGGTAAGATCATATGTAACTTTTGTTATCTGTGTGCTTTGTTGTCTTCAAACTGCAGATAAATAAGAATTAAACTTATGAATGTATAATCTGAACTTGATACTTTTAACATTTTGAGAAAATAATTATTGGTGTTTTTTTTCTAGCCAAGTTGTTTTTCTGCTTCACTGAGAATTAGCTCTGATATGACTAGCTGGGTAGGAAGAATCAAGATTATTATTACATTATTGAATCTGTTTAATCCTCTACCATGGAGATTTGATTTCTTTTATACCCTGCTATTTGATAGTTCCTGTGTCATAGTACCAAGTATAACAAATTCAGTTACCATAGCTTTAATAAGTTATCTGCCAAATAAGAAGGAATGCCTCAGTCCTTGTATTTCTGCTTTTTGTGGTTTTTTTTATAGTTAGAGTATTTTATGTAAGACCTGGTAAAGTTGGCACTTGTGATAAAAAAATTTACAGTGATTTTAGAAAGATAGGAGACACTTCTTAAGTCTTACTACTCTGTCTTCTGAGAAAGTCTTCTCTTTCTGCAGAGAAGAGATACAGAAGATGGTAAACCCTCCATCTTTGCTCTTGACTTCCAGCTCTACCTATCTCCTCCCCTCCCATTTGGTTTCAGTTATGTCTTATCTTTTCTCTGTTAAGTCAGTCTTGGTAGTTCTTGTATAGGGATCATGCTCCTAGAAAAATTTCTTGGCCACACGTCTCTAGGAAAATGAAATGTCCTAAACCCCAAGGTCTTGATGATGTAAAGAAATCGTTTAGGTACATTTTTAAAAAACATTAATAGTTAATGTTTACTGAGTGCCTATTCTGTGCCAGACTCTGTTCTGTGAGCTTTTCATGTGTTATCTCATTTGAGCCATACAACTGTTTGAGGTACAGGTGCTTTTAGAGCATCTTCTCTGACCCCATCAAATTAAATGAACCAACAGAATAAGTTAGATGGATATTTTGTGAACTACACAGTAAGTATTAGTTATTGTTGTGGTTATTGACTAAAATAATATTCTCATTGTGTTCACCCTGTTTATTTTCTGTGCCTTTTATACACGTTCATAGGATTACTTGCCTTGTTTGTTGGGTATTTGTCTCTGTTAATAGAGTGTAAGGTTCCTGAGCACAGGAACAGGGGACATCTTTGTAGTCCCTGTTAGCTTCAATGCTTAGAACTGTCTCTGGCACCTAGCATATGTTCGGCTGTTTCTTATATGAGTAACTGAACCCCATTTGCTCTTGAAAAAATGGAACCACAACTGGTTAATAGCTTACCAAAGCCATTCACATAGAAGTGGTGGAGCCAGGTGGGATTAACACCAGGAAGGCTAAAGCCTGTATTCCATCCAAGTGAGTCTCCTAAGACTTCCTTTTAGGTTCTCTGTGGTGTCACCTACAAAGACTAGGTCACTTGATATTTTCTCAGTGTATCCAGTGGTTTCCCATTTCTTTTCCTTGAGTCATATTTTTACTCCTCAAATGGATTCCCATGGCGATACTGGCTTGTGTATCTCTACCCTTAAGATCTCCTTCACTGGACTCACTGAAGAACGCCAAGGTAGGTCTCCATTCTTTGACCCAGGCAGTCAATAAATAATCTGTTTTTTAAAATACTGATTTATTTTTTGGTAGTGCTGGGTGTCTCTTGCTGTGTACGAGTCGGGGGCCACTCTCTAGTTGTGGTGCGAGGACTTCTCACTGCAGTGGCTTCTCGTAGCAGAGCGCAGACTCTGGGGTGCGTAGGCGTCAGTAGTGTGGCCAGGGGGCTGGCTCACTAATTGTGGCACATGAGCTCAGTTGCCCGATTGCATGTGGGATCTTCATAGACCAGGGATCAAACTGCTGTCCTTTGCTTTACAAAAAGGATTCTTAACTACTGGACTACCAGGGAAGCAAGCCCTAAGTATTCAATTAAATGCCAACTGTATACCACATTCAAAATTACATTTTGTTTGGCTACTTTTTAAATTGCTCCTTTTCAACTTGCCTTGTGCTCAGTTGTCAATGGTTTCTCTTTTTAAAGTGTAATGTTTACATTCAGTTCAGTTCAGTCGCTCAGTCGTGTCTGACTCTTTGCAACCCCGTGAATCGCAGCATGCCAGGCTTCCCTGTCCATCACCAACTCCCGGAGTTCACTCAGACTCACATCCATCGAGTCAGTGATGCCATCCAGCCATCTCATCCTCTGTCATCCCCTTTTCCTCCTGCCCCCAATCCCTCCCAGCATCAGAGTCTTTTCCAGTGAGTCATCTCTTCCCATGAGGTGGCCAAAGTACTGGAGTTTCAGCTTTAGCATCATTCCTTCCAAAGAAATCCCAGGGCTAATCTCCTTCAGAATGGACTGGTTGGATCTCTTTGCAGTCCAAGAGACTCTCAAGAGTCTTCTTCAACACCACAGTTCAAAAGCATCAATTCTTCCGCGCTCAGCTTTCTTCACAGTCCAACTCTCGCATCCATACATGACCACAGGAAAAACCACAGCCTTGACTAGACGAA
>NW_011490932.1:452799-453269 GCF_000754665.1 Bison bison bison | reverse complement strand
CTTTGCAGCCAAGAGACTCTCAAGAGTCTTCTTCAACACCACAGTTCAAAAGCATCAATTCTTCCGCGCTCAGCTTTCTTCACAGTCCAACTCTCGCATCCATACATGACCACAGGAAAAACCACAGCCTTGACTAGACGAACCTTTGTTGGCAAAGTAATGTCTCTGCTTTTGAATATGCTATCTAGGTTGGTCATGACTTTCCTTCCAAGGAGTAAGTATCTTTTAATTTCATGGCTGCAGTCACCATCTGCAGTGATTTTGGAGCCCCAAAAAATAAAGTCTGCCACTGTTTCCACTGTTTCCCCATCTATTTCCCATGAAGTGATGGGGCAGGATGCCATGATCTTCGTTTTCTGAATGTTGAGCTTTAAGCCAACTTTTTCACTCTCCACTTTCACTTTCATCAAGAGGCTTTTGAGTTCCTCTTCACTTTCTGCCATAAGGGTGGTGTCATCTGCATATCTGAG
>NW_011490932.1:441569-452699 GCF_000754665.1 Bison bison bison | reverse complement strand
GATATTTCTCCCAGCAATATTGATTCCAGCTTGTGTTTCTTCCAGTCCAGCGTTTCTCATGATGTACTCTGCATATAAGTTATATAAGCAGGGTGACAATATACAGCCTTGACGTACTCCTTTTCCTATTTGGAACCAGTCTGTTGTTCCATGTCCAGTTCTAACTGTTGCTTCCTGACCTGCATACAGATTTCTCAAGAGGCAGGTCAGGTGGTCTGGTATTCCCATCTCTTTCAGAATTTTCCACAGTTTATTGTGATCCACACAGTCAAAGGCTTTGGCATAGCCAATAAAGCAGAAATAGATGTTTTTCTGGAACTCCCTTGCTTTTTCCATGATCCAGCAGATGTTGGCAATTTGATCTCTGGTTCCTCTGCCTTTTCTAAAACCAGCTTGGACATCAGGAAGTTCACAATTCACATATTGCTGAAGCCTGGCTTGGAGAAATTTGAGCATTACTTTACTAGCATGTGAGATGAGTGCAATTGTGCGGTAGTTTGAGCATTCTTTACATTGCCTTTCTTTGGGATTGGAATGAAAACTGACCTTTTCCAGTCCTGTGGCCACTGCTGAGTTTTCCAAATTTGCTGGCATATTGAGTGCAGCACTTTCACAGCATCATCTTTCAGGATTTGAAATAGCTCAACTGGAATTCCATCACCACCATTAGCTTTGTTCGTAGTGATGCTTTCTAAGGCCCACTTGACTTCACATTCCAGGATGTCTGGCTCTAGGTCAGTGATCACACCATTGTGATTATCTGGGTCATGAAGATCTTTTTTGTACAGTTCTTCTGTGTATTCTTGCCATTTCTTCTTAATATCTTCCGCTTTTGTTAGGTCCATACCATTTCTGTCCTTTATCGAGCCCATCTTTGCATGAAATGTTCCCTTGGTATCTCTGATTTTCTTGAAGAGATCTCTAGTCTTTCCCATTCTGTTGTTTTCCTCTATTTCTTTGCATTGATCCCTGAAGAAGGCTTTCTTATCTCTTCTTGCTATTCTCTGGAACTCTACGTTCAGATGCTTATGTCTTTCCTTTTATCCTTTGCTTTTCGCTTCTCTTCTTTTCACAGCTATTTGTAAGGCCTCCCCAGACAGCCATTTTGCTTTTTTGCATTTCTTTTCCATGGGAATGGTCTTGATCCCTGTCTCCTGTACAATGTCACGAACCTCATTCCATAGTTCATCAGGCACTCTATCAGATCTAGGCCCTTAAATCTATTTCTCACTTCCACTGTATAATCATAGGGGATTTGATTTAGGTCATACCTGAATGGTCTAGTGGTTTTCCCCACTTTCTTCAATTTCAGTCTGGATTTGGCAATAAGGAGTTCATGATCTGAGCCACAGTCAGCTCCTGGTCTTGTTTTTGCTGACTGTACAGAGCTTCTCCATATTTGGCTGCAAAGAATATAATCAGTCTGATTTCGGTGTTGACCATCTGGTGATGTCCTTGTGTAGAGTCTTCTCTTGTGTTGTTGGAAGAGGGTGTTTGTTATGACCAGTGCATTTTCTTGGCAAAACTCTATTAGTCTTTGCCCTGCTTCATTCCGTATTCCAAGGCCAAATTTGCCTGTTACTCCAGGTGTTTCCTGACTTCCTACTTTTGCATTCCAGTCCCCTATAATGAAAAGGACATCTTTTTTGGGTGTTAGTTCTAAAAGGTCTTGTACGTCTTTATAGAACTGTTCAACTTCGGCTTCTTCAGCGTTACTGGTTGGGGCATAGACTTGGATTACTGTGATATTGAATGGTTTGCCTTGGAAAGGAACAGAGATCATTCTGTCGTTTTTGAGATTGCATCCAAGTACTGCATTTTGGACTCTTTTGTTGACCATTATGGCTACTCCATTTCTTCTGAGGGATTCCTGCCTGCAGTAGTAGATATAATGGTCATCTGAGTTAAATTCACCCATTCCAGTCCATTTTAGTTCACTGATTCCTAGAATGTCGACATTCACTCTTGCCATCTGACCACTTCCAATTTGCCTTGATTCACGGGCCTGACATTCCAGGTTCCTATGCAATATTGCTCTTTACAGCATCGGACCTTGCTTCTGTCACCAGTCACATCCACAGCTGGGTATTGTTTTTGCTTTGGCTCCATCCCTTCATTCTTTCTGGAGTTATTTCTCCACTGATCTCCAGTAGCATATTGGGCACCCACTGACCTGGGGAGTTCCTCTTTCAGTATCCTATCATTTTGCCTTTTCATACTGTTCATGGGGTTCTCAAGGCAATACTGAAGTGGTTTGCCATTCCCTTCTCCAGTGGACCACATTCCGTCAGATCTCTCCACCATAACCTGCCCATCCTGGGTTGCCCCACGGGCATGGCTTAGTTTCATTGAGTTAGACAAGGCTGTGGTCCTAGTATGATTAGATTGACTAATTTTCTGTGAGTATGGTTTCAGTGTGTCTGCCCTCTGATGCCCTCTTGCAACACCTACCATCCTACTTGGGTTTCTCTTACCTTGGGCGTGGGATTTACATTACTGGAATACTGGTTTATTCTTGAGACGCTTACAAGTATAACAAATTAGAGCTACAGTCCTAGATACACAGTTTAAAATCCCAGCCCTTACAGTTACCTTGGACAGATTCCTTAATTTTTTTGTTCCCTGATTTCCTGTAAAATAATAATAATGTTTTGTACTTCATGGAATTGTTAGGAAGATTAATCAATGCACATAAACTCTTAGATGGCTGTGATGGAGTGTGTGCTTAGTCATGTCTGACCCTTGTACAATAAGTAATAGGGGTAGTTATACTTGCTCAACACTATATTATTATTATTATTATTATGTTGTATCCCATGGTGCTTTGTATAAGTTTTTATTGTGGTGGTTTTCTGGTTGGACTGAAAATGTAGAAGAGTAAATTAGTCATGTTCCTGAATTTATGATACATAGTCATCATTGATCCTTGCAAGATAACTTATTTTGTATGTTTATTCTTTTATTACTGTAATTCATTTCCCTTCCTCCTCCTCCTCTTTATGTTTGCCTTTATCTTTTAACATTTATTCTTTAAAAAAATGTTTTTATTGAGGTACAGTTGATTTATAGTATTATATGTTTCAAGTGTACAACATAGTGTATCACAATTTTTATTCTTCAAATTATTTATTGATTTATAAATAAAATCAATAAATCAATTAATTTAAATTAATAAATACGTAAATTCAGCTGTGCTGAATCTTTAAACTGCTCGCATGGTTTCTCTGGTAGTGGCTAATGGGGCCTGCTCTCTAGCTGCAGCGCATGGGCTTCTCGTCGTGGTGGCTTCTCTTGTTGCAGAGCATGGGCTCTAGGGGGTGCAGGTTTCAGTAGTTACACAGCATGGGCTTTGGTTGTGGCGCGCAGGCTTACTTGTCCCGTAGCATGTGGGATCTTTCTGGACCAGGGATCGAACCTGTGTACCCTGCATTGGCAGGTGGATTCTTAACCACTGGACTACCAGGGGGACATCTCATAATTCTTAAAGGTTGTACTCCAGTTGTAGTTATTATAAACATTTATCTTGAAAATTAGTATTTTTCTTATTTTTTCCTTTAAATAAATCTAAACTGCATGTTTTGTTTTAGATTTTATTTCTTTTATAGTTTTTCCTTTCAACTCAGTGCTGTTTTTAAAATCCTTCATGTTACTACATGTACATGTGGTCCTTTGCTTCCAGCAGCCACACAATTCTGGTGTCTACCCATCTGTTCACCCCCTCCCACAGTGATAGGCCCGCAGGTTGCCTCCAAACCCTTGCCACCACATGTGGTGTGGCCTTCTTTAGACATTTCTCTTCCAGACCTGATTTGAGCAATTCTTTGATATATATTGGAGAAGGAAATGGCACCCCACTCCAGTATTCTTGCCTGGAAAATTCCATGGGCAGAGGAGCCTGGCAGGCTACGGTCCATAGGGTTGCAAAGAGTCAGCCACGACTGAGTGACTGAGCACATTGACACACATACTCAGGAGTGGAATTTCTGGCTGCAGGGTATATGTCTACTTCATTTAAGTGTATTTCCAAATTCCTCTCCAGGGTAGCTGCCTACTCTACTTTCCTGTGTTTGTTTGTATACAAGCACTAGAGTTGTCCTGCTTGGAGACCCCTTCAGTTCAGTTCAGTTCAGTTCAGTCACTCAGTCGTGTCCGACTCTTTGTGACCCCATGAATCGCAGCACACCAGGCCTCCCTGTCCATCACCAGCTCCCGGAGTTCACTCAAACTCATGTCCATCGAGTCGGTGATGCCATCCAGCCGTCTCATCCTCTGTCATCCCCTTCTCCTCCTGCCCCCAGTCCCTCCCAGCGTCAGGGTCTTTTCCAATGAATCAACTCTTCACATGAGGTGGCCAAAGTATTGGAGTTTCAGCTTCAGCATCAGTTCTTCCAATGAACACCCAGGACTGATCTCCTTTAGGATGGACTGGTTGGGTCTCCTTGCAGTCCAAGGGACTCTAAAGAGTCTTCTCTCCCACACCACAGTTGAAAAGCATCAATTCTTCAGCGCTCAGCTTTCTTCACAGTCCAATTCTCACATCCATACATGATCACTGGAAAAACCATAGCCTTGACTAGACGGACCTTTGTTGGCAAAGTAATGTCTCTGCTTTTGAGTATGTTATCTAGGTTGGTCATAACTTTTCCTTCCAAGGAGTAAGCGTCATTTAATTTCATGGCTGCAGTCAACATCTGCAGTGATTTGGAGCCCCAAAAACTAAAGTCTGCCACTGTTTCCACTGTTTCCCCATCTATTTCCCATGAAGTGATGGGACCAGATGCCATGATCTTAGTTTTCTGAATGTTGAGCTTTAAGCCAACTTTTTCACTCTCCACTTTCACTTTCATCAAGAGGCTTTTTAGGTCTTCTTCACTTTCTGCCAATATATTTGCTGTCAAATATGGAAAGAAGTGAGAATCCTCATGGACAGGGGAGCCTGTAGGGTTATAGTCCATAGGGCTGCAAAGAGTCAGACACAACTGAAGCGATTTAACATGAATACATGGGAAGAAGTATTATAAGGTAGAAGAATTAGTTTTTAATTTGTCAAATCCAGGGCACCTGGATTATAAAACAAACTCTTAACGTGTACTACTAAGGTTAAACACTGCCAAATTAAACTGTTATGTGCTGTAGTTTGTAAGATGCATTCTAGCTTCAGAGATGAAAAGTGTGAAGATACGTGAGTCTGGGATTGATGAAGGAACAGTATTCTTAGCCACTCATTTATTCTCCAGAGCTTACCTATGCATTGAACATCCCATATATGAAGGTGAAAATGTCACATTCAGCATTGAAAAAAATGAATTTTCCTGCATGGACTGTAGTGAAAATGGTTGGAAATCACAGGGAGGGTACGTTTCTGCTGAATTTAACTTGTTGCTATTAACATTTAAATGGCCTGATTTTAAGTTATTGAGGCTCCCGTCATCAGAAACTTTCAAGTAGTCCTGAATGATCGAGTATCTTGAATATTATATGTATTTCTTCTATGGAAAAAGATTGAACCCACTGTCCAGTGTTCAGTTATTAGTATGAGAATCTTGAAAAACATTGGTTGCCAGTCACAAAAGTGTGGAAACCATAGCTTAAGCAGGATAAGGATTTTGTGTCTCTGGTATAACAGAATTCTGAAAATAGGCAATTTAGACCTGGTATTTACCATTGATATCATTAGAAACCCAGGCTCCTTTTAACCTTCTCGGTGGCTGTAAAAATAGCTTATGTTTTTCACCTCAAAATCACAGATGGCTGATCTGCCGCCACTGTTGTGTCCATGCTCTAGGCAGACACAAGGAGAAGGGTGATGGAAAAATGCAGCATATGCCAAATGAATTTGTTCTTTAAAGAGCTTTCCTAGAGCTCAAGCTGGTGACCTTGATTGACTAGGACTATATAGCATGACTACACCTAGGTGCCAGGAGAGGGGAGCTGGGAAGTGTATATTTTTAACTGGACATGTTGTTGCTGCTAATAAAAATCAGAGTTACGTGAGAAAGAGAGGCGAGTAACAGTTTTTTCCTCTCTTCAAGGTCTTTCTTAGTTCAGAAATAAGTGAATCTGTATAATCTAACATCTCTCCACACCAATATGGGAACAATACAGTGCTTATGTTCATTACAGCTTATTACTGGTGGTATGCTGTTGTTCAGTTGCCCAGTCGTGTCTAACTCTTCATGACCCCATGGACTGCAGCACGCCAGGCTTCCCTGTCTTTCACTATCTTCCAGAGTTTGCTCAAACCCACGTCCATTGAATCGGTGATGCCATCCAACCATCTCATCCCCTGTCATCCGCTTCTCCTCCTGCTCTCAATCTTTCCCAGCATCAGGGTCTTTTCCAGTGAGTCGGCTTTTCGCATCAGGTAGCTAAAGTATTGGAGCTTCAACATCCATCCATGCAATGAATATTCAGGGTTGATTTTCTTTAAGAATGACTGGTTTGATCTCCTTGCTGTCCAAGGCACTCTCAAGAGTCTTCTCTGACACCAAGTTCAAAAGCATCAATTCTTAGGCGCTCAGACTTCTTTATGGTCCAACTCTCACATCCGTACATGACTACTGGAGAGACCATAGCTTTGACTAGATGGACCTTTGTCAGCAAAGTGCTGTCTCTGCTTTTTGCTGCTGCTGCTAAGCTAAGTCACTTCAGTCGTGTCTGACTCTGTGCGACCCCATAGACAGCAGCCCACCAGGCTCCGCCATCCCTGGGATTCTCCTCAAACACTGGAGTGGGTTGCCATTTCCCTCTCCAATGCATGAAAGTGAAAAGTGAAAGTGAAGTCGCTCAGTCATGTCTGACTCCTCGAGACCCCATGGACTGCAGCCTACCAGGCTCCTCTGTCCATGGGATTTTCCAGGCAAGAGTACTGGAGTGGGGTGCCATTGCCTTCTCTGCTTTTTAATACTTTTCAAAACTAATGGTATAGTTTATTACTAGGACTCATGCTGCTTTGATTTCTCCGTCTCTAAAAACCCAAGCAGATTATTCACAGGATACTTCACAAGCACTGATTCTCATTCCCCACTCAGCTGCTTGCTGACTGAGAGCCCTGGAAGGGGAGTTGCTCAGGCCAGGCTTGCTGATCTTAGAGGACTGTTCGGTGCACTATTATGCACACTTATTGCTGCCTAACTCTCCTTGCTTACTCCACTTCCTTATTCCTCTCCTCCTCACACTTCTAGCCTGTCAGTTTTTAAACGCTAAAATCTCTTTTTGTTTATCTCTCATTAATGGTCCCTGGGTTCCTCATTGCTTGGGAAGTGCTGGAGGGTGTCTCCCTAGCTTGGCTGTCTCTGAGTCGAGGGACTTAAATCTAGAAGTCAGTTGAAATTGTTAAAGTTCCCACCCTGAAAAAAGCAGAAGTTTCACTCCTTGTGGTAGCAGTCTTCTTGATTTGCAGAATGGTAATTATGAGGAATGTGGTCATCATTTGTTGATTTAAGGCATTTATTGAGACATGTGACCAGGAATACAGCAATGAATATGACAAGAGTCCTTTTTTTATGGAGATCACATTTAAGTGAGAGACATCGTCATACAACAAATAAGCTGTCTTCAGGGTCATGTGATACAGCATTGCTTAGCAGTGGGAATTTTCTGCTTTAGATAGGAAGTCAGCAAACTTTCTCTGTAAAGGCCTGGGCAAGACAGTAAATATTTTAGGCTTTCCAGCTTGCATATGGTCTATTGCATATTCTTCCTTCTTTTTTTTTTTTTTTTGGCTTTTAACAACTTTATAAATGTAAAACCTGTTCCTAGCTTGTGGGCTATATAGGAACAGGACATGGGCAGGATTTGGCCTGTCAATTTGATATATTAACCCTGCTTTCAATTGTGTGTTAGAGAAGCCATTTGAAGAGTTTAGGCAATTGGACTTATATGTCCTGATTTCTGCTTTCAAAATGTCACTGAAGCAATAGACTAAAAGCAGGTAAGGTAGAAGAGGAAGACAGTACTAGATAATTGCCTTGTGTAAGACTCCCAAGTTTTTGGCTTCATCTCCTGGAGCCATTTATTGAGAAATAGAAGGCTGGAAGAAAACTGATGTAGGAGGTAAAATATAAGTTCTGTTTTGAACACATTAAACTTTAAATGCCAATTAGACTCCCAGATGAAATTGTCACTTTGACTTTAGAGGAAAGTCCATGACTGGGGGTAGGTAGGGGTGTGTGTGTGTGTGTGTGTGTATGTGTATGTAATATACATGTAGTATACATCAGCATGTGAAAGTGTTAGTTTCTCAGTGACTCTTTGCTATCCCTTGGACTGCAGCTTCGTGTGTGTATATGTGTGTGTGTGTGTGTGTGTTTAGTATACATCAGCATGTGAAAGTGTTAGTCGCTCAGTGACTCTTTGCAGCCCCTTGGACTGGAGCTTCCAGGCTCCTCTGTCCATAGGATTCTCTAGGCAAGAATACTGGAGTGGGGTGCCATTCCCTTCTCCAGGAGATCTTCCTGACATAGGGATCGAACCCAGGTCTCCTGTGTTGTAGGCATGTAAGTACCACATAAAGCTTTGTTATTGGATGACATTACCTGGGGAGAGTAGAGGACCCCAAACCAAGTCAAGGGGTAGTCAAACATTAGGAATAGGATAGAGGGAAAAAATCCATCATACGAACCTGAGAAGCTTAAGAGGGTCCTGTGAGTTAAGGAAGAAGACCAAGAGGAGTATCACATAAGGTGAAAGAGGATGGAGTGGTCAACTCTGCCAAATTATGCTATAATGTAAGATAAATACGTAGAAATAACTATTGGACTGGGCATTATGGATAGGATTCATAACCTGAACAAATATTGTTATTGGAATACTACTACTACTAAGTCGCTTTAGTCGTGTCCGACTCTGTGTGACCCAATGGACGGCAGCCCACCAGGCTCCCCCATCCCTGGGATTCTCCTGGCAAGAACACTGGAGTAGGTTGCCATTTCCTTCTCCAATGCATGAAAGTGAAAAGTGAAAGTGAAGTCGCTCAGTAAGTGTCCAACTCTTCGTTACCCCATGGACTGCAGCCTACCAGGCTCCTCCGCCCATGGGATACTCCAGGCAAGAGTACTTGAGTGGGGTGCCATTTAGTGTGGGACAAAAACCATATGAAAGTTTTATTAGGGATTGACTTATGTTAATCTGCATATTTTAAAGATGAACAAGAATTGCCTGGGTTGAAAGGGAGAGAGTAAAGAATTTTTAAAATGGACTAAGAGTCAGCTCAGATGTATCAAGACATAAGAGAGAGCATAACATATTTGAGGAATGGTAAGCATTTATTTTGGCTAGAATAGAATTTTCTTTTAAGCTAATGACAACAGGCATGGTTGGCAAAGGCCAGATCAAGAAGGAGTGTAGAGGGACTTCCCTAGTGGTACAGTGGATAAGAGTCCACCTGCCAATGAAGGAGATATGGGTTCGGTCCCTGATCCAGGATTCCACATACCATGGAGCAAGTAAGCCCCAAGAGTCAGCACTACTGAGCCCAACTACTGAAGACCTTAATGTCCTAGAGCCTGTGCTCCACAACAAGAGCAGCCACCACAGCCAGAAGCCCATGCACCACAACGAAGAGTAGGCCCTGCTGTCCACAACTAGAGACAGCCCACAGGCAGCAACGACCACCCAGCACAGCCAGAATTAAATAAATAATAAATAACTTTAAAAAGAAAAAAAGAGTAGTGTAGAATGCCATGAACTTTGGGATTTATTCTGAAGACAGTGAGGATCCTCTGAAGGATTTAACACTGGGGAAATAACATTTTTGATAGCATTTTTAAAAGATAAAAAGGAAGATAGTTTTGAAGATTCGCAAAACTGAAGGCAGGGAAAGAGTAGGAAAGCATTGTCATAATCTAGGTAAGATATGACAGGGATCTAACTGAAGACTTGTCAGTGGATGTTAAAGAGGATGGTGTAGTTGTGACACCTTTTTATGGAATAAACTCAACAATAAAAAAAAAAAACAGTGATTTCTGGTCAGAATAAGCAATGGGAGAGATGTATCAAATGTGACTGAAATTTTTTTGCTTTGGAGACCAAGGAGATGCAAAGAATATAAGATTAGGTGAGGTGGGTGACTAGGTTCATTTTGGACATTTGTAGCATCACCCATGTGGTAGTCAGTTGAAGACATGTAGCAGTCAGATATGTGGATCTACAATATATGCAGAGTCTGGCCAGGAAAAAATTACCTGGGCAAGGCACCAGCATATAAACCCCAGTTGTCAAAGAGTTTTTCAGTGAGATTAGATTAAGGGAAAAATAATCCCAATGACAGCCTGGTGAAAAACAATTCATGAGGCTTCAGAGTCAAAGCATAGTTTAACAACCATTTGTGTGAACAAGCAGAAGGTTTTATTAAATTTGCAAATTGACCTTGTCATTTACCCTTTTCTCTTAAGATTGAAGAATTGGAGGAGAAACTTAATGATGCACTTCACCAGAAGCAGCTACTAGCCCTGAGATTAGACAACCAATTGACTTTCCAACAAAAGGATGCCAGGTAAAAGTTTTAAAAAGCAACAATACCTATTTAGCAGTTAAAAATAATGTCATTACCTATTCATGCATGTGATTATAAGCTAAAATAGAGAAATCTTAAAGACAGTAATCATTTTTACATCCAGACTAGGAAAAAACTACTTGATATAATACACAAAAATACAGAAAGCCAAAACTTGATATTCATTGAATAAATATTGCAGATATAAGTGACCCATACATGGTCACTTCATGGTCCATGAAAATGGAAGCACTCTAAACTTATCACCACTTCACTTTCTGTCTTTCTCTCAGCTGTTTGTAAGACCTCCTCAGATAACCCTTTTGCCTTTTTGCATTTCCTCTTCTTAGGGATGGTCACGATCACTGCCTCCTGTACAATGTCACAAACCTCTGTCCATAGTTCTTCAGGAACTCTGTCTATCAGATCTATTCCTTTGAATCTATTTGTCACTTCTACTGTATAATCATAAGGGATTTGATTTAGATCATAGCTGAATGGTCTAGTGGTTTTGTCTACTTTCTTCAATTTAAGTCTGAATTTGGCAATAAGGAGTTCATGATCTGAGCCACAGTCAGCTCCTGGTCTTGTTTTTGCTGACTGTACAGAGCTTCTCCATCTTTGGCTGCAAAGAA
>NW_011490932.1:433965-441469 GCF_000754665.1 Bison bison bison | reverse complement strand
AGAATATAATCAGTCTGATTTTGGTGTTGACCATCTGGTGATGTCCATGTGTAGAGTCTTCTCTTGTGTTGTTGGAAGAGGGTGTTTGCTATGACCAGTGCATTCTCTTGGCAAAACTCTGTTAGCCTTTGCCCTGCTTCATTTTGTACTCCAAGGCCAAACTTGCCTGTTAACTCCAGGTATCTCTTGACTTACTACTTTTGCATTCCAGTCCCCTATAATGAAAAAGGACATCTTTTTTTGGGTGTTAGTTCTATAAAGTCTTGTAGGTGTTCAAAGAACCATTCAGCTTCTTTGGCATTACTGGTTGGGGCATAGACTTGGATTACTGTGATATTGAATGGTTTCCCTTGAAACAAACGAGATCATTCTGTCATTTTTGAGATTGTACTCAAGTACTACATTTTGGACTCTAGAAGGGAAATTGAAGGCAGAGGGGAAAAGGAAAGATATACCCATTTGAATGGAGAGTTCCAAAGAATAGCAAGGAGAGAGAAAAAAGTGTTCCTCAGTGATCAATGCAAAGAAATAGAGGAAAACAACAGAATAGGAAAGACTAGAGGTCTCTTCAAGAAAATTAGAGATACCAAGGGAACACTTCATGCAAAGATGAGCTCAATAAAGGACAGAAATGTTATGGACCTAACAGAAGCAGATGATATTAAGAAGAGGTGTCAAGAATAAATAGAACTATACAAAAATATCTTCATGACCCAGATAACCATGATGGTGTGATCACTCACCTAGAGCCAGACATCCTGGAATACAGTCAAGTGGGCCTTAGGAAGCATCACTACAAACAAAGCTAGTGGAGGTGATGGAATTCCAATTGAACTATTTCAAATCCTAAAAGATGATGCTATTGAAATGCTGCACTCAATATGCTAGCAAATTTAGGAAACACAGCAGTGGCCACAAGACTGGAAAATGTCAGTTTTCATTCCAGTCCCAAAGAGGGGCAATGCCAAAGAATGTTCAAACTACCACACAATTGAACTCATATCACATGCTAGCAAAGTAATGCTCAAAATTCTCCAAGCCAGGCTTCAGCAGTATGTGAACCGTGAAATTCCAGATGTTCAAGCTGGTTTTAGAAAAGGCAGAGGAACCAGAGATCAAATTGCCAACATCCACTGGATCATCGAAAAAACAAGAGAGTTCCAGAAAAAACATTTACTTCTGCTTGATTGGCTATGCCAAAGCCTTTGACTGTGTGGATCACAAGAAACTGGAAGATTCTGAAAGAGATGGGAATACCAGATCACCTGACCTGCCTCTTGAGAAATCTGTAAGCAGGTCAGGAAGCAACAGTTAGAACTGGACATGAAACAACGGACTGTTTCCAAATAGGGAAAGGAGTACGTCAAGGCTGTATATTGTCACCCTGCTTATTTAACTTATATGCAGAATACGTCATGAGAAATGCTGGGCTGGGTGAAGCACGAGCAGGAATCAAGATTGCCGGGAGAAATGTTAATAACCTCAAATACGCAGATGACACTCCCCTTACGGCAGAAAGAGGAACTGAAGATCCTCTTGATGAAAGTGAAAGAAGAAAGTGAAAAAGCTGGCTTAATACTCAAGATTCAGAACAGTAAGATCATGGCATCTGGTCCCATCATTTCATTGGCAGATGGGGAAACAATGAAAACAGTGAGAGACTCTATTTTCTTGGGCTCCAAAATCACTGTGGACAGTGACTGCAACCATGAAATTAAAAGATGCTTGCTCCTTGAAAGAAAAACTGTGACCTACCTAGACAGCATATTCAAAAGCAGAGACATTACTTTGCCAACAAAGGTCTATCTAGCCAAAGCTATGGTTTTACCACTAGTCATGTATAGATGTGAGAGTTGGACTATAAAGAAAGCTGAGTGCCAAAGAATTGATGCTTTTGAACTGTGGTGTTGGAGAAGACTCTTGAGAGTCCCTTGGACTGTAAGGAGATTCAACCAGTCCATCCTAAAGGAAATCAGCCCTGAATATTCATTGGAAGGACTAATGCTGAAACTGAAACTGCAATACTTTGGCCACCTGATGCAAAGAAGTGACTCATTGTAAAGGACCCTGATGCTGGGAAACACTGAAGGCAGGAGGAGAAGGGGATGACAGGATGAGATGGTTGGATGGCATTACCGACTCAATGGACAATAGTTTGAGCAAGTTCCGGGAGTTGTTGATGGACAGGGAAGCCTGGCATGCTGCAGTCCATGGGATCACAAAGAGTTGGACACCACTGAGTGACTGAACTGTACTGAACCAGCTGTCTTAACCTTTCTTCATTTGCTTTGTAGAAAGTATTGATATATTCTGTGGCCCTTTGGATTCTTTTGGGCTGAAGTACCTTCTGTTTGTCTGCCTACTTTCTCCAGCTCAGTTGTGTGCTTATCCAAAATTCCTTGTATTTTTCTCAAATATACATACCTATGCCAATTGTGCTTACTATACTTCTATAACTTAATTAAAATTATATTTTAAAGTGAATACAAAGGCATATATTTCTTTGCAAATTATAATGATTTCTTTGGAATGATTCAATAAAAGTGAGCGACTAAAAGATCATCAAATAAGTGTAAGCAAGAGATGTTTAAAGATTGGGGCAGAAATCAAATCTGTAAAAAATATGCTCAGATTTCTTCTCAAGTGTCTTTTTAAAAGGTCTCCTGCCATTGTAAAAAAACTGAACTTGGAAATCATGAGAAATGATTTACAGAAAAACAAGGCACATCTCCACATGATAAAAAACCTAGACCCTGGGGGGAAAAATGTTTCAGATGAATGTTTATTTCTGTATTTTAATTAGAGGTAAATGTAAAAGGAGGCATCTTTTCTGTTTATGAGATTTTACTATTTAACTGATATACTAAAAATTTATCTGACCAGTTATCAGCCACTATCACATTAGGTGAGTGTGGTTCTCAAACTTGACCATGCATCAGAGCCACCTGGAGAGCTTGTGGGAGAAGACTGCTGGGCACACTCAGGGATTCTGGCTTGGGGTGGGCCCTGAGAATTTGCATTTCTTCCAACTTCCCAGATGATGTGAACACTGCTACTGGCTTGTGGGTAACATTTTGAAAACCACTGCATTGGGTAATAGGGCTTCTATTTTAGTTCTTTAGACATTGATCAAATTAAATGAATTGGGGAGACTAAATGTAGGAGACTATTGCTGTAATCCTCTTGATAGTGGTAAAAAGAGGTTGGATTCTGAATATACTTTAAAGGTAAAGCCGGTAGGATGTCCTGATAGATTTAGAGTGGGGTTTAGGAGAGAAAGAATCAAGGATTGTACCAATCCTTGGCCTGAATAAATCAAAGGATGGAGTTGCTGTCAGTTAAGATGATGAAACCATAAAGGAATAGGTTTGTGAGTGAAGAGCAGGAGTTTAATTTGGAACATGTTGCTATTGCTAAGTCACTTAGTTGTGTCTAACTCTGTGCAACCCCGTAGATGGCAGCCCACCAGGCTCCCCCATCCCTGGGATTCTCCAGGCAAGAACACTGGAATGGGTTGCCATTTCCTTCTCTAGTGCATAAAAGTGTAAAGTGAAAGTGAAGTCGCTGAGTCGTGTCCGACTCCTAGCGACCCCATGGACTGCAGCGGATATATATGAGAAGTCTGATCTAAAGAGATAAATCTGGGAGCCATTAGGATACAGACAGTATTTAATTCACGAGACTGGATGAATTCCCCAAGGGAGTGAACATAGACAAGAGGAGAGGACCAAGTAATCCCTACATTAAGATAAACAAGACAAAAAGAGTGGGAAAGTGTCGCCAATAAAACAGGAGAAAAATGAAGAGGAAAATAACATATAGTATCTAGGAAAGCAGATGAAGGAAGGAGAGGGCAGATATCTCAAGTGCTATTGACAGAGATAAAAAGAAATGAGAATTGGTTATCAACAATCTGGATTTTTCAGTTACCTGGAGATTTTGGTGGAAGCGTGAAAACCTGATTAGCCTTTGTTTAAGAGGAAAGGCGATGGAGAGAGTGCATATAGAAAACTTTTGAGAACAAAATGGGCAGTGAAATGGGGTCAAAAATTGTGGGGGCTTCTTTGTTCATTTGTTTTAAGATAGGACAAATAACAGTGTGTTTGTGTGTTGATGGGATACAGTCATGGGGGGAGGGGGGATTCATATGGTCCCTTACAGCTCAAAATTTTCCAGTAGGCAACTAACCTTGTCTACTACATATACTCCTTGAGAAAGGTGCAGATTACTGTTTTCATTACCTCATTGTCTGTACTGACATTATGGTGTTTCAGTGTTACCATCTTAAATTACCTGGATAAAGACAATGAAAATTACTTCAGTGAGTAGAGTCCAAAGCAGATATATCAGATTTACACCTTAAGCAGAGGAAATGTATAATTTTATAATTTGAATTTTAAAAGTTATTAACATTTTCTATTTAATAATTTTTTTGGCTGCACACTTGGTATAACTTTGTCATTTCGTGTTTAACTGGCTAAGTAAGCATTTAGCTGGAACCAAAAATATTGTTAAGTTGCTCATTTAATTTGATGTTATTGTAAAATAGGAACTTTGAGAAATTATGTCTCCATGATTTTTTTTAACCTTACCATACATTCTCTGATATTGTAGAAAATATCAAGAACTAATGAAACAAGAAATGGAAACTATTTTACTGAGACAGAAACAACTAGAAGAGACAAATCTTCAACTAAGAGAGAAAGCTGGAGATATTCGTCGAAACCTGCGTGACTTTGAGTTGACAGAAGAGCAATATATGAAGCTAAAAAGTTTTCCTGAAGATCAGCTTTCTATTCCTGAATATGTATCTGTAAGTGTCTTGTATCATTAAAAACAAAAAAACTGTGTGTTTTCAGACTAAAATTTGCCATTTCCGTAGTAGCCATAACTTTTGAAGTACCCAAGTGATACATTAATTTATGGCTCAGATCTGAAGGTAGTGAAATGGTGTTCAGATGACCAAATTTTAAAGTGTATTGACCATTGAGCTCTGAAGTCAAGCAAATAAATAGGGTTAATGACTGGAAGATCCATAGAAATGAATTATTTTATCATGAACTCTGGCAGTTTGTAATGTTTATAGAGATAACAGTGGTTGCCAGGGGTTAGGGACAGCAGAGGAGAGGGGAGCGGTGTGATTATGAAGGAATAGCTTGAGGGAGATGATTATGGATCTGTGTAGGTCCAGTTCTAAACTGTGGTGTTGGTTACACGGCTGTGTACATAGGATTGATCTATGGCAGTGGTCTCAAATATTTTTAGTATCAGTATCATTTACACTCTAAAAATTATTGAGGACATCAAATAACTTTTGTTTATGTGAACTGTATCTGTTAATATTTATCATTATTGAAATTAAAACTTAGACATTTTTAAAACATAAGAGTACATAAGCACAAACTTCATTAGTCTTAAGAGCGATGTTATCATCACACATCGTATAGCCACTGGCAGATGCCACTTAACTTAAGCATAAGAGTAAAACAGGCAAAACTAAACAAAAAAAATACAGCAGGCAAAATATATTAGTCTTACTAAGATGGATTGGAATGGGTGAATTTAACTCTGATGAGCATTATATCTACTACTATGGGCAGGAATCCCTTACAAGAAATGGAGTAGCCATCATAGTCAACGAAAGAGTCTGAAATGCAGTACTTGGATGCAGTCTCAAAAATGACAGAATGATCTCAGTTTGTTTCCAAGGCAAACCATTCAATATCACAGTAATCCAAGTCTATGCCCCGACCAGTAATGCAGAAGAAGCTGAAGTTGAACGGTTCTATGAACACCTACAAGACTTTCTAGAACTAACACCCAAAAAAGATGTCCTTTTCACTATAGGGGACTGGAATGCAAAAGTAGGAAGTCAAGAAACACCTGGAATAACAGGCAAATTTGGCCTTGGAGTACAGAATGAAGCAGGTCAAAGGCTAATAGAATTCTGCCAAGAGAACACACTGGTCATAGCAAACACCTTCTTCCAACAACACAAGAAAAGACTCTGCACATGGACATTACCAGATGGTCGATACCAAAATCAGATTGATTATATTCTTTGCAGCCAAAGATGGAAAAGCTCTGTACAGGCAGCAAAAACAAGACCAGGAGCTGACTGTGGCTCAGATCATGAACTCCTTATTGCCAAATTCAGACTGAAATTGAAGAAAGTAGACAAAACCACTAGACCATTCAGGTATGACCTAAATCAAATCCCTATGACTATACAGTGGAAGTGAGAAATAGATTTAAGGGACTAGATTTGATAGAGTACTTGATGAACTGTAGATGGAGTTTTGTGACATTATACAGGAGAAGGAAACAGGGATCAAGACCATCCCCAAGAAAAAGAAATGTGAAAAAGCAATTTGGCTGTCTGAGGAGGCTTTACAAATAGCTGTGAAAAGAAGGGAAGCAAAAAGCAAAGGGAGAAAAGGAAAGATATACCCATTTGAATGCAGAGTTCCAGAGAATAGCAAGGAGAGATAAGAAAGCCTTCCTCAGCGATCAATGCAAAGAAATAGAGGAAAACAATAGGATGGGAAAGACTAGAGATCTTTTCAAGAAATTTACAGATACCAAGGGAACATTTCATGCAAAGATGGGCTCAAAAAAGGACAAAAATGGTACGGACCTAACAGAAACAGAAGATATTAAGAAGAGGTGGCAAGAATATACAGAAGAACTGTACAAAAAAGATCTTCACGACCCAGATAATCATGATGGTGTGATCACTGACCTAGAGCCAGACATCCTGGAATGTGAAGTCAAGTGGGCCTTAGAAAGCATCACTGCAAACACAGCTAGTGGAGGTGATGGAATTCCAGTTGAGCTATTTCAGATCCTGAAAGATGATGCTCTGAAAGTGCTGCACTCAATATGCTAGCAAATTTGTAAAACTCAGCAGTGGCCACAGGACTGGAAAAGGTCAGTTTTCATTCCAATCCCAAAGAAAGGCAATGTAAAGAATGCTCAAACTACCACACAATTGCAGTCATCTCACGCACTAGTAAAGTGATGCCTAAAATTCTCCAAGCCAGGCTTTAGCAATATGTGAACTGTGAACTTCCAGATGTTCAAGCTGGTTTTAGAAAAGGCAGAGGAACCAGAGATCAAATTGCCAACATCCGCTGGATCATCGAAAAAGCAAGAGAGTTCCAGAAAAAACATCTATTTCTGCTTTATTGACTATTCCAAAGCCTTTGACTGTGTGGATCACGATAAACTGTGGAAAATTCTGAAAGAGATGGGAATACCAGACCACCTGATCTGCCTCTTGAGAAATTTGTATGCAGATCAGGAAGCAACAGTTAGAACTGGACATGGAACAACAGACTGGTTCCAAATAGGAAAAGGAGTCTGTCAAGGCTGTATATTGTCACCCTGATTATTTAACTTATATGGAGAGTACATCATGAGAAACGCTGGACTGGAAGAAACACAAGCTGGAATCAAGATTGCTGGGAGAAAAATCAATAACCTCAGATATGCAGATGACACC
>NW_011490932.1:405049-433865 GCF_000754665.1 Bison bison bison | reverse complement strand
CTTATGGCAGAAAGTGAAGAAGAACTAAAGATCTTCTTGATGAAAGTGAAAGTGGAGAGTGAAAAAGTTGGCTTAAAGCTCAACATTCAGAAAACTAAGATCATGGCATCTGGTCCCATCACTTCATGGCAAATAGATGGGGAAACAGTGTCAGACTTTATTTTTCTAGGCTCCAAAATCACTGCAGATGGTGATTGCACCCATGAAATTAAAAAGACGCTTTCTCCTTGGAAGGAAAGTTATGACCAACCTAGACAGCATATTAAAAAGCAGAGACATTACTTTGTCAACACAGGTCCGTCTAGTCAAGGCTATGGTTTTTCCAGTGGTGGTCATGTATGGATGTGAGAGTTGGACTATAAATATGAAAGCTGAACACCAAAGAATTGATGCTTTTGAACTGTGGTTTTGGAGAAGACTCTTGAGAGTCTCTTGGACTGCAAGGAGATCCAACCAGTACATCCTAAATGAGATCAGTCCTGAGTGTTCATTGGAAGGATTGATGTTGAAGCTGAAACTCCAATACTTTGGCTACCTGATGTGAAGAACTGACTCATTTGAAAAGACCCTGATGCTGGGAAAGATTTAGGGCAGGAGGAGAAGTGGATAACAGAGGATAAGATGGTTGGATGGCATCACTGAATCAATGGACAAGGGTTTGGGTGGACTCCGGGAGTTGGTGATGGACAGGGAGGCCTGGCACGCTGCGATTCATGGCGTCGCAAAGAGTCAGACATGACTGAATGACTGAACTGAACTAGGCAAATAGTTTTGATCCCGTGGATTTACTGAAAGTGTCTCAGAGTGGCAGCAGTGGCGTGCGGGTCCCAAGAGCACACATCCCACCACACTGCAAGTTTGTGATACACAGAAGTCATTTCACCCTAAGAGGCTTGAAAGTTTTCATCTGTAAAAGGCTAAATAATAATAACAGTATCTTTATTCAATATCTTATAATAATATAAGATGAAAAAGAATCAGAAAGAGTATATATATATATATATATGTATTTATGTGTAACTGAATCATCTTGCTGTACACCTGAAACTAACAGAACATTGTAAATCAACTACTTCACGTAAAAAAAATAATAAATTAACAACACTTTTCTGTTGAGGTAATTGTGAAGATTAAGTGTGAATATGTACGTAGAAAGCTTAATAGTGCTTAGAACTTAGTAAACACATAGTAAATACTATCTATTATTTTTGCTGGAGTGGTGATTGCCTCTCTTGATTCTCATTTGGATTAGGTTTCCAGATTAATAATTTCCTATAAAATGGAGTACTATTTTGTTTGTCTAGCTTTTTATTTAACTAGGCAATGGCAACCCACTCCAGTACTCTTGCCTGGAAAATCCCAGGAACGGCAGAGCCTGGTGGGCTGCTGTCTGTGGGGTCGCACAGAGTCGGACATGACTGAAGTGACTTAGCAGCAGCAGCTCAAGCATAAATTTTTCTGCCTCCAGTACTGTCCAAAACCAGTGAGAATCTCAAGTGCTGTCATTGAGGCTCTTTACTCATCCTAGCTGGAAAGTATTCCATTAGTGGCAGTCATATATGTTTTTGTTCTCTGGTTTGTTCTTTGTCTTATCTTTTGTTTTCAGACAGTATTGTCCTAATTAGTTAATTATACACAGATTCTTTGTGTTAAGTACTAGCTTTAGTACTGGCCTCTTACCAAATGTGGTACTCCTCCAATACAGCAATACATTAAGGAGTTTCAGATTGTATGACTGTACAATAATTAGTCCTTACTTGCCCTCTCCTAATTTACAGATAGCTTAGTTTTGTAGAAACTTGTCAGATGGAACACTTTACTAAGTTAGGGCAGCCAGATTCCCCTGAGAGAATTGAGAGTGGAAAGAGAAATCTGAACTGAATGGGAATAGTGACATGAAGGATACCTCCTGATTATTTATCCCTTTCACGGCATTGGTAGTAAGTAGAGCTTCACCCAGAGCCTAAGAAGGTGCTAGTGGTTTAGTTGCTAAGTCATTTCTGACTCTGCAACCCCGTGGACTATAGCCCACAGGGCTCCTCTCTCCATGGGGTTCTCCAGGCAAGAATACCGGAGTGGGTTGCCATTTCCTTCTCCAAGGCTTTGCATATACATATATTTAGGCACTGGGGACAGGGCAGTGCACAGACCAGACAAATATTCCTGTCCTCCCAGAGATCGCATTCCTGTGGAGCAACACACACAGCAAACTAAACCAAGTAGCATGTTTGTCATAAATGGTATGGAGAAAAGAGCAGAGTGAAAAGTAGGAACTGCTGTCACTGAAGGTACTGTATTAAATCAGGTTAGGCGAGGGAATTCCCTGCAGTCTAGTGTTAGGACTCCATGCTCTCACTGCCACAGGCCTGGGTTCAATCCGTGATTGAAGAACTAAAATCCCTCAAGCAGTGTAGCCTGGCCAAAAAATATATATATATCAGGGGAGTCAGGGAAGGTTTTACTGATAAGGTCATATCTGATCAGAGACCTGAAGGGAGTGAAAGCATGAGCCATACATTTGCATGTGGGGAAGAGCTTGCTTTCCTATCAGAGGAAATAGCAAGAGCAAAACTTTTGAACACTTGATATGTTCAGGAAATAAGCTGATAGTGTAGAATGAGCTGTAGTAGGAGGTGAGAAGTAAGGAGGAAGTGGAGTATTGATAGAAGAGAGGAAAGAGAGACTGTGTCAGGGCCGGGGACTTACAGATAATCTGGGCCTTGAAGGGACTAAATTGAACTCAAAGTATTATAGTCAGGGTCAATTAAAGACCATCTTGTTTTAGTTTGAACAAAAAATTTAATGTATAGGCATATAATCTGAAACCCCTTAACACTTTCCTTTATTACCTTAATACTTTTATTTATACTACTGATAATTGAGAGTGCTATTAATTAGCAAATTTTAATTGTAATTTGCATTGCACGACTGCTTATTGATTTTTTTTTTTTTTTTTTTAAGATTCGGTTCTATGAACTAGTGAATCCATTGAGAAAGGAAATCTCTGAACTACAAGTGAAAAAGAATGACCTGGCAGAAGAATTAAGTGCAAACAAAGGTCAACTGAAACAACTGACTGAGGTTTGTCTAATTTTGATCCCTGGTGGTAAGAGACTCCAAGGAGCGCTTAAGATTTGTGATAAGGAGTATAAAAGTCAGGGATAGAAAAATGGGACTTGAGCATGCTGACTGCTATGATTCTTCGTAAGTAGTGGGAAGGAGATGAGACTGCAAATAGCCATCTTAAAGATTGATAGGGTACCTCCATGATACTGACCTGTAATCCTCAGCTGAGTGTTTTGTTCTTGTAATTCATTTCATTCTCAGTTCTTCATTACAGATCCACCCTGTGGGTGATATGAAAGGGAGCCTGGTCCATTTATTAGTCATTTAGTCTCTTCATCAAATACAGTTACTTCCCCTAATACCTGTTCAGAGCATGTGCTCTGATACTAGCATCCATCCCTGTGAGGCCCGGTGCCATGCCATGTGGTGCCATGACAGTGGTGAAGACAAGTGTCTGCCCTTCCAGAGTTCAAATTCTAGTAAGGCGGAGTTACACCTTAGATGAGATCTTGACACTCATTTTTTGTGTGACCTTGAGCAAGTTGTTCAGTATTTCCTGCTCTGTCAAATGGAGAAGATAATCTTATTTTTCTGTTCATTTCATTGAAGTGCCCACACTTCTGTTTCAAAGTAAAAATGTGATTTTTAGTAAAGTTGCATATAAATAGCTATTTTGTGTTCTACTTCAAGGGCAACTTTTACCAAAGGTCTACTTTCCAGAAATAAATTATTGTAATTTAATTTATATTTTGATGCTCTGATTTGCGGCACTATTAGTGCTGGATGGAATCTACTTCTGTTGTTGGTATAGAGCCACTATTGCAGGCAAATGAAGGCTCAGCTTCCCTCTTCTGGTAGGAGCACTGAAGTCATCAGGAGCCATGCCAGAGGGCCTACACGGGTCCACTGTGGTTGTTTTTTTCTGCTGTTAACCTGCCACATTGTTGTGCACATCTACAGAGATAGCTCTTAATTTTAAAAAATTTGCACCAGAGTCACAATAATAAAGGACAAAGTTCGAAGGCTTCTGTTTGTCTTCTAACTAATTTTGCAGCCTTGGGCAAGTCATCTACTTTCTGTTGTGTCTGTTAAATGGCCAGGGTCGTGGTGGCGGTGGCACAGGGTTTGTCAGAGACAAGGCAGATGAGTTTTCAGACTTGGTTCTGCCGTACCTCATGGCACCTCAGCATCCATCAAGGACTTCTTGTATTTTAGAGGGAGTCTGGAAGAGCTTTCTATCCTCGTTTCTATCAAACCACCTCTTTTTAAAATCACTTTTGACATTTGGGGATTCTACAAGTGATTTCTCCTTAACAAAGGATTCTTTGACCCCCTCCCCCCACAAAAAGTCTTGAATCTCTAAAATTGTCATATTTTTTCTGTGTGGTAAAGCAAGTCTCTCTACTCTCAAGGGTCAGTAATGGCATTATATCCCAGATTTTAGTTTGTTTCAACCTTACTAACACCTTTAGTGTTTTATTCACATGAAAGCATAGATAATTAACACTGGTTTCATTCATAGGGTCCCTGAGTGTTTTTAGTGCACTGCTGCTGCTGCTGCTGCTAAGTTGCTTCAGTCGTGTCCGACTCTGTGCGACCCCATAGACGGCAGCCCACCAGGCTCCTCCATCCCTGGGATTCTCCAGGCATAATTCTTAAACACAGAAGCAGTTTTATTTTTGAACATGTTTGGCTTCTCCAGAAAAAACAAAACCAACAGGATATATAAATATTTATGGATAGAGATATATTTTAAGAAATTTACTCACATAGTTGTAGCAAACTATGTGCAAGCTTATGTGCATGTATGCTAAATCGCTTCAGTCGTGTCTGACTCTTTGCACCCCTATGGACTGCAGCCCACCAGGCTCCTCTGTCCATGGGATTCTCCAGGCAAGGATACTGGAGTTGGTTGCCACGCCCTCCTCCAGGGGATCTTCTAGACCCCGGGATTGAACCTACGTCTTTTACATCTCCTGCATTGGCAGGTGGGTTCTTTACCACTAGCGCCACCTACCTGCGAAGCCCCTGTAGAGGCTTGGCGAGTCCAAAATCTTAACAGCATAAGCTGGCAGCCTGGAAATTCAAGAGAAGGTTGCAGTTGGAGTCCAAAGACTATCTGCTGACAAAATTCCTTCTTATTCAGTCTCAGTTTTACTAAGGCCTTAACTGATTGGATGAGGCCCATATGGGAGGTAAACTGCCATTCTCAAAGTCTACTGGCTTAAATGTTAATCTCAGCTTAAAAAATGCCTTCACAGAAACATCTAGTATAACGTTTGACAAAGTATTTAGGTACCATGGTCTAACCAAATTGACATAAAAAATTAACCGTCACAGAACTTTTCTATCTACAAGTTTGCTTCTTAAAGTTTTACCACCTTTCAGCTAAAAATATAATCCTATGTCTTAAAACTCTTCCTGAATTTCATACTATAAAGGGAAAATTGAATCACATTCAGGAAAAAACTGTTAAATAATGCCTTATATCTATAATAAAAGATCCTAGAAACTCAGAGAATATGGTTTAAACATAATAGAATTACTTTTGTATTGAAACCACACTTAAAGTTAGATTTTCTGCTTTGTCAAGGGCCTAGTACAGATCAACTTACCCAACACAAAGAAAACATAGAGTGAATATTTTTATTTTGTTTATATTTTTTATTTTTACTTTTTGGCTATGCCATGTGGATCTTAGTGGGATTTTGTTTCCTGACCAAGAATCGAACCTGTGCCCCCTGCAGTGGAAGTGCAGAGCCTTAACCAGTGGACCACCGAGGAATATTGATGGTCCACCCTAGACTGAATATTTTTAAATGAAAAGTCAAACCAGCAAGGTCCTTCTTTTTTATAAGGGTATGTGAATCAGTGTTAACATTTAATGTTAAAAGAAATTTTTTTGGCACTATTTTGTGGAGGTTTATTTTTTGAGGTGGTTTGTTAAATTATTTACTGCTTTGATATTTGGGGAATTCAGAGATACTAGTTTAAGTTTCATCTCTGCAGTTTGATGATGGTGTGATGATCTTGGTTAAAGAACTTAGTCTTCTCTACCCCTTCAGTTCCCATGATAAAAATATGGATGAGAATATGTAACACCTCCCTCACTTACATGGTCATTATTATGAGAATAAAATTCAGTCAGTAAATATTCACTGTACACCTGTTATGTGCCAAGCATTGTTATAGGTATGTGGGGTACCTCAGTGAATAAAACAAAGATCTCTGGCTTTGTGAAAATTATATTTTAAAAGGAGTGCAGGGAAACAAACAGTAAACATTATATTAGAAAGGAAGCACAAAGTAAACTATCAAATTTACAGACAGCAAAGTTTTTCAGGAGTAAAATACTGTTACCAGTAAGGCAAATTGGAGGACCATCTCAGAAGATAAGTAAATATTATAACCTATAATAATAGGTGTTTTCTTTTATACATCTCATAGCTTATGATCCCAAAATTAGCACATTCAAAAATAATTAGCAGCCCTGCTGCTGCTGCTGCTGCTGCTGCGTCGCTTCAGTCGTGTCCGACTGTGCGACCCCATAGATGGCAGCCCACCAGGCTCCCCCGTCCCTGGGATTCTCCAGGCAAGAGTACTGGAGTGGGTTGCCATTGCCTTCTCCAAGCAGCCCTAGAGAGAGTAATTTTTTCTGTTTTATTATGAAAGTTTTCAAGCTATAGATAACTAGAAAAAATTTTACAGGGAACACCTAATTTCTGCCTGATAATTTATACTTAGCTTAATCTGTCCATCCACCAGTAATATTTATGAGAAATTGCCAGATTTTTTTTTTTTTATGTATCAATAGTTCCTTTATATTGTTGGGAAATATTTAATTGTATGGATATATTCATTCTTCCTTGATGGGTATTTGAGTTATTTCCACTTTGAACACATTATAAGTGAAGCTGCTCCAGACTTTTGAACATTGGCTTTGTATGGACATACATTTTTGTTTTTTCTTAGGTAAAATTTAAGAGTGATATTTTTTACTTCTAGATTTCTATGTGTTGTTTATTATTGTTTTTATTGCTCTGGTATTTGTTTTTTCATTATGAGCATATTTTCCTTTATACCACTGAGAATAGTTAAAACCTCTACTTGAAAATCTTTCTCTGCCAATTCCAAAATCTGGGTCACCTCAGAGTTGGTTTTTGTTGATTGTCTTTTCTTTTAAGAATGGGTCACATTTTCCTGTTTCTTCAAAGGTCAAGTAACTTTTCAAATTGTTTATTTAAATCATAGAGTAAATGTAGATCTTAACAGTACAACTGCTATGTTGGATAGACTGCATTTTGACAGTTACTGATGTTTTTGTTGTAGCAGGAATTTAACTAATTTATACTCAAGCTGTATACTCTGTCTCTTGGGCAGCATGTGAAATTTCAGTTGAGTTTTTTGTTTTTTTTTTTTGGCCTAAGTAGGACTGCTTGGGTCTGTCCTACCTGTATGTTGTTCAGAGGTCAGCCAGATATTTGGCAGAGGCTTCCCTGGTGGCTCAGAGGTAAAAGCGTCTGCCTGGAATGCAGGAGACCTGGGTTCAATCCCTGGGTTGGGAAGATTCCCTGGAGAAGGAAATGGCAACCCACTCCAGTAGTCTTGCCTGGAGAATCCCATGGAGGGAGGAGCCTGGTAGGCTGCAGTCCATGGGGTCGCAAAGAGTTGGACACGACTGAGCGACTTCACGACACGACATGATAATCCACAGAATGGAGTTCCCCTTCTCTGTCTCTAGAATTCCCTCCTCACTTTAGAGCATCTGAGTTACCCATACTCTGTTTTCTGGTTCTTCAAGCTAGAAAGATGAAGGATTTTCTCTTACACATTTGTCATCTTACTTGGCACGTGGTAGCTCTGCCTTCCAGCTAAAAGGCTTTTTTTTTTAAAGGAGACACCAGGAAATTCACCCAGTGCTGTTCCATTCTTCCTCTGGTAGATTATATCCCTCCAGAATCTGCCTGATTTGGGTCACTTTCTTATGCATTCAGGTGGTTGTTGTATATTTTGCCAGAATTTGAGATTGTATTGCTAGTAGGGTTGGTCAGATGGAACTTACAGATTCATCACCAGAAATGGAACCACCTTACAATTTTGTCTGAAACACAAGTGAAGAAAAAGAAAATACATTCTGTGCATGTGAAATATTTGGCTTTGAAACCCGCTGTTTTCTCTAAAAAGAACCTTGGCTTTGTTAGTCTTTCTTTCAACATTTTTAACTTTGTACTGACAGGGGTGATGACTCATGAGGCATTATTTGTTGTTGTCCTGTTGCTAAGTAGTGTCCAGCTCTTTGTGACCCCATGGACTACAGCACATCAGGCTTCCCTGTCCTTCACTGTCTCCCGGAGTTTGCTCACATTCACGTCCATTGAGTCTGTGATGCTGTCTAACCATCTTATCATCTGCCGCCCTGTTCTCCTCTTGCAGTCTTTCCCAGCATCAGGTCTTTTCCAGTGAGACAGTTCTTTGCATCAGGTGGTCGAAGTACTAGAGCTTCAGCTTCAGTATCAGTCCTTCCAATGAATATTCAGGGTTGATCTCCTTTAGGATTGACTAGTTTGATTTCCTTGCAGTCCAAAGGACTCTCAAGTACCACAATTTGAAAGCATCAATTCTTCAGCACTTAGCCTTCTTAATGGTCCAACTTTCACATCTGTACATGACTACTGGAAAAACCATAGCTTTGACTATACAGACTTTTCTTGACAAAGTGATCTTTGCTTTTTAATATGCTATCTAGGTTTCTCATAGGCATTATTAGGGGAAATATTAAAAGTAAAATAAAATGCATCACTAGACCTTGAACAAAATGTACAGTTTTGGACATTGTGACTTTGGTTGTTTGCACATCTTATTTATTAATAATTGTTGAATTCCTTATATAGCTATAAAGTTCAGAGTTTAGAAACTAAAATGTGGTATTTGGGCAACAGAGTTGACTATCTGAGGACATACACAGATTAAGATGGGTCAAATGAACCCCAAAGCTGGGGAAAATGTAACTGAAGTTCATAGAAATCACAAAATCATGAAATCACATAAGGTGAGGATTGACTTGCAAGAGGAGAAACTCAGGACAAATACACGAGGGTGGTATTATTTCATAGAACAGTTCAGTTCAGTCACTCTGTCATGTCCGACTCTTTGTGACCCCATGGACTGCAGCCTGCCAGGCTCCCTGTCCATCACCAACTCCCAGAGCTTACTCAAGCTCATGTCCATTGAGTTGGTGATGCCATCCAACCATCTCATCCTCTGTTGTTCTTTTCTCTTCCTGCCTTCAGTCTTTCCCAGCATCAGGGTCTTTTCAAATGAGTCAGTTCTTCACATCAGGTGGCCAAAGTGTTGGAGTTTCAGTTTCAGCATCAGTCTTTCCTGTGAATATTCAGGACTGATCTCCTCTAAGATTCACTGGTTGGATCTTCTTGCAGTCCAAGGGACTCTCAAGAGGCTTCTTCAACACTGCAGTTCAAAAGCATCAGTTCTTCGGCACTCAGCTTTCTATAAAGAAACTCTCACATCCATACATGACTGCTGGAAAAACCCACAGATAAGAGATAAAAAACTGATTTAGAAATGTAGTAGAATGTGACTTTTTGACCTTTAAAAAATAGAACATAAAACAAGTAGTAAATTAATAGAAACTTAAAAGAGGAAGCAACAGTTGACAAACATAAATGCCTCAAAAATGACAGGATCATGACAGTCCCATGGATACTAAGAGAAACTAAGATATTTGTTAGTTATGTCTCTGAGTTTTGTAACTGGGAGTTAGGGAAACAAACTTTCCACTCTACTAAGACTGTGGGATTAAGTTTGTCTTTTCCAAAATGATCTTAATTTTCTTTACCACATGGTGGCAGCATATATCCATTGATTTCTATAATCAGTTTTGAGCTACTCAGAAAATACTGTCATTGCCAAAGCTTTACTGTGTTACCTTATTTTCCTTTATATTTCTTATTTCATATCTGTTTCCTTAAACCAATCAAATAATATGTCTTCCTAATAAAATTCAGTTGATCTATAACTGGGAGATAGAATTTTAAGAAGCAAACTTTTCTGGCATAATATGCCAGATCAAAGATGTCTCAGTTATTAACCCTGATATCATAATTATACCTAACAGATACATTCAGAGATGTTAAAGCCCCACAAGTACACAGTTAGTTATGCTTTTATTCATATGTTCTGCTACCTCATGGCAGATAATGAGGTGAAAAACTAATTTAGAAACGTAATAGAAGGTGATTTTTTGACCTTTAAAAAAGAAGTCACCAATTTTAGTAGATTTCTTGAATTTTCTTTCATTAATTTTTTCTACATCTTTAGTTATTTGGAAATAATATCTATTGTAGATACTAACACTGGAAAATAAGGCTCATCTTTTACTTCAAGTTTAGAGTCTTTAAGTGTCAGTAACATAGTCTAATTATAGCATATTTTGAGCTGTTACGTATGTGAACTTGCGTATAGTATTTAGTGTTTTCATAAGTGCTGTACTTTTATTTTCTATTTATGAAATCTCTTTGTAACAGGTCAGAATTCTGGTCCAGGGCATGTAGTTAAGCTATTTGCAGCTGTTATGCTATCGTAGAGTTATTTTCAGCATGCTTCTTTCATTTCAAAAGAAATAAGTGCTAATACCAATAAGGCATTAATGAGTCTGCGTGCAGTGACATGAAGTTTCAGGTTGTTGTTTAGTCCCAAACTTATGTCTGAATCTCTAGCTATCCCATGGACCATAGCCTTCCAGGCTCCTCTGTCCATGGGATTTCCCAGGCAAGAATCCTGGAGTGGGTTGCCATTTCCTTCTCCAGGGGATCTTCCCAGACCAGGGATTCGAACCCACATCTCCTGCATTGGCAGCCAGATTCTTTACCACTGAACCACCAGGGAAGCCCAAAGTTCCAAAGGGAAATGATGAAATATTTTTCTCTTATGAGAGCTTTGGTAACTAGGAAACCAAAGTGTTTTGTTCAAAGAACTTCCTTGTTTCGGAAACATAGTTACATTTGTTGAGAAAACTTCTGCAAGATTACCTTGAGGCTCATCTTAAGTATTTATACCTGAATAATCCTGTCTTTATTTGAATGAAAATGAAGTATTTCATTAATGATACACACTTGTGATTCAGGTTTTTTTTCATTTCAGGGATTAATTTAACTGTTTGTTTTCTGAAGTTTCTTTTTTATCCTGTCCAAAAGTGAATTTAAAATTCCCTTGTTAGATACATGCTATGATGATACTCATCAGTTATAGTTATTTTAGAGTATCTGACAAATTCATTCAGTTCAGTTTAGTCGCTCAGTCGTGTCCGACTCTTTGCGACCCCATGAGTTGCAGCACGCCAGGCCTCCCTGTCCATCACCAACTCCCGGAGTTCACTCAGACTCACGTCCATCGAGTCAGTGATACCATCCAGCCATCTCATCCTCTGTTGTCCCCTTCTCCTCCTGCCCCCAATCCCTCCCAGCATCAGAGTCTTTCCCAATGAGTCAACTCTTCGCATGAGGTGGCCAAAGTACTGGAGTTTCAGCTTTAGCATCATTCCTTCCAAAGAACACCCAGGACTGATCTCCTTTAGGGTGGACTGGTTGGATCTCCTTGCAGTCCAAGGGACTCTCAAGAGTCTTCTCCAACATCACAGTTCAAAAGCATCAATTCTTCGGTGCTCAGCTTTCTTCACATTCCAACTCTCACATCCATATATGACTACTGGAAAAACCATAGCCTTGACTAGATGAACCTTTGTTGGCAAAGTAATGTTTCTGCTTTTTAATAGACTGTCTAGATTGGTCATAACTTTCCTTCCAAGGAGTAAGCATCTTTTAATTTCATGGCTGCAGTCACCATCTGCAGTGATTTTGGAGCCCCCAAAATAAAGTCAGCCACTGTTTCCACTGTTTAACTGTGTAGATCATAACAAATTGTGGAAAATTCTTAAAGAGATGGGAATACCAAACCACCTTAACTATCTTCTAAGAAACCTGTATGTAGGTCAAGAAGCAGCAGTTAGAACAGAATATGGAAAAATGGACTGGTTCAAAATTGGGAAAGGAGCACGATAAGCCTGACTGTTGTCATTCTGCTTGTTTAACTTATGTACAGGATATGTCATGAGAAATGCCAGGCTGGATGACTCACTAACTGGAATCAAGATTGCTGGGAGAAATAGCAACAACTTCAAATATGCAGATAATACCACTTAATGGAAGAAAGTAAAGAGAACCTAAACAGCCTCTTGATGAGGGTTGAAAGAGGAGAGTGAAAAAGCTGGCTTAAAACTCAGCATTTAAAAAACTAAGATCATGGCATCCAGTCCCCTCATTTCATGGCAAATAGAAGGGAAAAAAAATGGAAGCAGTGACAGATTTTATTTTCTTGGGCTCCAAAATCACTGTGGACAGTGACTGCAGCCATGAAATTAAAAGATGCTTGCTCCTTGGAAGGAAAGCTACAGCAAACCTAGACAAGATATTAAAGAGCAGAGACATCTGTTTGCCGACAGAGGTCTGTGTAGTCAAAGCTATAGTTTTTCCAGTAGTCATGTATGGATATGAGAGCTGGACCATAAAGAAGGTTAGCACCAAAGAATTGATGCTTTTGAACTGTGTTGCTGGAGAAGACTCTTGAGAGTCCCTTGGACTGCAAGCAGATCAAACCAGTCAATCCTGAAGGAAATCAGCCCTGAATATTCATTGGAAGGACTAATGTTGATGCTAAAGATCCAATACTTTGGCTGTAGACTTCTACGTATCAGAGGATGAGATGGTTGGGTGGCATCATTGACTCAGTGGACATGAGTTTGAGCAAGTCCTGTGGGATAGTGAAGGACAGGAAAGCCTGGCATACTGCAATTCATGGGATTGCAAAGAGTCAGACAGACTTAGAGACTAAACAACAACAATAATCAAGAAACATAAAGAAAAGGGTTTTAGAAAAACAAGGAGAAATTAATAAAAGTATAGTAATGATAGGAAAGTTTATAATATTCTTCCTTCTGAATTGAATATATCTTATAGACATAAAAATGAGTCAGGGCTAGAAGAAATGAGGCAATCAATAATTTTGACTTAGTTGTTATAATAGAGTTTAAAATTCCTTGGCCAAGGGATAATTTTTTTTTTAATGTCAATAAAGGGAATTCCCTGGCTGTCCAGTGCTTAGGGTTTAATTCCTCCTAGTACTTTGCCAACAAAGGTTTGTCTAGTCAAGGCTATGGTTTTCCCTGTGGTCATGTATGGATGTGAGAGTTGGGTTGTGAAGAAAGCTGAGCGCCGAAGAATTGATGCTTTTGAACTGTGGTGTTGGAGAAGACTCTTGAGAGTCCCTTGGACTGCAAGGAGATCCAACCAGTGCATTCTGAAGGAGATCAGCCCTGGGATTTCTTTGGAAGGAATGATGCTAAAGCTGAAACTTTGGCCACCTTTGGCCAGTACTTTGGCCACCTCATGCGAAGAGTTGACTCATTAGGAAAGACTCTGATGCTGGGAGGGATTGGGGGCAGGAGGAGAAGGGGACAACAGAGGATGAGATGGCTGAATGGCATCGCTGACTCGATGGACGTGAGTCTGAGTGAACTCCGGGAGTTGGTGATGAACAGGGAGGCCTGGCATGCTGTGATTCATGGGGTTGCAAAGAGTCGGATGTGACTGAGCGACTGATCTGATCTGATCTGAGGGGATCTAAGATCCCATAAGCTACATAGGGTGGCCAGTAAATTAATTAATTAATTAAATTCAATGAAAAGTTTACAAAACGATCATGTATATACTTGGCCACATAGTGAAAGAGTTAAATGTTAGGGACAGATTTAGTAGTTCCTATTTTTATTTTAATTTAGTAGTGGTCATTTATAGGGGACTGGCAATAAATTTGGAAATTAAACATTTTTTTTAGGTCAAAAGTAATAAACAAGAAAAACACTTTTTAGATCATAGAATAAGTAAAAATATGAAAACAAGAACATTTTACATCAAAATCTTTTAGACTTATTTAAAGCTGTGCCAGAGGAAAATCTGTAGCCTTAAATTACTTTTATAATTAATGAGAAGGATGAAAAATAAAAGCATATAGTAGTCAATTTTAGAAAGAAAAAAGAACAGTAAAAATAAGGAGTTTGGAATTATTGGACATTAATTAATATTGCCTGTAGCTCTGTGGTGACAGTCTTAAAAACTGAAAGAAATGTCCCAACAAAATATAGATTACCACAATAAGTAGAAGTGGAGAACTTGAAGAGAAGAATTACCACAGAGGTATTATACAGTGAATTCTTCAATCACCAGTCGTGTCTGATGCTTTGTGACCCCATGGGTTGCAGCATGCCAGGCTTCCCCTTCCTTCACCATCTCCCTGAGTTTGGTCAAACTCATGTCCATTGAGTCGCTGATGCCATCCAACCATCTCATCCTGTGTTGCCCACTTTTCCTCCTGCCCTCAGTCTTTCCCAGCATCAGGGACTTTTCCGATGAGTCGGCTCTTTGCATCAGGTGGCCAGAGTTGGAGCTTCAGCTTCAGCATCTGTCCTTCCAGTGAATATTCAGGGTTGATTTCCTTTAGGATTAACTGGTTTGATCTCCTTGCAGTCCAAGGGAAACAGTAAGTAAAGGTGTATTATTGATGAAGTTACCAGATTCGCCAGACTTCCCAGGTGGCAGTAAAGAACCTGCCTGCCAGTGCAGGAGATGTAAAAGATGCAGGTTCAATCCCTGGATCAGGAAGAACCCCTGGAGAAAGGCTTGGTAACCTGCTCCAGTATTCTTGCCTGAGAATCCTATGGACAGAGAAGCCTGGCAGGCTACAGCCTATAGGATCATGAAGAGAAGGACACGACTGAAGTGACTTAGGGCGCGCACTCCAGGTTCACAAATATATTGCCCTGATAGGTTCAGTTGATTTCTATAAGGATAGCTGATTCCAGTTGATTAAACAGTTGTCATTTAGTCGCTAAGTTGTGTCTGACTGTTTGCAACTCCATGGACTACAGCCTGCCAGGTTCCTCTGTCCATAGGATTTCCCAGGCAAGAGTACTGGAGTGGGTTGCCATTTCCTTCTCCAGGGGATCTTCCCTACCCAGGGATCGAACCCACATCTCCTGCACTGGCAGACGGATTCTTTACCATTCTGTCAGCCGGGAGGCCCGTAATTAAACTATACCAAACTAGTACTGAAAAAGATGGAACGCTCTGAGAAAGATGATACAAAACAAATCCATCAGCCATTTTCACTTACTACTAAAGTTGCAGAAATTCTAAATGAATTTCAAAATGAAATGAAGTTCAAAAATGAATTCTAGCATTTTATCAAAAGAAAAGTGCTTTATGTCTAATATAGTATATTTTAGGACAGAAAGGATAAACTGTTGCATCAGCAAGTTAAAGAAGAATAACCATTTAATTGTATCATTAAATGAGAAAAGATGATAAAATTCAGTGAACATTCCTAATAAGGACTCTAAGTATTTACTTTAAAAAAAGTTAGCAAAATACTTTATCCTAAATGGCAAAACTATAGAACTTTTTCTGTAAAAATAAGTAACTAGACACAGACTTGGGTTGCTTATTATTATCTAACATGGTCTTGGAGGGCCCTGGCAGATGCACTAAGAAGGAAAAACTATTCATGTTAACTTTTGAAAGGAGATTAAAATTTTTTTCTATTAGATACCACCTAAATTTAATGCAGAATTGTATAAGTGATCAATAGCATTTCTTTAGATTTAGAGAAATAACTGGTAGATATGGACTTGGGGGAAAATAATTAACTCATGATGCAGATAGTAGGCTTATATGAAGAGGACTATTAAATTGTATTGTTGAACCTGGAAGCACCATGTCTTAGGAGAAAAACTTATAAAAGTAGCTTTTTTCCCCCCCATATTAATACATTAATTAAATTCAGTTATTCTGTATCCCAAGAATTTTCTGATTTTCTGTATTTGATTTTTTTGGTGGAAGACAGATAATTCTGTCCAAGGATTGGGCTTGGATAAATGATTTTAGCTTATATGAAAAAGTAAGTGTTCTGGAATTGCCAAGAAAAATGTGGTGGAAAAAATGTGAAAGGAAGGGGACGTTAAGATGCTGCTCCTACCAAGATCCCACTTTATACTTCAAAACTAAATGTAATATTGACATAGAAACAGATATCAGTAGAACAAAATATAGAAATACATCTAATTATTTACTATAACATTTGCCAACAAATGTCTGTCTAGTCAAAACTATGGTTTTTCCAATAGTCATGTATGGATGTAAGAGTTGTACTGTAAAGAAAGCTGAGTGTCGAAGAATTGATGCTTTTGAACTGTGATGTTGGAGAAGACTCTTGAGAGTCCCTTGGACTGCAAGGATATCCAACCAGTCCATCCTAAAGGAGATCAGTCCTGATTATTCATTGGAAGGACTGATGCTGAAGCCGAAACTCCAATACTTTGGCCACCTGATGCGAAGAACTGACTCACTGGAAAAGACCGTGATGCTGGTAAAGATTGAAGGCAGAAGGAAAAGGGGACGACAGAGGAGAAGATGGTTGGATGGCATCACCGACTCAATGAACATGAGTTTGAGTAAGCTCTGGGAGTTGGTAATGGACAGGGAAGCCTAGCGTGCTGCAGTCCATGGGGTTGCAAAGAGTCAGACACGACTGAGTGACTGAACTGAACTGATTTACCACAATAGCCATAGTTCAATTCAGTTGAGAAAGAATGTTTTTTTTAGTATAAGGGTCCTAGCACAAGTGGATGGTACTCATCTGTTAAAAAAAATGTTGATCGTCAAGTTTTATACTATATACACGTATTAATTCTAGTTGGATTAAAATTTTTAGAAGGAAACCTAGGCCATTACTTCAACAATCATGCCAATTCTTAGCTCAGGGTCCACGTGCCTCTAGGTGGAATGGAAAGAACATTATTTTCACTTCTCACCGAAATTTAGAGCTTTAGTTATAAATGCCACAGTAGGTTTGTCACTGCCTAGAGCTCTGTCAGCATTAGAATTCAGGTATTTTCCTATCATGGTGTAGTTACCACAAATATCTTTAGAGATTAGGCTCATCACTATTCCAAACCTAGTGTAGTTGTTAGACTCCTCACTAGATCTTATCTTAATGCAGCAATGAAAAAAGGTCATATGTCAGGCTTCCCCAGTGATCCAGTGGTTAAGAATCTGCCTTGCAGTACAAGGGACTCCGGTTTGATTAAGATCCTAAGTGCCACAGCCTGGGAGGTATAACGCCTGACCCCACGCTCTAGAGGTTGTGAGCTGCAACAACTGAAGCCCTGATGCTCTGCAACGAGAGAAGCCCATACACCAGAGTGAACCTTACCTCCCGCTCACTGCAACTAGGGAAAGCCTAAGTGCAGCAACAAAGACCCAGCACGGCCAAAAAATACATCTTTTTTTCAAAAAAGACAATAAAAAGACTCAATTTTTTAAAAGAACATGTATAACTTTAAAAAATATTTCAGTAGTTTTACTGCAGTATGCAATTAATACTTGAATGACATGGGGTGCTGACCTTCCACATAGTTGAAAATCTGCACAGACCTTCTAGTCAGCCCTCCCTGTGTTTGCACACAGAATTAACACAGAATTAAGCAATTCTTTGTTTGTGGATTCAACCAACCACAGATTGTGTAATACTGTAGTATTTATTATTGAAAAATATCGTCGTGTAAGTGGACCTGCACAGTTCAAACCTGTTAGTTATTCAAGGGTCAGCTATAATTTGTTTCCTTTGTAATTCTGCATTATTTTAATTTTTGATTTTAGAAACTTTAGTCTCCGAAGGGGTTCACAAGTCTCACCAGGTTGCCAGTGGGGTCCAGGGCACAGAAAAGTCTTGAAAATTCCTAATTTATATGATTATTAGCAGTACTTCTCAAACTCTAATGTAAAGACAAGTCACCTGGGGATCCTGTTAAAATGAAAACTGGCAGAGTAGTTCTGGGTCGGGGCCTGAGACTGTTCACTGAGGATGCTTCCCAGCCTGTGCCCCTTCATGGACTGAACTATGAGTAGCTAAGTTTTGGACTGAGTTGTCCAACATAATGGTCACGGCCACTTGGGGCTATTTAATTAAAATTAATGTTCTCAGTTTTACTAGCCACAGGTGGTTAGTGACTAGCCTGTTGAATGGTACAGACGTAGAACATTGTCATCATTGCAGAAAGTTCTATTGGACAGTGTTGTTCTAGAGGTTGGAGTAGTCTTAGCCAAGACAGAGAAACAAAAAGCCTTAAAAGAAAAAAGCAAAAAGGAAGCCACAGGCAAAGTTTAATATTTAAAGGACACATTTGGTACAAAAATTGCAATGTAGATGAGCCAAAGTTAGTATCAGCACTGTTTAAAGCTCTTAGAGATTAACATGAAAAAGACAACCCAATAGAAACATGGAGAAAGACTATAAATAGACATTTCACAAAAAGTGCAGGTCCAAATGCCCAGGTGCTCAAACTAACTAGCGTTTTGGGAAATATTATACAATTAAAATAACAATGAGAACTCAGGTTGGCAAAAATGGAAAAGGTCTAATATCTATGCAGGTATAAGAGAAAAGATATAAACATTGGGGGTGGAAAAGTGAACTGCTGTAGTCCCTTGGAAAGACATCTGGCAACATCAGTTAAAATGAAAAAGAAACATTCTTCAGCACAACAATCCCAGTGGTGCTGGAACCTTGTCCCATGGAGTAAAATACTAACAGGTAAGACTATGTGCACAGGGAGGTTTCCTGCAGCAGGTGCTGGAAGGGGAAAGGAGGGACAGGAATAAATTCTGGTCAATAAAACAACAAGAAAATGGCTACATAAACAATGTACAGTGTACACTGAAATTTTCTGCAGTCATTGACAAGAAAGAATTGGAGAATATCAGTTATTTTAGGATTTACCCAAGGTACCTATCTTCCCATTTGTGTTGTTTTCATGAGTATATGAATATGGAGAAGAAGAGGGAAAGGTGCGTGTTATTTAATGCGAGTCACCTGAGGATGCAGATGGTATGTCAAAGAGAAGAGAGGGAAGAAAGAGATCAAAAATATGAAATTTCCTTCTCTTTACTAGTATGTATGATAGTTCCACAATGTATATCAGTTGCTCAGTCATGTCTGAGCAAGTAAGGATGTATGATGCAACAACAGGTTAATTATTAATGGCAAAAGAAAGTCACCTGTGCTTTACTAGTAAATTGTCATAATTATTTTAAATACTTCCACAGTTTAAATGTGCACACAAAATTTATATAAGTAATTCTTAGTGACTCCATGGACTGTAGCCTGCCAGGCTCCTCTGTTTATGGAATTTTCCAGGCAAGAATACTAGAGTGGTTTGCCATTTCCTACTACAGGGTATCTTCCCGACCCAGGTATCTTGGGTTTCCTGCATTGGCAGGCAGATTCTTTACCAGTGAACCCCCTTGGAAGCCCAAATTTTTCCCTTTAGAAAAGCTTAAACTTTTGTTTGAGCTTATATTTATTAAAAAGATATTGAAAATTATCGTGTCATATATTGAAATTTTCCTGTTCTTTTTAGCTTACTTTTAATGGAGAAGACAATGGCACCCCACTCCAGTACTCTTGCCTGGAAAATCCCATGGGCGGACCTGGTAGGCTGCAGTCCATGGGATTGCTTAAGAGTCGGACACGACTGAGCGACTTCACTTTGAGTTTTCACTTTCATGCATTGGAGAAGGAAATGGCAACCCACTCCAGTACTCTTGCCTGGAGAATCCCAGGGACAGAGGAGCCTGGTGGGCTGCCGTCTCTGGGGTTGCACAGAGTCGAACACGACTGAAGCGACTTAGCAGTAGCAGTAGCAGTAATATTTAGTTTTGTCTTTTTTTTTTTCCCTAAGACTTTAAAGAAGAAGTCTAAATTTTTTTGAAAAAGATTGTATTTCTTGAGGAGCTTAACAACAAGTAGTAGTCTCTGGTAGCAAACAGATGGTTGTTTCTTAAAGGAACAGTTTTAACAGTCAAAGATTAATTAGGTTTCTTGTTCTTTTCAATATTTACTTGCTGGGAGTAGGTTATAGGCAATGTGAAACTTGTAAGAGTTCTGAGGAATGAATTCTCATGTTCTCAGAATAGCTATATTTCATTTCTACTTCTCTTGGCTGCTCTATCTCTCCCCAGGCAAGAGATCACTTCATTTATTAAAGATTTATTTTGACTTATAGGTTACCATTCTTTTCTCAGTATCTGTGGTGTGAGAGACAAAAGATTTAAATGATGCTTAGAAATTGTATCTAAAGTAATTGCCTTTGGGTTTATGCAGCTGCTAATTGTTTAAAATATGCCTATTTAATTGAATCTTTGAATACATTTTTTTTATTTTTGTGGAAAACATTTATTCAATGTTATCTTGTCATGATTTTTATAATATGTTTTAAGGAATAATTATAGTAATTATTTTAAAGGAAGGGAGTCTAAAATTAACTATGAATTATGCATGTGCCATATTTTAACCTGTAAAATTTGCAGTTAAAGTTGTTTTTTTTTTTAACAGCCTGGATTTGGGCAGTAGATAATATTAACTTCCAGTCAATGGTTTTATAGGTTCCACGGATAGAATCTGTAAAAATCAGGAACTTGAAGTTAAGAAAGGAATGAACTATTTATGAATTCAAGAACCTGAATTCTAGCCCTATCTCTGCTCAATCTGGAATCCAGGACAAAAACACTTAACCCCTCCAGGCCTTAGTGTTCTTATCTTGGAAATAAGAAGATAGTACCAGATTATCTCGTGCTTCTTTCATCTCTGAAATTCTGTAATTATGTCCTACTCTGCTGCTGTTGTTTGGAAATAAAGAGTCTGGGTGGAGGAGAGACCTCATTTTAAATATAAAAGGTTTAATAGTTGATAACTTTGCCAAAACACTGTATAACATAATTTTTTTTGTTTTTATATTGAACAGCAGAGAAACACATAGAGTGAAAAACAATGTTTCTTCCATTGGCTCTGCCCTCTTCTCTTCTGCTGTGACGATCACATGCATGTCTCCCTTTCCCTTCCTAAGACCAGCATCCCTGCAGAACTTCTCCCCAGTTAACGTTTTCTTGGTTGAAGTCTCTTGCTTTACTTTTTTAAAGCTTTTTAAAATTTTTCTTTAACAAAGCAATTAATAAAGAAATTGTGACTAACTTTTTACACAGATAATACATATTTAACCACCATCAAGACTAAGAAATGGAAACTGCTTTCATGCAGCTTTTCTCAGAATCTTTGAGAAAATATGGGTTCATATACATTGCATTGTTATCATTGTTTCAACTGAGGTTTTTGGGTTTTTTTTGCAGATGATAATAATCTTTTGTTTCAGTTGGAAAACCCATTTATTAATCCTTAATTGTTAAAGTCACTTTTTCTGCATTTTGAACTTGTTGTCTTAAATGCTAGTGCTGCATGCTGCTGCTGCTGCTGCTGCTAAGTCGCCTCAGTCGTGTCCGACTGTGCGACCCTATAGACGGCAGCCCACCAGGCTGCCCTGGGATTCTCCAGGCAAGAACACTGGAGTGGGTTGCCATTTCCTTCTCCAATGCATGAAAGTGAAAAGTGAAAGTGAAGTCGCTCAGTCGCGTCCGACTCTTAGCGACCCCATGGCCTGCAGCCCACCAGGCCCCTCCGTCCGTGGGATTTTCCAGGCAAGAGTACTGGAGTGGGGTGCCATTGCCTTCTCCAGCTAGTGCTGCCTAGTCCCTTTATATATCAACGTTAGTTGACTCTGCAAGCATTTCCAGTGTAACTACTATGTGAGGTTCCTGGGTGTAACCAGAGATCCGACAGGACTTCAAGGAGCTTCAGAGTGGGTGTGTAGAAAACCGAGGGTTATAGACAAGAAACATACAGCTACAATAACAGACTGACTTTTTTCAGGCTAGTGGTAGCCTTGTATTATTTCCTATTATGAATAATTTAGGAGATGGTAAAAATGACATTAAGCCCAGCAATCAAAATCAGTTCCATTCTAGATATGGAGGAAACCTGCAAACAGTGAAATCTTCTCAGTGACTTGGTTTGTCCTTGATATCCCTGTGTAGTTTTTTTTTTTTTTTTTCTTTATTGAAAGAGGACACTGAGACTTGCTATTAACCAAACCTGTTTACTTTTTATTTAGACATTTTCTGTTAGAAAGAGTTGGTGATTGGAAATTTTGTTTTCTTTTTTACGTTTGAAAAAATTAAGTTTTTTACTTCTTTGAATTCAGTCAATTTAATATCCTGTTTTGCTCCTTCTTTTCCAATTTTTGTTGTTATTGTTGTTGTTGAGTTACTCAGTCATGTCCAACTCTTTGCGACCCCATGGCCTGCAGCACACCAGGCTTCCCTGTCCATCACCATCTCCCGGAATTTGCTTAAACTCATGTCCATTGTGTTGGTGATGCCATCCAACCATCTTGTCCTCTGTCATCCCCTTCTCTTCCTGCCTTCTAGCTTTCCCAGCATTAGGGTCTTTTCCAGTGAGTCAGCTCTTCGCATCAGGTGGCCAAAGCGTTGAAGCTTCAGCATTGGGTCTTCCAATGAATATTCAGGACAGATTTCCTTTAGGATTGACTGATTTAATCTCCTTGCAGTCCAAGGGACTCTCAGAGGGACTCTCAAAAGTCTTCTCCAACACCGCAATTCAAAAGCATCAGTTCTTCTGTGCTCAGCCTTCTTTATGGTCCAACTCTCACATCTGCACGTGACTACTGGAAAAATCATAGCTTTGACTATCTTTAGCCTTAGCCTTAAAGTTTTCTTTCTCTTGTCAATGTTCTTTCTCTTGTTGGTGTTCTTTCTCTTGTCTGTGTTCTCTGCTTCCTCCCTTTTTATTGAAACTGCCTGACAGAATCTCAACTCCTGATTTTTCTACCTGAGCGCTACTGAAGAAAAGCACAGAGGCAGTAACACAGCTGTAAGTTTATTGTTACCGACTTCGAATGGGCCCACACAACTGCTGTAATTCAAATTTTTTTCTAGTTTTCTCCTTTCTCACAGCAGTTATTTTAGGCATTCAGCACTTCCTATCTCTAGCTCTCAGCTTTCCTTCTCTCTCTTTCTCAGTAAATGAGTTGGTGTTTCATTCCACAGAGAAAATGGAAATCTTCAGATGAAAATTGCCACAGTTTGTTGCCACAAACCTATTTACATCTGTACTGTTTCTGTTTTGTTCCTACTGTTTGTGGTGGCAAGAGGCTTGCTTTCAAAGAGTAGAAAATCATATGCCTCCAGAAACCAAGAGATAATATAAAATCTGTGAAGCAGTAGGGTAAGAAGTGGTTCTGTGGCTTGCTGGGAATTGATAGGAGCTACCTGAAGACATCCAAACGCAAGTTTTTAATACTCTTGTCAGCTGGAGCAAAGCCTGCCTTGATGAGCATGCCTGCTGGACTAAAGACTAGTCTCCACAGAGAAAATGGAGCCTTCTCAGGGGCTTTACCCCCAACCCTCACCATGCCTCTTTTCTCCAGTATCAGTACCTCTTTTTCTATTCTTTTGTATCCATATTTAGACATTCTCAAGCTTATCCCATTTTTGGAACCTTTCATTTATGCCTATTTTCTTGTCTAACTACTCTAATTTCTCTACTTTTAAACTGAAGAGAGAATTGCCTACTGCTCTGGTGTTTGACAGATTTTACCATACTGTTCGTGAGCTCTGAGGTTCTTATCCTCTCCAAGTCTACTTTCTTCAACCATAAAAATGAGATGAGGATAATATTAATAATATGCCCAGTCATAGAGTTAAGTATTAAATGAAAGAATGTAGGTATACTATTAATAGTACCAAAAAGGTCATAGTGAGTCCTTTGCTTACATACATTTGCTTCAGCCCCTGGCAGTCTGTCTTCTGTTCCCATCCCTGAAGCCCTGATGTGTTGTTTGTGGATTTTGTCCCCAGTAGTCACTGGTACCCCTGACAGCCTTGCCTCCTCAAAGCAGTTCTTTGGTTGTCCCTGCCACACACCCCAGGCTCACACTCTGCTTCTGTGAATACTCCCTCGGGTTCCTCCGACTCTGCCCTTTCCTCACTCTTTAAGTGTTTATCTTCCTCAGCATTCTGTCTCGGTCTTTGTGCCGTTGAGTGATCAGTTTGGCTAGAATCTCTCTGGTAGCCAAAGCAAAGAAAGAGCATTGCGATGATATTAATGTATAGTTCATGATCGTTTACTATGTGTTAGGCATTTTTATAAGCGCTTTACATGTGTCACTTGATATAATCTGCACAGCAGCTCCATGGGTCAATGAGGTAGATAAGAGCAATGAAGTACCGAGAGGTAAACCTGCTCCAAGTGCTGCTGCAGGTAATTCAGTTCTAGGCAGGTGAATTCTGGAGATCTCTGTCCTAACCATAACACTGTACATTCTCCCCCAAACAGAGATTAGTAATGTTTAGAAAGGTAAAAACAGGAAACTACAGCATTTTCTGGGACGTAGATCTGAAATGGTATGTTGGTGATTCTTTGGGGGAGATGAGAGAGTCTCCTCAGCTATGATCTGCTAATAAATACCTCTTAGTAACATTTTATCCTCATGGACAATGTCAGTGCAGAATAGTATGACCAACACAGAGCACACCCAGTATCGTTTTCCATGATTACATTTTTCATATAGCCATCTGATAGAAATTTGGAGCTAACATTTCACAGTCAGGCCTAATAGTTTAAAAGGGACATAAACACTGTCTTAGTCATCTTTGTATCTACAGTATCTAGCCCAAGACCAGTCACTTAGAAATAGTTGAGTCAGTCTGTGACCTGCATGTGACCACACTGAGCTCGTCAGCTCTTTAAAAAAGAATGACTTAGGACAGGATGTATTTCACGTGACAGGTTCTGGGGGTAGAGCTGATGATTGCTTGCAAGATCTGCTGAGTTCAAAGGATCAGAAGAAGTAGGAACTCCATCCCTGTGTCCTGCTTCTCCTCCCCAATTCCGTATTCATGTTTTTCTTCATTAATTTATTGTATTTATTTCATTCTTACTGTATACCAAGTCCTGTATAAAGTAATGGAGATCCAGTGGCAAACAAGATAAAGTCCCTGCCCTTAAGATGTTTACACTCTGGTGTGAAAAAACTAATTTGATAATACACTAAGATCAGTACTCTGAAGGGAGTATTGATAGTACTCAGCTCTTCGGGCAGTGAGAACAGGTTAGAGGGAGCAGTGTATTCCAGAGAACCTCAGATCTTTATTAGGGTTGGAGGTGAAGTGTGAATGTGAGAAATGGTGAGAAACAAGGCTCGTAGGAAGCAGGGCCAAGTGTGCATTTAAGGCTTGTACTTCTGCTCCTCTTCCACATCTCTGCAATCTCTTTCTACTAGTTTAATGAGTACGAGGAAGCTCAATGTAGAAATGTGTTCCAGGCGCCACAAAACTCCTTTTTTGCTAAATACCACAACTGAAACTGCACGGTTAATCTTTTCAGTAACTGTTTTTCATTGTGAATGTTTGATATTCATGTGGTTCTTTGCCTGTCATTGTGAAATCTTCAAGAACAGGGGCAGTGTTTCATTCATTTCTATGTCTTTAGCATCTAACAGTACCCAATGAATGTTGAAAATATCATTAGCATTCATAGTCATTTTCTGTGTTTGGAAGGAATGATGCTAAAGCTGAAACTCCAGTACTTTGGCCACCTCATGCGAAGAGTTGACTCATTGGAAAAGACTCTGATGCTGGGAGGGCTTAGGGGCAGGAGGAGAAGGGGACGACAGAGGATGAGATGGCTGGATGGCATCACTGACTCGATGGACGTGAGTCTGAGTGAACTCCGGGAGTTGGTGATGGACAGGGAGCCTGGCGTGCTGCGATTCATGGGGTCACAAAGAGTCAGACACGACTGAGCAACTGAACTGAACTGAACTGAACTATTCACCAAAGCATAGTTGTCCTATTTTCTATGAAAAACAGAGTTCAAGTTTTAAACAAATGAACCTATAGACTACTCAGTGAGTTTAAGATTACCTGTCTTTGAGTAAGGAAAAATTACTAAATAGAAACATTGAGGATTTTTTAAAATTACAAAGATACTCACAGTTCAACGAAAGCATTCAATACAGAATTTGGTCAAGTATGTTTAGTTTGAATGGTTTGTTACTGTTTTTGATCTATAGACTTATGAGGAAGATCGCAGGAACTACTCTGAGCTTCAGATTAGATGTCAACGTTTGGCCTTAGAATTAGCAGACACAAAACAGTTAATTCAGCAAGGTGACTACCGTCAAGAGAACTATGATAAAGTTAAGAGGTAAGTAGTTAAGATGTCCACGTTACTTGTTCTCTTTTTTAGCATGCATCAGAGGCACTTGAATTCTTACCGTCAACATCATTAATGCTACTTTATATCTCTTTTTTTTTTCTGTTTCCATAGTTTTTTCTTTTCTAAAATGTCATATAGTTGGAACCATACCATACGGAACCTTTTCAGATTGGCTTCTTTGACTTAGTTATATACATCTAAGTTTCCTCCATATCTCTTCATGGCTTGATAGATCATTTGAATAATGAATAATATTCTATTGAATAGTACTCATTGAATAATAATATTCCATTGAATTATGAATAATATTCCACTATCAAGATGTACCAGTTTACTTATCCATTCACCGGCTGAAGGACATCTTAGTTGCTTCCAAGTTTTGGCAGTTAGGAATAAGTCTGCTATAAAAATTCATGTGCCAATTTTATATGGACATACATTTTCAACTCCTCTGGGTAAATACCAAAGAGTGTGAACATACTCGTATGGTAAGAGTATGTTTAATTTTGTAAGAAACCAGCCAAGTGTCTGTCCCAAAGTCTCTGTACCATTTTGCATTTTCACCAGCAATGAATGAGTTCCTGTTGCTCCACACCCTTGCCAGTATTCGTTATCAGTGTTCTGAATTTTACATTCTAATAGGTGTGTAGTCATATCTCATTGCTTTAATTTGCATTTCTCTGATGACAGGTGATATGGAACATCTTTTCATGTACTTAGTCACCATCTGTATATCTACTTTGGTGAGGTGTCTGTTAAAGTCTTTGGCTTATATTTTAATTGGGATGTTTGTTTTCTTACTGTGAGTTTTAAGAGTTCTTTGTATATTTTGGATAATAGTCCTTTATCAGATACATCTTTGGCAAATATTTTCTCCCAGTCTTGCCATGTCTTCTTATTCTCTTGACATATACCTTATTCTCTGTTGTATAAAAGTGTGTAGTTTTGGCAGCTTGGTGAGTTTAGATTGTATTTTTATATCAGTTATTTTTATTTTATTTAGAAGTTGCTTTTGCCTTTTTAAATGTGATATGAACCCAGGGAAATCCTATGTGTATAAATATTTTTGAACTCTTACTTGACTATTTTTATTTTATGGAGTGAATTTAAGTACTTTGCAGTTTTATCTAAAGTTTTTTCAGCTATTTCTTTTCAACAAAAGGCACATACACTTTCAAAAAAATGATACTTTCTGAGGATATGTTTCCCATTGTGTTGCTGCTAAATAGCTATAGCATATAATTTTCCTTTTGCTGGAATAGATTAATGAACCACTACTTAGCCATATGCCCTTAGGAAATCTCTAATTATTCTAAGCTGAAGTTTTGTCATTTGTGAGGTGGTGCTAATACAATAACTACACTGTATAAATTTAGAAGATTGAATAATTTTTATGACAGCATATATGTGTGCATATATACACATATATATAAAGAGATTATTAAACTGTTCACTGCTGTGTCTACTTGTACCTAAAATAATTCTTAAACCATTGTAGTCACTCAGTGAGTGTTTGTTAAATGAATGAATGCTTTATAAACTGTAAAACACCATAAGTAAATTTGCAAGGATTTGGGAATATAACGGTGATACTCCTACTCCCGGCATGACTGACATGCAGTGTGTGTTACTGTGTATGTATTGTTGTATCAAAATGTAGTGATTATTAGAGTTTGAAATCCATGACAAATATACGATTGGGTTTTCAAATAGAGCTAGATTTCAAAAGAATCATTTCAAAAAGAAGTAGATTGTGATGGTAAGATGGTACTTTGAGTTGGTGTTTTGATGATCTCTCAGGGCTTCCATTGTAGCTCAGATGTGAAGAATCCATCTGCAATGTGGGAGACCTGGGTTCGATCCATGGGTTGGGAAGATCTCCTGGAGAAGGGAAAGGCTACCCACTCTGGTATTCAGGCCTGGAGAATTCCATGGACTGTACTGTATGTGGGGCCACAAAGAGTCGGACAAGACTGAGCAACTTTCACTTCCTGCCACTATAAATCTATAGCAACAATAGGTAAAATATGAAAGGAGAAAACTAAAAGGCATAGTCATCAAAATAATCCAGAGTGGCCATGAAAGGATGGGTAAATGAACCAAGATGAGCCATGACTTGATAATTCTTTGCAGTGAGTGATGAAAGCAGGGAGTAGGGGGGGGAGGCGTCTCATTTTATCATCTTTATATATATATATATGTTTTCTATAATGAGAATCTAAGAAATAAAACTATAATAAACATCATCATGTGCTGGAAATGAAACAGGAAAACAACCAGGCAAGGGTGGCTCAAGCTGAGAATCCTTTGGTTCACTCAGTAGAAAGAATGGATTTTTAAAAATTGGTCTGATCACAAAAATATAAACTGGGAGGAAAAATCACTTTAATGTCCTTGGTAAATTCTCACAAATGTACAAAAGAGAACAGGTATATTGAGATTAGCTGCATCATTATTAGAAAGAATTCAAATGCTTTTTTTTTTTTTTAGTCCA
>NW_011490932.1:393904-404949 GCF_000754665.1 Bison bison bison | reverse complement strand
AATTTAATTTTATTTTTATTATTTTTTAAATTTTATTTTATTTTTAAACTTTACAATATTGTATTAGTTTTGCCAAATATCGAAATGAATCCGCCACAGGTATACCTGTGTTCCCCATCCTGAACCCTCCTCCCTCCTCCCTGTCTCTACCCTCCCTCTGGGTCGTCCCAGTGCACCAGCCCCAAGCATCCAGTATTGTGCATTGAATCTGGACTGGCGACTCGTTTCATACATGATATTATACATGTTTCAATGCCATTCTCCCAAATCTCCCCACCCTCTCCCTCTCCCACAGAGTCCATAAGACTGATCTGTACATCAGTGTCTCTTTGACAGTAGCATGGAAAACAGATTATAAAAAAAAGAAAATAGATTATAATTTATGTCTATAATGTAATTCTGTGTAATAATTAAATTAGATCTGAATGTATATATTTGCTCGCTCAATTGCTTCAGTCATGTCCAACTCTTTGCTACCTCATGAACTGTGGCCCACCAGGCTCCTCTGTCCATGGGATTCTCCAGGCAAGAATACTGGAGTGGGTTGCCATTTCATTCTCCAGGAGATCTTCCCTACCCAGGGATCAAACCCACATCTCTTTATATCTCTTGCACTGGCAGGCGGGTTCTTTACCTCTAGTGCCACCTGGGAAGCCCCTAATGTGTACATGGATAAGTCAAACACATTTAATTTTAAGAAGCAAAATGCATATGCCCATCTTTCTTTTTTACACTAAAAAATCATAGCAAAAGTCATTACCTTGTGAGAATAAAAACATTTGTATGTAAAGACATAAAACACTTAACATGAACCAGAGTGTTAATACTGATAGTCATCTTTAGTTAGTGGGTTTATGGGTGATTGTTACTTTTTAACTTGTGCTTTGCTCAAGTATAAATACACTATTTTGTTAAGCAGAAAAAATCTTAGAAGTCATCTTTCTAAATGAGTTATTGAAAATCTAATGAAAAGAAAAACAATTTTTAATAGCTCTCCCATGGAAACACCAGGAGAGTAGCTGAAATAAAGGGCAAAGGAACTGATTCTGACTATAGAAGACAAATTAAGAAATAGTAAATCTGTTTCTCTGCTCATTTTTTAAGATACCTGTTTGTAGGTTTGGTCCAGTTCTTAGTTTTGCTGTGTTGGGGAAAGAGCTCCTCTGAGAATGGAAATTAGAATTTCTGGGTAATCATGAACAATTTGTGAATGAAGCAGTCACAAGAATGCCTGCCTGTGTATCAGCAACACAATCTGAGTAATGAGTGAAGGGCTTTTGAGCCTAAGAACTGAAAGCCTAGAGCCATGTTTAAATTCTTTAAAAGTTTTGACTTCCAGATTAGATTGAAGATGATTAGTGAAAAGACACCAGAGTATACCTTTAAAAGTTTTATTGTTTACTTTTGTCAGTGTAGCTTACATATTTATTTTTTACAGATAATAAATTTATATTTATCTGAGCAAGATCTCAGAGAGTCTCCTAAATTTGAAAAGCAGATACTTTATTGTTCACAGAATGACACTGAAGGATCTCTGTTCAGTTTCCTGAAATATAATCAACCCTTTTTAAATGCTTGTTATAAAAAGAGGTGTAAAATTTACATATGTACTTGAGTTCTAGTTTACTAAAAACAAGTGTATTTGAATTTTATAGTGAGCGAGATGCACTTGAACAGGAAGCAACTGACTTAAGGAGAAAATATGAAATACTTGAAGCCTCTCACATAACTCAAGCTAAAGAAAGAAGTGAATTATCAAAAGAGGTAAGCTTATAGAGTCACTGTTTGTTTTTTTAATATTTATTTATTTGGCTGCACTGAGTCTTCACTGAGGCACGTGGGATCTGTATTGTGTCACGGTCATGCGGGATCTTTGTTCCGTCGCATGTGGAGTCTTAGTTCCCTGACCCTGCATCCCTGCCTTGCAGGGTGGGTCCTTTAACCACTGGACCACCAGGGAAGTCCCGAGTCACTGGTTTTTTATTGTACAGTGATTGTGGACATAGCCCAGGGCAAGAATTGTGAGAGGGAAATTGTTTCTTTTTTGATGTAGTTGCTGGAAAGAAGGGACTTTTTAGTAGCTGTGTTTAGATGGAAAATTTCATGGTAAGAATTAGCCTCTTTATGTGTTGAGCACAAGCACAAATGAAAGAACTCATTCAGTAAACCTTGAAAAGTAAGATGACATTGCTCTGGACACTCTGTCTCTGCCTGTGTATAGGTAGCCACCTTGCAGCAGACTGTTACTTTGCTGCAAAAGGATAAAGAATATCTCAACCGCCAAAACATGGAGCTTAGTGTTCGCTGTGCCCACGAAGAGGATCGTCTTGAAAGACTTCAAGCTCAACTTGAAGAAACCAAAAAGGCTAGAGAAGAGATGTATGAAAAATACGTAACATCCAGGCAAGATTTACGTTATTTTCCATATAAATAGATATAAACCAAACAATCTTCTTTAGGGAACTCCTGGCTTTGGGGACAAATAGTGATTTGTTGGTAAGGTTTATAGGATAATGTTAAGATAATTGTTTTTGTTTCTCTACAAGATACTCATATTCTGATTTTTTTCTTAAGACATTTTGTTTTTTTCCAAAGGCCTGTTTCTTTTAGGTAGGGATATATACACTGTTACTGTTTTTATTAATTTTTTTTTATGATATAATCTTTTTAGCTCCCAATGACTAAGATCTCTGTTTAAGTGTTTTAAGAAAGTATTTATATACTTTTATATATTTAGTGTTAGTTGCTCAGTCATGTCCAACTCTTTGTAGCCCCATGGAATATAGACTGCCAGGCTTCTCTGTCCATGGGATTTCCCAGCAAGAATCCAGGAGTAGGTTGCCGTTTCCTGCTCCAGGGGATCTTCCTGACCCAGAGATAGAACCAAGGACTCCTGCATTGCAGACAGATTCTTTACCATCTGAGACACTATATGTTTATATGCCTCATATATATCTCTTCAGAAGGTATTTATTTTCTCAGCATTTTTGTGAGCATTTCAAAAACTAAAATTTTAAATTTTATCCTTTAAGACTTCATATATTTGTAACATTTTTCTCAGCTTGTGGTATTTTTCATCAGTTTGTGCTTCTGCTAATACCCTATGTAATGCTTTGTGACTTTGCTAAGAGATCACAGTGGCTGAGGTTGTTGTGCTTAGAAGGAAAGTTTTTGTCAAGAGTCCACGAGGGTCTTTTTTTTTTTTTAAGATTGTCCCCTAATATGCACCACATCAGATTATTATTTCTAAATGAAGTGCATTCCACAATGCATTGGTTTAAAAGTCTTTGGCCATATGCATTAAAAACTATTAGTAAAATATTTTTGAAGATGAATAATTATCCAACATAAACTAACTTTTTTTATAGTAATTAGCTTTTGGGGCAATATGTTTAAAAGGAAATCTTAGATGGAACTACTTTGAAACAGTATTTTTAGGAATTATAGAACTTTATATCTAATACTGTTTTTTTAAGGAACAGTGTATGTAGAGCATATTTGATGTAAGGTATTAAAATCTTATATGAAGGGCAAAGACCTATTTCTTTTACCAAAAAAAAAAATAATAATAATGGATATTCCTTTTGACTCCTTTCAGAGACCGTTATAAAACAGAATATGAAAATAAACTACATGATGAACTGGAACAGATCAAATTGAAAACTAATCAAGAAATCGATCAACTCCGAAGTGCCTCTAGGGAAATGTATGAACGGGAAAACAGGTAAAAAAAGAAAAGTAGGACATTTCTGTGATATTTTATTGGTGTTTCAAGCTTATAGTTTTATTGAAATTAAACTTTAGTTCATGATGTAGTGTCTTTTTTAATATGTTAGAGAAAGTTTGTCATAAATCTAAATCTAAGTATAATGGAATATTAAAGTTCTCAGGCCTTTGATAACTAGCTTACAACAGGGTTTGTCAGACATTAGGCCTGTTTATTCTGTTATTCCTATTATCTTTTTATTACCCTGTTAACTTGTCCTTTTGCCTTTATATCAGCTCCAGATAAGGACAGAAATGAAAAGGAAATTAGAACTAAGAGATACTAGTTCTTCCTATAACATGCCAGTGATTTCTCCAGGAAATTTCAAAGACTGGAATAATAATAAGAAATATTGCTTATGCCTCGTTTAGCTGCTGGACCTAAAAGAAATCATATTTTTAGATAATCTTAAAGAAGGATAGTTTTTTTTCATGCAGTTACTTTTAGATCAGCATATATCAGGTTTCCTTAGTGATTAGCAGTATCAGGGGAAAATAAATGCTACTTATTTCAATAGCAGTTATTTTTATATACCATCATTATGATTCAGATGGCTTTTCAGAGTTGACATTTAGAGGGAAATTTATTTGGAAATTAATTGACATAGTAGTTTATTAACACTGACTTGAGTGTATTTGATCTTTACCAATAAGCAAGTCTTTAAATCAGACTCTGGTTGGTATTAGAGAAGTTTACACTTGAACTCTCAGAACAATAAATTTATTTATTTAGCAAATATTTACTAACCATGTACTGATACATGTCATGAGCCATAGATACACTGGTGACCTTTGCCTTCACAAAGCTGGCAGTCTAATGGAGAAATAAAGGAACAGTGAGCAAAAGTATGATGATAATAGAGCAAAGGGCAGGATACTCAGAATGAGACCACATAGACTCAAGGTGTATCTAACTGAGCGCTGGCAGGAATTGGGGAAGGTTACATGGAGGGAGAAATGCGTATGCTAACATCTGCATGGTGACTAAGAGTAAGACTGTCAGTTATGGAAGGGAAGGAAACTAGGCGCACTAATGCATACCCTGGAGACAAGTCAAAATGAAGTTTTTGGAAAAACTGCAAATAATTCAGTATGGTTAGCCCATAGACTGAGAAGCAGTGAGTTGTAAGAAATGAAGCAGAAGAGGGAAGTGGGTCCTAATTATGCATTTGAGCCATTGTCTAACATCGTAAACAGTTAAAAGATTTTGAGACTATGCATGATATGATCTGACTTTATATAAAAATCCATTCTGTGATGTGGAGGAAGATTGAGGGTGTATAAGCTATAGACCAGAGAAGGCAATGGCACCCCACTCCAGTACTCTTGCCTGGAAAATCCCATGGACAGGGGAGTCTGGTAGGCTGTAGTTCATGGGGTTGCTACGTCGGACACAACTGAGCGACTTCACTTTCACTTTTCACTTTCATGCACTGGAGAAGGAAATGGCAGCCCACTTCAGTGTTCTTGCCTGGAGAACCCAGGGATGGGGGAGCCTGGTGGGCTGCCGTCTATGGGATCTCACAGAGTCGGATACGACTGAAGTGACTTTGCAGCAAGCTATAGACAAAGAGGCCTCTTTTAGAGATTGCTTCCCTTACCAAGGTGGGAAGTAATGTTAGAACTACAATAGTAGCAGCAGAGATGGGGAGGATGGGGCCAGACTGGGAAAAATGCTCAGGGGGTAGAACTAAGCTAACTGGATAGATAGGAGGATGTGGTGACTAGATTGGACTGGGGAATGAGAAGGATGTCACTAGGTTCTTGATTGGGCAGCTGTGGGGACAGTGATGCAGTCTTTAAAGCATCAGAAAAATACATGGCTTTACCTGAGAAACATGACAAATTTAGTTTAGTTTCATTAAGTGTCTGTGACATGTGTAAATAGAAAAATTAACTATATGCATAAGGTCTGAATCTTAGAAGAAAGATCCAGACATGTGCTAAACCTATGGCATAGGTAATGCTACTGTTCTCTTTTACAAATAAGTACTTTTAGTCCTGTAACTCAGTTCTGTTATGGATTTTGTAATAAAGGCTTTTATTGGTCAACTTAAAAATTTGAAAATTTATGGGATTGTTTCTGTGATAAACATGCATGATTACTTCCAAATAGTGCACATAGCCACATAAACCTTAGTATGTAGTCATTTTGAGAATGTACTAATTTTTTAGTTTTTGTTGTTGTTATTGGTGGTGGTGGTAATTTTTGTTTTTTCTCAAGTCTTTTAAAATACAGCTCATGTATTTGTAATTTGTATTTACAAATTACAAATGCAATTTACAAATTGTATTTACAAATTTACATGCATTTACAAGTTGATGTAAACTAGCCCCTCTTCTCTAAAATGATTGGTAGCAGTAGGTTGGGAAACAGATGATGGAACCATTTCTGGAAGCAGGGAAATTGAACAGGTTTCCTTTTCCCCTATGTTCTGACTCCATAGCCACGTCAAAGTGGATGCCACCTAGTCAAGGAGTTCCTGAGGTTGGGGCTGAAAGTGAAAGTGAAGTCACTCAGTTGTATCCAACTCTTTGGGACCCTGTGGACTGTAGCCTACCAGGCCTCTCCATCCATGGGATTCTCCAGGCAAGAATATTGGAGTGGGTTGCCATTTCCTTCTCCAGGGGATCTTCCCAACCCAGGGATCGAACCCAGATCTCCTGCATTGCAGGCCAGGGAAGCCCTAGAAACCCCAGCCAGCCATCAGGATGACTGCATGATAGTGAATCTAGGGTGGACGGTTGCCACCAGATGGAGCCAGACTTCAGCGTGGGCCCCCAGCCAGCTGTGATACAGGCTCACCTGTATCATTTTATTAACTTTACAATAATCTAATCCTATGTTTTATGTGGCTGAATTCTTTTGAATCCCAGTTTCCTCATTCTGGCAGGATTTAACTGTAGTTAGAGCTTACATCCCACTTGTCTTTCACAAGGTAAAAATAAATTGTAAATTATTTCCTTTGAAACTTAAAATAATTAAGGAAAGGGTTTTAGTGTTCCTTGTTATGAAACATGAGATCCAGAAAACACAAGAGTACTCATTTAGGTGTTTTTGTGTCTGAGCAAATTGATCACTTGCTCTGGACTTAGATGTTTATGGTGATTACTTTTACTTCCTCAAAGTGTGCTGTTACAATATGAATTAAAATGGGAAAAGTACTTACAATTGCATATATGTACTTAGTCTCCTTGCCTCTTGGGCAATGAGCATTTTTAGGAGAAAGTTAAGTAAGATTAAAGAAATATGTTTTGCTTTTGGTTTTTTTTCTATGCAGTGGGGGATATTATAAGAGAGTGCCTTTTTAAAGACTTAAATATAAATCATGACACCATAAAACCCCTAGAAGAGAAATACGCAAAATATTCTCTAACATAAGTCATAGCAATCAGTCTCTCAAGTCAATAGACATAAAAGCAAAAATAAACAAATGAACCTAACATACATATAAACTTGTGCATAACAAAGGAAACCATAAACAAAATGAAAAAATGGCATATAGAATGGGAGAAAATATTTGCATACAATACAACAAAGGCTTCATTTCCAAAATATACAAATAGTTCGTATAACCTAATAACAAAAAAGCAAACAACCCAATCAAATAATGAGCAGAAGACCTAAATAGACATTTATCCAAAGATTGCCAATAGATACATGAAAAGATGCTCAACATGTCTAATTATTAGAGAAATGCACATCAAAACTACAGTGAAGCGTCACTTCACACCAGTCAGAATGGCCATCATTAAAAAGTCTAAAAATAACAAAAATGATGGAAAGGGTGTGGAGAAAAGGGAACCTCCTACATTGTTGGTGGGAATGTAAATTGGTTGCACCCACTATGGAAAACAGAATGGAGATTCCTTTAAAATCTAAAAACAGTTGCTATATGAATCAGCTTTCCTACTCCTGGGCATATATTTGGAGAAAACATGATAATTGAAAAAGATATGTGCACCCACGTGTTCATAGCAGTCCTACAGTGAAGTAGTACTCAGCCGAAAAAGAATGAAACAGTGCCCCGTATTGCAGCATCATGGATGGACCTAAGGATTATCATATTAAGTGAAGTAAGGCACACAGACAAAGATGAATACTGTATGACATCAGGTATATGTAGATTCTAAAATATAATACAAATGAACTTGTTTACAGTACAGAAACATTCTCACAGACATAGAAAATAAACTTAGGGTTACCAGAGAGGGGCAGGGATAAATTAGGAATTTAGGATTAACAGATGCAAACTACTCTATAAAAGAAACAAGATCCTACTGTATATTACAGGGTACTATATTCAGTATCCTGTAATAAGCCATAATGGTAAAGAATCAACCTGCCAATGCAGGAAATGTGAGTTTGATTCCTGAGTTGGGAAGATCGCCTGGAGAAGGAAATGGCAACCCACTTGAGTATTCTTGCCTGAAAAACTCCATGGACAGAGGAGCCTGGCAGGCTGCAGTCCATGGAGTCACAAAAGAGTCGGGCACAACTGAGTGACTAGACAGCAACAACAGTGAACCATAATGGGGAAAAAAATAGGTACTGAAGGGTTGAGATTTAATGAAGGAATTTTGCTACTTTAATAAAGAGAAAGAGTGCCTTTTATTTTCTCTTAGATGTAAAAGAAAGATGGAATTCATTCCATCCAATCTTGATCTGCGTCTGCAGTCAAGCATACCAGTAGTTTGTGAAGTTAAGGGGTTGAGAGGCAAGAGGAAGAGAAAATAAGAGATAAAGACTTAAGAAATGGCTGAGATAAGCAAAAAGAGAACTTATGTATTTGGGTACATCTAAAACTCCAGTACTTTGGCCACCTGATGTGAAGAGCTGACTCATTTGAAAAGACCCTGATGCTGGGGAAGATTGAGGGCAGGAGGAGAAGGGGATGACAGAGGATAAGATGGTTGGATGGCATCACCGACTCAATGGACATGGGTTTGGGTGGACTCCGGGAGTTGGTGACGGACAAAAGGAGGCCTGGCGTGCTGCCGTTCATGGGGTCGCAAAGAGTTGGACACAACTGAGCGACTGAACTGAACTGAAAATACTTTATTTGGAATTATAGTGTGTATGCATGCTTTAGCTCAGTCTAGGAGTTAGGTTTCTTATCTTTTTCTGGACTTTTTTCTTCTTTAAAATGATATCTGGGAGCTATGTGAAATAATGAGTGAAACTCACTCTGGTGGTGAGATTTATTATATAAAAAACTTCTTATTTAGTAGGACCCTCTTGTACATTTGGAAGAAAAACATTATTCCCTGAACAGGGAGTATAGTGTGAGAGAGATTTGGAATGAGACAAATTCTGGCTGTACAACTTTATTAGCTGAGTGAATATGTCACTTAATATCACTGAAGTTTAATTTTTTGTTTTATAAAATGAGCTAGTATATTTCACAGTGAGATCTGTAAGTTCTAAATGAGATAAAATATGTAAAAATATAAATTATAAAGCTGTATATAAATGGTATTTAGGTACCTTTTATTTGTAAGAAATGCTTAAAAATTTTCTTTTATCCATTATGTTTACAATTTAAGTAAAATGAGCATTATATAAAAGAAAACTGGTAACATTTTGGAATTGTTTGCATGCCTGTGTGCTCAGTTGCCAAGTCCTATTTGACTGTTTGCAACCCCATGGTCTGTGGCCCACCAAACTCCTCTGTCCATGAGATTCTCTAAGCAAGAATACTGGAGTAGGCAGCCATTCCCTTCTCCAGGGGATCTTCCTGACCCAGAGATCAAACCCAGGTCTCCTGCATTGGCGGCAAGTTCTTCACCATCTGAGCCACCAGGGAAGCCCTGGAATTGTTTATCATCACTAAAAGGCAGTATTACAAAATATATAATTATTCTTAAGTATTGATTTCCATGGCGTTTAACCATTTTTGTTAACTGAGACAATATAAGCATAGAGGGTCTGCATGCCATTTGTTTCAGTCTAAATTTCTGCATTAAATGGCTGGCTTATGTTGATTAATATTGTGAAATGGTGAAATAAGAGGAGATAAATTCAGCTGATTAAGTTTTTCCAGAACGTAAAACTGGTTCATTATTATAGTCTCATTATTATAACCACAGAAAGAGCTATACGCATAGTAATACTGTAAAAAAGAGTTGAGTAAAGAAGAGTTTGTGAGAGATGCTCATTATACTCTTTTTTCTGCATAGAAAAATATGAAAATGCAAATTGCTCTGCAGTTATTTAAAAGGGGGAAGGCAGTAGGGAAAAGGAGATCAAAATTATGCTTTTAAATGTAACAATTAGTATTGCTTTAGTGATTTTATTTTCCCACCATATCACTGAAAACCATCTTGACCACAATTTTATCATCTTCCAAAGTACTCAAGAAGAAATTAAAGAAATAAAAAACTTAAGTTTTGCGTAGAATCTCAGAGTGATATTAAGCACCTTTGAATCTTGAATCTGTTTATTTACAAAAGTTAGTTGAGTATACATAACACATTACAATAGGTGAATTGCAACTAGTGTACAGGGATTTCATTCATGATTTGAGAAGTGTATGCCCTCATTAGCACTTAAACAAGCATACTTCTTTCACTCATATCTTAACAGATATCTGTATGTGGGGTTGGAGTGGGGGAAGTGTGCCACAGGACAAGGGGATCTTCCCAGCAGGGATTGAACCCATGCTCCCTGCAATGGGAACATGGAGTCTTGGGCACAGAGTCTTAAACCACTGGACTGCCAGAGATGCCCTGTATATTTTTAAAGTTCTTTTATGAAAACACTTAACCATATTCATACTGTCTTTGCAGTTAGACTATTTTGAAAATATGTGGCTTTACAGATAACTGGGCTCCAAAATCACTGCAGGTGGTGACTGCAGCCATGAAATTAAAAGACGCTTACTCCTGGGAAGGAAAGTTGTGACCAACCTAGATGGCATATTCAAAAGCAGAGACATTACTTTGCCAACAAAGGTTCGTCTAGTCAAGGCTATGGTTTTTTCAGTAGTCATATGTGGATGTGAGAGTTGGAATGTGAAGAAAGCTGAGCACCGAAGAATTGATGCTTTTGAACTGTGGTGTTGGAGAAGACTCTTGAGAGTCCCTTGGACTGCAAGGAGATCCAACCAGTCCATTCTGAAGGAGATCAGCCCTGGGATTTCTTTGGAAGGAATGATGCTAAAGCTGAAACTGCAGTACTTTGGCCACCTCATGCAAAGAGTTGACTCATTGGAAAAGACTCTGATGCTGGGAGGGATTGGGGGCAGGAGGAGAAGGGGACAGCAGAGGATGAGATGGCT
>NW_011490932.1:387334-393804 GCF_000754665.1 Bison bison bison | reverse complement strand
GCTGAAACTGCAGTACTTTGGCCACCTCATGCAAAGAGTTGACTCATTGGAAAAGACTCTGATGCTGGGAGGGATTGGGGGCAGGAGGAGAAGGGGACAGCAGAGGATGAGATGGCTGGATGGCATCACTGACTCGATGGACATGAGTCTGAGTGAACTCCGGGAGTTGGTGATAGACAGGGAGGCCTGGCGTGCTGCGATTCATGGGGTCGCAAAGAGTCGGACACGACTGAGCGACTGATCTGATCTGATCTGATCTGACAGATAACTTCTCAAATAATTGTAAATGAAGTTTTATTATTAGCTATTTTTTAATTGTAAATTATTTTCTTTATGCCCTGTAGGTGATTACCACAGGCCTTCACAGCTTAATTGATAATAGTTAAGAATTTTCAAGGTGTTTAGGGTGTTCCAGTTTTGAAGCAGTGAGAGTTTGGGTTATGCAAAAACTTAGGTTTGCCTGCATTGTTTAGTTCATAGGATGGTGAGGGAGGCAGGTTGAAGAGTAGGGTAATATTTTTAAATGTTCTGTTGTCAGGTTATTTTAGGAGATTTTATAGTAAAAGAGTGACATGATATATTCATTTTTTGTAACCATGGTTGCAGTGTGAGGTGGATTATGATTGTAAAGGACATGAAGGCAGGAAAACTGGTAAGGAGACAGTTGCAAAATTTAAGTGAATATGAAAAATGGAAAGAGAAAATAAAAGTTGAAAGAATATTTATAGTAGAATTGACAAGACCTGGTGATTGGCAGGAAGTGAACAAGAATGACTCAGCTCTTCTGCTTGCCTAGTCTCAGAGAGGTGACTAGTTAGACATGGCCATTAACTCAAGGTTATAGACAACATTGAGAAAGGAAGATAACAATTAATTCCTGATGTTTTACAGATATGACAGCTCTGATCAAGCTCCAAAGTACCTTCTCTGAGATCATATTGTCTGTTGTTCGTTAAGACAATTTTAATTTTATTATTTATTTTGTTATTATTGGGATAGCATTTGATTCATGACGTTATATAAAGTTTCATGTATACAGTAGTGTATATCTACTTGTGTACAGTAGTGTATACAGATACCCTGCAACACGCTCACCAGCAAAACTTTGGTTTTCACCTGTCATCATACAGTTGGTCACTTTTACCCATTTTCCCTGCCCTTCCCTTTCTCCTCTAGTAACCACCGCACTGTTCTCTGTATGTTCGTGTTTGTTTTTGTTTGGTTTGGTTTGTTCATTTACTCTGTTTTTATTTATTTACTATTTTTATTATTTTATTTATTTACTAGTTTATATAGTCCGCCTATGAGTTCGATCATACAATATTTGTCTTTCTCCATCTGACATACTTCATTTGGCATAATAACCTCAAGGTCCATCCATGTTATTGCAAATGGCAAGATTTCATCTCTTTTTTATTGCTGAGTACTATTCCATTGTGTGTGTATGTGTTCAAAATAGTGTTTTCTTGTTCTTAGACGAGATAACTGGATCATATGGGAGTTCTATTCTTAATTTTTTGAGGAATATTCATATTGTCTTCCATAGTTGCTGCGCCAATTTACATTCCCACCAGCAGTGATTAAGGGGTCCCTTTTCTCCACATCCTCTTCAACACTTGTTATTTCTTATTTTTTTGATGATGGTTGTTCTTGTCAGGTGTAAGGTAATAGCTCATTGTGGTTTTGATTTGCATTTTTCTAATAATTGGTGATTTTGAACATCTTTTCATGTACCTATTGAGTACCTGTATGTCTTCCTTTGCAAAATGTCTGTTAAGCTCTTCTGCTCATTTTGAATTGGATTGTTTTTTGTTGTTGAGTTGTATGAGTTCTTTATATATTTTGTATATTAATCCCTTATTGTGTGTATCATTTATATACATCTTCTCCCATTCAGTAGGATCATCGTTGTGTTATTTATGATTTTCTTCACTGTGCAGGTTATTAATTTAATGTTATCTGCTTGTTTATTTTTGCCTTTGTTTCCCTTGCCTGAAAAGACATATCTAGAAAAATATTGCTAAGATTGATGTCAAAGAACATACTGCTTATGTTTTCTTTGAAGAGTTTTATGGTTTCGGGTCTTACATTGAGATTTTTAATCCATTTTGAGTAAATTTTGTATATGATGTGAAATAGTATTTTTGCATGTGGCTGCCCAGTTTTCACAACACCATTTATTGAGGAGGCGATCCTTTCTCTACCGTATGTTCTTTGCTCCTTTGTCATTCCACTCGTGTCGGTTTATTTTTGGGCTCTCTGTTCTGTCACACTGATCCATGTATCTGTTTTTCTGCCAGTACCATTCTATTCTGATTACCGTGGCTGTGTAGTATAGGTTGAAGGCAGAATGCGTGATACCTACCGTTGTGTTGCTTTTTCTCAGGATTGCTTTGCCTATTCGAGATCTTTTGTGGGTCTCTGTGATTTTTAGAAAGTTTTGTTCTGTTTCTGTGAAAAAAATATCCTTGGGGTTTTGATAGGGATTACCTTGAACTTTAGACTGCTTTAGGTAATAAGGACATTTTGACAATGTTAATTCTTCCAATCCGTGAGCACAGAACATCTCTCCACTTGTGTCTTTTTCAATATCTTTCAACAATAAGATCACATAGTTTATAACTAGGAATTTTCTCTACTGTGCCCTAGATATAATTCCCCTCAGCCCTCAGGAAAGACCCTGAGGCAAGGAGGGATCTTAAGCTGTGAAGCTTCTGTAGTAGTTTTCTGTTTTCCCCAGGGTACGCTTATAAATATTATCATTTTATTTTTTTACAATAAAAAATCTTGGGAAGCATTGCCCTAATTGTCATTCTCTAAATGAATACCTTCATATTTTTTAAATTTTTTATTACGTGTAATTGACTTGTAGTATTATATTAGCTTCTGGTGTACAGCATAGTAATTCAGCCTTTTTAATAGATCATTCTCGATGCAAAGTAATTACAAAATCATGGCTATAGTTCCCTGTGCTGTATAATACATTCTTATGGTTATTTATTTTATACATAATAGTTTGTGTCTTTTAATCTCATACACCTATCTCTCCCCTCCCCTAGATTTTCATATTTAGATTACATACTAACTATAGCTACTATTTATTGAGTATACATAAATAGATGTATCACATACACTGTAGAGAGAATTAAATGGGGCATTTTATGAGGTTGTAGGTATTAGTATCTCCATTTTACAAATGTAGAAACTGAGACACTTAGAGGTTGTGATTTTTCTGTAATTGTAGACATTTTAACTGGTGAAACTAGATACCTCTGACTCTATAATATAATGAAGATTCCCATCTTACTGGCCAAGGCTATGAAAATTGACAAAAAATTTCTTACTGAAACTAATTTTAGTGGTAACGTTTTTGGAAAAGAATCTCAGCTTTTTCAGAGAATTTGCAAATCTTGAAGGCTTCGCAGGAGGCGCTAGTGATAAAGAATCTGCCTGCCAATGCAGGAGACTTAAGATATGGGGGTTTGATCCATGGTTCAGGAAGGTTCCCTAGAGGAGGGCATAGCAATTCACTCCAGTATTCTTGCCTAGAGAATCCCATGGACAGAGGAGCCTGGTGGGCTACAGTTCACAGGGTCTCAAAGAGTTGGACATGACTAAAGCGACTTAAAAGATGCTTACTCCTTGGAAGGAAAGTTATGTCCAACCTAGATAGGATATTCAAAAGCAGAGATATTACTTTGCCAACAAAGGTCCATCTAGTCAAGGCTATGGTTTTTCCTGTGGTTATGTATGGATGTGAGAGTTGGACTGTGAAGAAGGCTGAGTGCTGAAGAATTGATGCTTTTGAACTGTGGTGTTGGAGAAGACTCTTGAGAGTCCCTTGGACTGCAAGGAGATCTAACCAGTCCATTCTGAAGGAGATCAGCCCTTGGATTTCTTTGGAAGGAATGATGCTAAAGCTGAAACTCCAGTACTTTGGCCACCTCATGCGAAGAGTTGACTTATTGGAAAAGACTCTGATGCTGGGAGGGATTGGGTGCTAGAGGAGAAGGGGACGACAGAGGATGAGATGGCTGGATGGCATCACTGACTCGATGGACATGAGTCTGAGTGAACTCCAGGAGTTGGTGATGGACAGGGAGGCCTGGCGTGCTGCGATTCATGGGGTCGCAAAGAGTCGGACACGACTGAGCGACTGAACTGAATTGAACTGAACTGAAAGTGACTTAGCATGCACATATGCACACAAACCCTACTTCACACTTGAAGGCTGAGTGTGAATTATGAGAACTGTATAAAAGCATTTTTAATTTTGAAACTTAGAAAAGAGACCTTTATTTTTCTATAAAATGGTATTTTTTGACAGGCCTGCCTCTCTGAGACTCCTCTCCTGAGTCCCAGGCTCTGCAACTGTCCCTAAAGCCCGTCCCCTCTCTGCTGCTCAAGGGCACGCTCCAGTAGTTCTCCCTTCTGTCTCCTATACTGGCAGTTTTCCCCCTTTTTCCCATGTATAAGCATATTGTTTCTCCTATCTTTAATAAAACCTCTGTATCTCCACTTCCCACTCTAACCCCCCCATTTCTAACCACTACCCCCATTTCATTGCTCTGCTTTGTGGCCAGATTCCTGCAAAGAGTTTACATGCTCATTCTTTGTTGTTATTGTTGTTAGTCAGTCGTGTCCGACTCTTTGCGACCCCATGGACTACAGCACGCCAGACTTCCCTGTCCTTAACCGTCTCCCAGAGTTTGTTCAAATTCATGTCAGTGATGCCAACCATCTCATCCTCTGTCGTCCCCTTCTCCTCCTGCCTTCAGTCTTTACCAGCATCAGGGTCTTTTCCAGTGAGTTGGCTCTTCGCCTCAGGTGGCCAAAATATTGGAGCTTCAGCTTAAGCATCATTACTTCTAGTGAATATTCAGGGTTGATTTCCTTCAGGATGGACTGGTTGGATCTCCTTGCTGTCCAAGGGACTCTCAAGAGTCTTTCCTAGCACCACAGTTCAAAAGCATCATTTCTTCGACACTCAGCCTTTTTCATTGTCCAACTCTCATATCCGTACATGACTACTCATTCTTTACCCCATTTTAAAAGTCCACTACCAAGCTTTGCCCCTCCCCCATACCAATCTAACAAAGCTACTCTTACCAAAGCTCCCAGAGACCATGTTGCCCAAAGTGTAGTGGTCGGGTTCTTAGTTCTCATCTTACTTGACCACAGCAATATTGAATACAGTTGATCACTCCCTCTTCCTGGAAACATAGTCTAACTGCCTTCCAGGATCCTGCACTGTGACTTCCCCGTCTCCTTGACATCTTTTGCAGCTGCCTTCATGGCGTTTCCACCTGGTTATCTAATAAGCATCTTTAATTTAACGTGTCTAGAAGCAAACTTCTGTCCCTCCAACTTAGCTCTGCCTCAGTCTGCTGCTGCTGCTGCTAAGTTGCTTCAGTTGTGTCCGACTCTGTGCAACCCCATAGATGGCAGCCCACCAGACTCCCCGTCCCTGGGATTCTCCAGGCAAGAATACTGGAGTGGGTTGCCATTTTCTTCTCCAATGCATGAAAGGAAAAGTGAAAGTGAAGTCGCTCAGTCATGTCCAACTCTTAGCAACCCCATGGACTGCAGCCTACCAGGCTCCTGCATCCATGGGATTTTCCAGGCAAGAGTACTGGAGTGGGTTGCCATTTCCTTCTCCCTGCTCCAGTCTGACCCAGTGCAATTAAAGACAACTCTAGTCTTCTCACTCAGACCAAAAACCTTGAGGTCCTTTTCAAAATCTCTTTCTTATTTTCCATGTTTTAGTCATTCTAAGATCCTTTTGATTGTGTCTTCAGAATTTATTGATCTTTTATCATCTCACAGATACAGCCTCAGTTCAAGGTACCATTATCTCTTGTTCTGATTACTGCAAGAGCCCCTTAAATGGTCCCCCATCTTCCTTCTGTGTTCCTGTTAAGCAGTAGGCCAAATTGGATCACTCTTCTGCTCAGGTAAAAAGGGATTCCATCTTACTCCATCAAAATTTGAATGATTAAAAACAAAATTATAAGTGATTAATATGGCCTGTGATAACTACATGATCTGTGCCTAGTATCCCCACCTTTCTTTCACAGCCTGTGTTCTAGACACTTGCTTAATCACCTTGCCTCCTCTTCCTCTGACTGTTAGGTATGTTTCCCACCTCCTTTGAATTTACAGTTCCCACTGCTTAACCACCATTTCTGGATGTCCTGGAGCCCTATCTCCTCACTTTCTCCATACCTTCAGATGTCACTTCCTCTCTCCATTTTTCCTGATGAGTCTGTTTAAAACTATGAAAGCCCCCACTTCTCCCGTACTTGCTCACCCACACTTGTTAGCCCCTTCTCTGCTTAATTTTTCTCTAAGAACTTAGGACCTACTGGCATATGTTTGGTTTCTTTCCTGCTGCTGCTGCTACTAAGTCGCTTCAGTCGTGTCCGACTCTGTGCGACCCCATAGACGGCAGCCCAACAGGCTCCCCCATC
>NW_011490932.1:381898-387234 GCF_000754665.1 Bison bison bison | reverse complement strand
CCTGCTGCTGCTGCTACTAAGTTGCTTCAGTTGTGTCCGACTCTGTGCGACCCCATAGATGGCAGCCCACCAGGCTCCCCGTCCCTGGGATTCTCCAGGCAAGAACACTGGAGTGGGTTGCCATTTCCTTCTCCAATGCATGAAAGTGAAAAGTGAAAGTGAAGTCGCTCAGTCGTGTCCGACTCTTCACAACCCCATGGACTGTAGCCTACCAGGCTCCTCCATCCATGGGATTTTCCAGGCAAGAGTACTGGAGTGGCCTTCTCCCGTTTCTTTCCTACTACAATGCAATCTCCATATGAGTAAGGACTTTCATATGTTGTTCAGTGTTATACTCCCCTGTGCCAATGTCTGATTTATAGTAAGTGTGCAATAAATACTTATTTAGTGAAAGAATCATTTATTCCTACTTTAGAGAAATCAGACTGTGGGTTTAGATAAAATGAAAATCTGTACAAGATTTATAATAAGATGGATTTAATCAGGACCTAGCTTGGTAATTGACGTTTATAGTCACTCAGTTAACCGTCCACCAGAGTCACCTAGTTTCATTTTAATATATTCCATTTTATTCCATCAGCTACTTGTTAAACCTCAACACATTAATGGAACAAGTGTTTTGCATTTTGGTACTTACCTTTTTTATAATTTTAAAAGATCATTTATCTACTTTTGGCTGAAGTTTTCACATCTATAAAGTGAAAAAAATCTACTTGGGAACCAAATAGCATAAAGGGAAGAAAAGTCTAGCTTGTTCATTTGACAGTAATCTCAGAATGCCTAGCTTCCCCCAAGAAAGTATGTTATATAAAATTTCTACTTTGCTCTTTTTTTTCATGTCCTGTTCATTCACTTATCAACTATCTATGTTAATTAAAGCACAGGTTATCAGTCATTGATTGTGTAATAGCAGATAATCCACTTAGAATTCTTTTATTTCATACCATCTTAAAAACAAATACAAACGAGCAGTTGTATGTTTTGTCCTGGAGGAAGAATCTGAAGGTAGAGGAGATTAACTCAGATGCTTTTCTAATAAGTAAACTTGTCTTATAAACAGCTGCTTTCAGTCTCTTTTTTGTCCCAACTGGAAAAAATATGTTCATTTTTATTAAACAAAAATATTTTTATATGGATATGGAAGGAGGAGAATGGGTTGCTTAGTCGTGCTTGCTGAACTCTTCTGATGACCATGTTCTTTTGCTATGTATCTTTGGTCAGTTTCAAGTTCAGAGGTATTTGCAATGTTTATTCAGACTAACATTTGCTCTTGGCATTGTCAAATTCTAATTTTTTCCTATTAGAATTTTAAAAGTTCCTAAGATTTTTCTCGTCACATTCTTCTTACCACTTTCCAAGTATGTATTTCGGTTTGGCCTATTGATACCATGAAATTGTACCAAATGTATCTTGCTGCTAAAAAAAGTAAGAAAATACATTCCTTCCTGTACAGAACTCTAATATTATTGTATGTTTTGTACTGAGGTTTGCAGGTTTCAGTTGTGAGATTATTATTGTTCTTCAGTCATTAAGTCACATCCAACTCTTTTCCAACCTCATGGTCTGTAGCCTGCCAGGCTCCTTTGTCCATGGGATTTCCCAGGCAAGACTTCTGGAGTGCTCCCCAAGTGAAGGGTAGGATGGGGTTGGGAGTGGGAGAGAGATTCAAGAGGGAGGGGCATATGTATGCCTATGGCTGATTCATGCTGATGTGTGGCAGAAACCAACAAAGTATTGTAAAGCAATTATCTTCCAATTAAAAATAATAATTAAAAAAAAGAACCCTAAAGTGGGTTGCCATTTCCTTTTCCAGGAAATCTTCCAAGACCAGGGATCAAACCCATGTCTCTTGCATTGGCAGGAGGGTTCTTTACCACTGAGCCATAGAAGCCACAGAAGCTCATACTTTTGGATAAACTTACATGTTCGAAGTCATCTCTGCACAAATATACTAGGTTGCATATGAAATATGTCTATTTTGTTGTAACAGTTAAATTCTTTTGTTGGAGAAATAGTTAAGAACTTAACTCTTAAGGTTTATTGTTTGAATGTTATAATTTAATGATATAATTTATATCTTCCAGTTGTTTTTCCATAGAAGTCCTGGTTTATGCCTATTTCTCTGGCATAATCATATTTGTTGTTGTTGTTTTTGGCTGTGCTGGGTCTTCGCTGTGCTGCCAAGGCTTCTCTTGTTGTGGCACTCAGATTCCAGAGCATGCAGACACAGTTGTTGTGGCACATGGACTTAGTTGCTCTGTGGCATATGGGATCTTAGTTCCTCAACCAGGGATTGAACCCACATCCCGTGCATTGGCAGGCAGATTCTTAACCACAGGACCATCGGGGAAGTCCCTGGCATAATTATTAACAGCACCCTCTTTCACTCAAAAAGCACCTAAGTTGAAATGTATATTACTTGGACACTAATGATAATACTTGGAGAAGGAAGTGGCAACCCACTCCAGTACTCTTGCCTGAAAAATTTCATGGACAGAGGAGCCTGGTAGGCTACAGTCCGTGGGGTCGCAAAGAGTCGGACACGACTGAGCGACTTCGATGAATGTCAGTGATAATACTAGGATACTCACTTTTGTTTTTTTGCATTTTACATGGAATTGATAAGATTTCTTTTCCCTTTTCTACTACCTTTCCTCTTACTCGACCTCCCACATGCAAATATAAAATGATGGGAAGAGATAAGCATATGTGTATGGAAGATGGAGTTAGTAGGAAGCAACATGAAAGAATTAGAATTTAGGAATCAGTTAAGAAAAACAGTTTAAGAATCAAATGCTAGCTTTCTAAAAAGCATTTCTAAGGATAAAATATTTGAATTTGTATAATTTAAAACATTTGCTATAATGTTGGCCACCTTCCAACATCTTTCTCTGTTATTATATTTGATTATATATACTCAGTTTGAACTTTGAAAATTTTAACTCTATTAGCTTGTTCATGCTCTTAATTTTTCAAATTTGTCTTTTGAAGAACATTTGAGTTCCTGCTATTTGTTCTGTAATTGTATTTCTTTTACATTTTCTAATACATTTAACGTTTTCAAGTGGATAGTTTATTAGTTACATGGCAGTTACGATCTTAGCTGTGACAGGAATCAATCCATCTAGTGTTTTATCAGACCAGCTTGAGTTTGCAAGAACATGGACCATAAACACAAATGTATAATATAGTCACAATTCTTCGAAGAATTCTTTTTGACTTAACATCTATTTGCATTAGGAGACAATCATATAATATAAATCTCACAATGACAAAATTTTCCAAAGAGAAGATCTGTGAGACAGGGGTACTCTTCAGAGAGGCAGCCTCATGTGATGAAGAGCATGGACCCGAGCACCATATGATTTGGGTTCGAATTTGGGCTCCAGAGTTTATTTACTATGTGACTCTTGTAGGCAGATACTTAACTTCTGTGTGTTTCAGTCTTGTCCTTTGTATTATGGAGATAATGATACACCCTATAGTTTGTGAGGGTGTTGTGAAGGTTAGATGAGTTATTATTAATATATGCACAGTGCCTGACAGTGTTCCCAGCCCAGCATGAGCACTCTGTGTTTCCTGCTACTGTTAACTGTCAGTGGAAGAATTGCACAGTTGCTCTCTCGGACTGAAACATTAAATGTCAATTCATAATATTAAAGGAAGTATCTCGAATCTTTATGTTATAAGGAATTGTGCTATTTCTTACTGAAGTATGCAGGTTGTGGCAGGATATGGAAGGCGTGGTACCTGATAAGACCGGTTTATACAGAAAGCTTACCAGCAGGCACCTGTGGGAAGCCGTGTTGGTAGAAACTTGAGTTTCCAGCACTTTCTCCCATTCATTTCATTTTTCTTTTTTTGAGTTAACTTGATTTATTGGTCCTTCAAGGGCCAACTTACATGTCTTTCATTCACTCATCTGGTCCTCTGGTTAAAAATAAACAACTCCTCTTCTTTGTGGCCATAGAACTTGTTTATGCATTAATATAGCACTATAGTGGGTGAATTTAACTCCAATGACCATTGTATCTACTACTGCAGACAGGAATCCCTTAGAAGAAATGGAGTAGCCATCATGGTCAACAAAAGAGTCCGAAATGCAGTACTTGGATGCAATCTCAAAAACAACAGAATGATCTCTGTTTGTTTCCAAGGCAAACAATTCAATACCACAGTAATCCAAGTCTATGCCCCAACCAGTAATGCTGAAGAAGCTGAAGTTAAACGGTTCTATGAAGACCTACAAGACCTTTTAGAACTAACATCCAAAAAAGATGTCCTTTTCATTGTAGGGGACTGGAATGCAAAAGTAGGAAGTCAGGAAACACCTGGAGTAACAGGCAAATTTGGCCTTAGAATATGGAATGAAGCAGGGCAAAGACTAATAGAGTTTTGCCAAGAAAATGCACTGGTCATAGCAAACACCAACAACACAAGACAAGACTCTACACATGGACATCACCAGATGGTCAACACCGAAATCAGGTTGATTATGTTCTTTGCAGCCAAAGATGGAGAAGCTATATACAGTCAACAAAAAAAAGACCAGGAGCTGACTGAGCCTCAGATCATGAACTCCTTATTGCCAAATTCAGACTTAAATTGAAGAAAGTAGGGAAAACCACTTGACCATTCAGGTATGACCTAAATCAAATCCCTTATGATTATACAGTGGAAGTGAGAAATAGATTTAAGGGACTAGATCTGATAGATAGAGTACCTGATGAACTATGGACAGGGGTTCGTGACATTGTACAGGAGACAAGGATCAAGACCATCCCCATGGAAAATAAATGCAAAAAAGCAAAATGGCTGTCTGGGGAGGCCTTACAAATAGCTGTGAAAAGAAGAGAAGTGAAAAGCAAAGGAGAAAAGGAAAGATATAAGCATGTGAATGCAGAGTTCCAAAGAATAGCAAGGAGAGATAAGAAAGCCTTCCTCGGTGATCAGTGCAAAGAAATAGAGAAAAATACAGAATGGGAAAGACTAGAGATCTCTTCAAGAAAATCAGAGATACCAAGGGAACATTTCATGCAAAGATGGGCTCGATAAAGGACAGAAATGGTATGGACCTAACGGAAGCAGAAGATATTAAGAAGAGGTGGCAAGAATACACAGAAGGAACTGTACAAAAAAGATCTTCTCAACCAATATAATCACGATGGTATGATCACTCATCTAGAGCCAGACATCCTGGAAAGTGAAGTCAAGTGGGCCTTAGAAAGCATCACTATGAACAAAGCTAGTGGAGGTGATAGAATTCCAGCTGAGCTATTTCAAATCCTGAAAGATGATGCTGTGAAAGTGCTGCACTCAATATGCCAGCAAATTTG
>NW_011490932.1:307060-381798 GCF_000754665.1 Bison bison bison | reverse complement strand
TCTGCCTCTTGAGAAACCTGTATGCAGGTCAGGAAGCAACAGTTAGAACTGGACATGAAACAACAGACTGGTTCCAAATAGGAAAAGGAGTATGTCAAGGCTGTATATTGTCACCCTGTTTATTTAACTTATATGGAGAGTACATCATGAGAAACGCTGGACTGGAAGAAACACAAGCTGGAATCAAGATTACCGGGAGAAATATCAACAACCTCAGATATGCAGATGATACCACCCTTATGGCAGAAAATGAAGAGGAACTAAAAAGCCTCTTGATGAAGGTGAAAGTGGAGAGTGAAAAAGTTGGCTTAAAGCTCAACATTCAGAAAATGAAGATCATGGCATCTGCTCCCATCACTTCATGGGAAATAGATGGGGAAACAGTGTCAGACTTTATTTTTCTGGGCTCCAAAATCACTGCAAATGGTGACTGAAGCCATGAAATTAAAAGACGCTTACTCCTGGGAAGGAAAGTTATAACCAGCCTAGATAGCATATTCAAAAGCAGAGACATTACTTTGCCAACAAAGGTTCGTCTAGTCAACGCTATGGTTTTTCCTGTGGTCATGTATGGATGTTGAGTGTTGGACTGTGAAGAAGGCTGAGCGCCGAAGAATTGATGCTTTTGAACTGTGGTGTTGGAGAAGACTCTTGAGAGTCTCTTGGCCTGCAAGGAGATCCAACCAGTCCATTGTGAAGGAGATCAGCCCTGGGATTTCTTTGGAAGGAATGATGCTAAAGCTGAAACTCCAGTACTTTGGCCACCTCATGCGAAAAGTTGACTCATTGGAAAAGACTCTGATGTTGGGAGGGTTTGGGGGCAAGAGGACAAGGGGACGCCAGAGGATGAGATGGCTGGATGGCATCACTGACTCGATGGATGTGAGTCTGAGTGAACTCTGGGAGTTGGTGATGGACAGGGAGGCCTGGTGTGCTGCGATTCATGGGGTCGCAAAGAGTCGGACACGACTGAGAGACTGATCTGATCTGATCTGGAGTAAAACACAGCTGAGCTCAAATTATGGCTTTAACACTAATACTCTGTTACTTGGACCCAGGGATTTAAGCCTTCTAAACAATTTACTCAACCGTAAAGTAGATTAGAAAATATAACACCAAGGATTTGTAGGGATTAAGTGAACATAATCATTTACACTAAACTCCAAATTTATTAATGTTATAGCTCTGTTAGAGATGAGGATTAAAAAAAATTGAATGAGTTTGAAAGAAACATACTGTTGGTATTTTTCTTGATCTGAAGTTCTACTATGATAAAAAACCAAACAGGATTTGATTTTTGAAGGCCCCTACCTGGCTGTATACTGTTTATATGTCATGAACAGTGAAAAGGCAAAAAGATAGGACACTGAAAGATTAACTCCCCGTGTCGGTAGTTGCCCAATATGCTACTGGAGATCAGTGGAGAAAGAACTCCAGAAAGAATGAAGAGCCACAGCCAAAGCAAAAACAACACTCAGTTGTGGATGTGACTGGTGATGGAAGCAAGATCCAATGCTGTAAAGAGCAATATTGCATAGAAACCTGGAATGTTAGATTCTTGAATCAAAGCAAATTGGAAGTGGTCAAACAGGAGATGACCAGTGAACATCGACATTTTAGGAATTAGCGAACTAAAATGAACTGGAATGGGTGAATTTAACTCAGATGACCATTATATCTACTACTATGGGCAAGAATCCCTTACAAGAAATGGAGTAGCCATCATTGTCAACAAAAGAGTCCGAAATACAGTACTTGGATGCAATCTTAAAATGACAGAATGATCTCTGTTCATTTCCAAGGCAAACCATTCAATATCCCAGTAATCCAGGTCTATGCCCCGATCAGTAAGGCTGAAGAAGCTGAAGTTGAACAGTTCTATGAAGACCTATGAGACCTTCTAGAACTAACACCCAAAAAAGATGTCCTTTTCATTATAGGGGACCGGAATGCAAAAGTAGGAAGTCAGGAAACACCTGGAATAACAGGCAAATTTGGCCTTGGAGTACAGAATGAAACAGGTCAAAGGCTAATAGAGTTTTGCCAAGAGAATGCACTGGTCATAGCAAACACCCTCTTCCAACAACACAAGAGAAGACTCTATACGTGAATATCAGGAGATGGTCAACACTGAAGTCAGATTGATTATATTCTTTTCAGCCAAAGATGGAGAAGCTCTACACAGTCGGCAGAAACAAGACCAAGAGCTGACTGTGGCTCAGTCATGAATTCCTTATTGCCAAATTCAGACTGAAATTGAAGAAAGTAGACAAAACCACTAGACCATTCAGGTATGACCTAAATCAAATCTGTAACGAATACAGTGGAAGTGAGAAATAGATTTAAGGGACTAGATCTGATACAGTGTCTGATTAACTATAGACAGAGGTTCGTGACATTGTACGGGAAACAGGGAACAAGACCGTCTCCAAGAAAAAGAAATGCAAAAAAAGCAAAATGGCTGTCTGAGGAGGCCTTACAAATAACTGAGAAAAGAAGAGAAGCGAAAAGCAAAAAAAAAAAAAGAGAGATACACCCATTTGAATGCAGAGTTCCAAAATTAGCAAGGAGAGATAAGAAAGCTTTCCTCAGTGATCAGTGCAAAGAAATAGAGGAAAACAATAGAATGGGAAAGACTAGAGATCTCTTCAAGAAAATTAGAGATACCAAGGGAACATTTCATGCAAAGATGGGCTCAATAAAGGACAGAAGTGCTATGGGCCTGACAGAAACAGAAGATATTAAGAAGAGGTGGCAAGAATACACAGAAGAACTATACAAAAAAGATCTTTAAGACCCAGATAATCACGATGGTGTGATCACTCAACTAGAGCCAGACATCCTGGAATACAAAGTCAAGTGAGCCTTAGGAAGCATCACTAAGAACAAAGCTAGTGGAGGTGATGAAATTCCAATTGAACTATTTCAGATCCTAAAAGATAATGCTGTGAAAGTATTGCACTTAATATGCCAGCAAATTCGGAAACCTCAGCAGTGGCCACAGGACTGGAAAAGGTCAGTTTTCATTCCAGTCCCAAAGAAAGAGAATGCCAAAGAATGCTCAAACTACCGCACAATTGCACTCATCTCACACGCTAGCAAAGTAATGCTCAAAATTCTCCAAGCCAGGCTTCAAGAGTACGTGAACCATGAACTTCCAGATGTTTAAGCTGATTTTAGAAAAGGCAGAGGAACCAGAGATCAAATTGCCAACACCCGCTGGATCATCAAAAAAGCAAGAGAGTTCCAGAAAAACATCTATTTCTGCTTTATTGACTATTGTGAATCGCAATAAACTGTGGAAAATTCTGAAAGAGATGGGAATACCAGACCACCTGACCTGGCTCCAGAGAAATCTGTATGCAGGTCAGGAAGCAACAGTTAGAACTGGACATGGAAAAACAGACCGGTTCCAAGTAGGAAAAGGAGTACGTCAAGGCTGTATATTGTCACCCTGTTTATTTAACTTATATGCAGAGTATCATGAGAAACGCTGGACTGGAAGAAGCACAAGCTGGAATCTAGTTTGCAGGGAGAAATATCAATAACCTCAGATATGCAGATGACACCACCCTTATGGCAGAAAGTGAAGAAGAACTAAAGAGCCTCTTGAAAGTGAAAGAGGAGAGTGAAAAAATTGGCTTAAAGCTCAACATTCAGAAAACAAAAATCATGCCATCTGTTCCCATCATTTCATGGGAAATACATGGCCAAACAGTGGAAACTGTGGCAGATTTATTTTTTTGAGATCCAAAATCACTGCATATGGTGACTGCAGCCATGAAATTAAAAGACGCTTACTCCTTGGAAGAAAAGTTATGACCAACCTAGACAGATCCATCTAGTCAAGGTTATGGTTTTTCCAGTAATCATGTGTGGATGTGAGAGTGGACTATAAAGATAAAAGCTTAGTGCCGAAGAATCGATGCTTTTGAACTGTGGTGGTGGTGAAGACTCGAGAGTCCTTTGGACTGCAAGGAGATCCAATCAGTCCATCCTGAAGGAAATCAGTCCTGAATATTCATTGGAAGGACTGATGCTGGAGCTGAAACTCCCACAGTTTGGCTTCCTGATGCGAAGAAGTGACTCATTTGCAAAGACCCTGGGATGCTGGGAAAAATTGAAGGTGGGAGGAGAAGGGGACGACAGAGGATGAGATGATTGGATGGCATCACCAACTCGATGGACATGAGGCTAGGCTCCCGGAGTTGGTGATAGAATGGGAAGCCTGGCGTGCTGCCGTCAACGGGGTCGCAGAGTCGGACAGGACTGAGCAACTGAAGTGACTGAACTGATATGGCTGTATCATTCCTTATTTCTCACTGTTCTTATCTTCCACTTTTTGGACATTCCCCTTAACTGTCACTCAGTGTATCTTTCTGTCAATTTCACTTCCTGCTGTCATCAGCACTGTAAGTGAATGACTAATACTGTGGCCTCATACTTCCTTGAGCCCTGCATGAACATTGACCTTCATCTCATCTCTGCTTCATTTAGCTATTCTCATGTCACACGCTCCATTTTATGAACTAAAATTCCAAGGCTGAAGGCACTACTCTACCTCTGAATCACCATTTTTTGACAGCAGTCTCTGGTCTTCCATCCTGCCTGCACAATGACTTCCTCGTAATCTGTGGGTTATCTTATCAGGACTTCAAATCCTTTGTCCCTTGCCTTCTAATCTCAGTCCTTCTGTGTTCTCTTCCTTTCATCTCCAAGTGAGACCTAGGATCCATCAGTTCATCAGTTCTCTTGCTCATATCCCAAACTTCATTTCCATTTGGATTTTTTTGATCTCTATATCGTATCTCTATATCTCTCACTTTGAAATTGTATTTTATATTTATTAACTTCTCAAAACCTCAGCTTTCTTGTGTTTAATATCTTGGTAATTATACCTACCTCTTTACATTATGGCAGGGTTAAATGAGTTGCTATATATATAAACCAGCCAGCCTGCCTTCAACCACGTTGAGAAAAATTGTGGCAAAAGGCAGCATGACACTTAAAGATTAGAGCATGTTTTTACCTATGCTGCTGTGTGCTACTAGAGAAACTCACCAAGCCAGGCATATTCATATTACATGGACTGTGGATCACCCAACCCCTAGGGCATCCCTAAGATTTATCAGTTAGTTCGACTCCAAGCAAACCCATTTATGAATCTTAAAAAGATGGATACTGTGTGTTTGGAATAACTGAAATATATATTTAAATTTTAGAAACCTCCGAGAAGCAAGGGATAATGCTGTGGCTGAAAAGGACCGAGCAGTGATGGCTGAAAAGAATGCTCTAGAAAAACATGATCAGCTCTTAGACAGGTAAGCATCCTGAAAACAGAGACATTGAAACTTTGATCTTTGTTCCCATTACTCTTTCTTTTAGAATATATCTTTTTAATAGAAGTTTAATTTTCATTTAAGTATTATGTACATGTAATAATTTACATATGTGATAATCGTACATATTGAAACAAGACAGAAAACAGTGTAGTCACCCTAAGGAGTTTCCTTATGTCCCTTTGGTCAGTCTCAGCCACCACCCATCAAGAGGTAAACACTTTGTGATTTCTCTCACCATAGTTTAGTTTTGTTCTTCATGGATTAAAAAGAAATGGAATTGTGCAGTGTGTACCCTTTTGTGTCTAAGTTCTTTCACTCAACATCATATGTTTTCATCCATTTTATGTTAGACCAGTAGTTCGTTTCTTAACTTGCTGGGCATGAATATACAGTTTGTTTATTCATTCACCTCTCAGTGGGTGTTTGTTTTTTTTCCCAGTTTGGTGCTACTATGAATAAAGCTGCTATGAATGTTTGTATACAAGTCTTTTTGTGGGTATATGTTTCTTTTTCTCTCATATAAATACTAAGAGTGAAATTGCTAATCATCAGTAGATGATTATTTTTACCATGAAAGACTTGGAAGGTGAAATAACTCCTTGACCCATGGACTATAGAATCAGTTATGTTATGTGTTAGCAGACATGAAAACAGCATTCATGTCATTGTGCATCCATCCTTAGAACTGTTGGTTAACTAAAGACATTGTCATTGAGTAGTAATATTTTGAAAAGGGTTTTTTTTTTTTTTTTAGTAGTCAGTCTCAGCAGTGGGCTTAAAATATTCAGTGAGCCATGTTATAAACAGACCAGGGTCATCCAGACTCTGCTGTTCCACTTACAGAGCACAAGTAGAGTAGATTTAGCACAATTCTTAGGCCACCTAGGATTTTCAGAACAGTAAATGATCATTGGCATCACCTTAAAGACTCCAGCTTCATTAGCCCCTAACAAAAGAGTCAGATTGTTCTTTGAAACTTTGAAACTAGGCATTGACTTCTCCTCTCTAGCTATGAAAGTCATAGGTGGCATCTTCTTCCAATAGAAAGATATTCCATCTACATTGATAATCTATGTTTAGTGTAGCCACTTTCATTAATTATCTTAGCTAGATCATCTGGATATCTTGCTACAGCTTTTACATCATCACTTGCTGGTTTGCCTTGCACTTTTATGTTATGGAGATGACTTCTTTCCTTAAATTTCATGATCCCATGAACCAACCTCTTCAAGCTTCAGACTTTTCTTCTGCAGCTTCCTTACCTCTCCTCAGTTCAAGTCAGTTCAGTCTCTCAGTTGTGTCCGACTCTTTGCGACCCCATGTATTGCAGCACGCCAGGCCTCCCTGTCCATCACCAACTCCTGGAGTTCACTCAAACTCACGTCCATCGAGTCAGTGATGCCATCCAGCCATCTCATCCTCTGTCGTCCCCTTTTCCGCTTGCCCCCAATCCCTCCCAACATCAGAGTCTTTTCCAATGAGTCAACTTTTCGCATGAGGTGGCCAAAGTACTGGAGTTTCAGCTTTAGCATCATTCCTTCCAAAGAAATCCCAGGGCTGATCTCCTTCACAATGGACTGGTTGGATCTCCTTGCAGTCCAAAGGACTCTCAAGAGTCTTCTCCAACACCACAGTTCAAGAGCATCAATTCTTCGGCTCTCAGCTTTCTTCACAGTCCAACTCTCACATCCATACATGACCACAGGAAAAACCATAGCCTTGACTAGACGAACCTTTGTTGGCAAAGTAATGTCTCTGCTTTTGAATATGCTATCTAGGTTGGTCATAACTTTCCTTCCAAGGAGTAAGCGTCTTTTAATTTGATGGCTGCAGTCACCATCTGCAGTGATTTTGGACCCCCCAAAAATAAAGTCTGACACTGTTTCCACTGTTTCCCCATCTATTTCCCATGAAGTGATGGGACCAGATGCCATGATCTTCGTTTTCTGAATGTTGCCTTGCTCTGTATTAGGCTTTGGCTTAAGGGAACATGGTGGCTGGTTTGATCATCTGTCTAGACTACCAAAACTTGCTTCATATCAGCAGTAAGGCTGTTTTACTTTCTTATCATTTTTGTGTTCACTGGAGACACAGTTTTAATTTCCTTCCAAGAACTTTTCCTTTACATCCACAACTTGGCTTACTCTTCAGCACAAGAGGCCTAACTTTCAGCCTATATCAACTTTCAACCTATATCAACTTTCGGTGTGCCTCTAAGCGTAATCATTTCTAGCTTTTGATTTAAAATGAGAAATGTGTGCCTCTTCCTTTCACTTGAACTTTGGAGGCCATTGTAGGGCTAATTTCAGTATCGTTGTGTCTCAGGGAATAGGGAGGCCCAAGGAGAGGGAGAGAGCCTGAGAATATAGTCAGAGGGTCTGTGAAAGACTTTAAGTACTAAGCTGTGCATTCTGTATGCCATTCTGTTGAATAACATGATCAGAGTTCCCAGTTCTAGAATGATTACCCTGGAAGAATGAGTGATGAAAGTAGTACTAAGCTAATAACAGGAAGATAGTTCAGAGAATATTATAAATAGTTTTTTATCTTATATAGGCAAGATTTCTAGAGCCCCCAAACAATTACAGTAGTAACATAAAAAATCACTGATCCCAGATCACTATAATAAATATAATAATAATAAGTTTAAAATATTATGAGAAATCTCCAAAATGTGACACCGATATGAAAGTGAGCAGATACTGGAAAAATGGCAGTGGTGAATTTGCTTGGTGCCACGAATCTTCAGTTTGTAAGAGGAAAAAAAAAGTTCAGCATGTGCAAAGCTCAATAAAGTGAAAGTGCTTTAAAAGGAGATATTAAATAGTGGGACTGTATGTAACCTTGTTCTGTATGAACCTTGTTCATAATTTTCCAGGTCTCCTGTAAATGTGTTATCATACTTTAATAATTTAAAAAATAAAAAAATATAAAAAGGAGATATTAATATTTCTGTATCAGCTTAGAATTAAAATACAAAGACAACTTGGAAAATTTTCATATGGAGATACTATTCTATGGGAATAGAAGTTATATCTAGAATGTGATCAGGAATTATCTTGTTTATAGAATCATTCTGGGTCTGGGCACCCAAGCTCTAAACCAAAGGTCTTAAGAGGAAATTGACCAAACCTACTCAAAAGATTAGAAAACATCCTATTAGTGCCCAGATTATAACTGTCTACAAATAGTTGATGGGTAGTTTTCTTACTTGGTAAGGTCTAAAGTAGTAGAATTGGAACAACTGAGTAGACATTACAAAAAAGAGTAAAGATAAGCTTTCTGATGAAAGTGAAAGTCTCTCCGTCATGTCCGACTCTTTGTGACCCCATAGACTATACAGTCCTGGAATTCTTCATGCCAGAATACTGGAGTAGGTAGCCTTTCCCTTCTCCAGGGGACCGTCCCAACCCAGGGATCAAACCCAGGTCTCCCACGTTGCAGGCAGATTCTTTACCAACTGAGCCACCATGGAAGCCCAAGCATCCTGGAATGGGCAGCCTAACCCTTCTCTAGTGAATCTTCCCAACCCTGGCATCGAACCAGGGTCTCTCGCATTGCAGGCGGATTCTTTACCAACTGAGCTACCAGGGAAGCCCAAGTTTTCTGATAGGGCTTTTCAAAATGCCTTGGCATCGACAGTGTTCTCCATCAGAAATGGAGAACACATTTCTGTGTTCTGCACAGAAATGTGCAGGCATCAGCTGGCTAAGCATTCAGTAGGATTGTGTTTATAAGGATTGAAGTATCAAGTGGGTAGCTTGATGAGTTTAAAGTCTCTCTCTCCGTTTTTAAGTATTTATTTGTTTATTTGGCTGCATCAGGTTTTAGTTTGGCACATGCAGGATTTTTCACTGAGACACATGGACTCTGTAGTTGCACCGTACAGGCTTAGTTGCTCAGAAACATGTGGGATCTTAGTTTATTGACCAAGGATCAAACCCATGTCCCCTGCATTGCAGGGCGGATTCTTAACCACTGAACCACCAGGAAAGTCCCTGAAGTCCATTTTGATCCTGAAATTATCTGTAACAACAGTTCGAAAGAATTAATACACTGATTAAGTTACCATGTAAAAGGAATGGTGAACCCAAGCTATTTTTGTATCTTAAAATCTCTGTAGTTCACTTTTCCTGTTTTTTTTTTTTTTTTAATAAAAACCTAGTGTTTAACACAATATTTGAAAAAGATACTTTCTCTATATATATTTAAATATCCACTGAAATTCTTTTGAGTATAGTTGGCTTAGGAATATTTTGGGAATATCATGTATATGTTTTGTATATATTGAAACCCCAGGAAAAATATTTGTTTTATATTTCAGAGGTTGAGTTTTTACTCTGGCTTCCTTTGTGTCAAAATCAGAATAAACAAATGTATTTCATTCTTTACATGCACTGTGATTTCCCTGAATCGTGCTTAAGTAAAGCCTGAGACATGTCTATACACAATTTTCTAGTCAAGTATAACTAATCGCAACTTTTTCATTTTTGTTGAAAGTTTTACTTTACCAAATGCTTCATTTAATGATTAAACAACCTGTGTTATTATAAAGAGAAATGTAAGGAAGTGGTATGCCACTTTCAAACATGAATGAAAAAGGCTTTTTGCTCAAGACTCTAATTTTCTACAAAAACAAATTGGACTTTTCTCAGGCATAGAAAAGATCTGTATATGTCCCAATTCAAGTTCAATAATTTATTTAATTATAAGTAACAAATACCCAGCTTTCATGAGCAGGAATAGTTATTACCTCTCCTTCTGTTGCTTTGAATCTCTGTAAGCACTCTGAGGACTCTTTCTGCCCCAAGGGGAAATTTTTAAACTCAATCAGTGTTAACAGAATACATTTGAATACACTGTTATATCTGTGGGATCCTATAGGAGAGGCCTGTGTTTGAATCTTAGCTTAAATTTATAATCCAGCTGCTGCTGCCACGTCGCTTTGGTTGTGTCCAACTGTGTCCAGCTCCCATAGACGGCAGCCCACCAGGCTCCCCCATCCCTGGGATTCTCCAGGCAAGAACACTGGAGTGGGTTGCCATTTCCTTCTCCAATGCATGAAAGTGAAAAGTGAAAGTGAAGTTTTTCAGTTGTGTCCGACTCTTAGCAACCCCATGGACCGCAGCCTACCAGGCTCCTCTGTCCATGGGATTTTCCAGGCAAGAGTACTGGAGTGGGTTGCCATTGCCTTCTCCAGAGTTAAGTCTTTATTTTTCAGTTATAGTCATTTTAATTTTTTTTTAGCTATGGTTTGATGTATTTGGAATTTTTTTTTCAGTTTGTAGATATTGTTAAATGAATATTACTTGACATTATGATTTCAATTCCTACAACTACTCTGGTGATAGTAGAATTTTGTTCTGATTTTTTACTTATAGAAGACAGAAGATAAGAGGGAATAGGAGATCTAGTGAGTAGATTAAGAGAATCATATGTTATATTGGGCTAATTTAAAGCTTGATATAGCAGCCTGCTGTCCTAAATTTCCATTCAGTGCTTTATCCCCAAGAGTAGAACAGTTTTGACATGCCTTTATTCTACATTTTGTCATATTCTTATATTGTTTTATCTTTGTTTATTTGTTTTTCAATCTTGCTTGCTCCTTCAGTAGGCACATAAATGTTTGTGTCATTTGAGATGGGATAAAGGATGTTGAAATTTGAAAGAAAAATTATTTATACTGTGTTTAAACTTTGTTTACTTAATAAATTCTGTGGTAATTTCATTCATTTATCCTTAATTTTCATGGTTACATAATGTTTAATTCACATCATAGTTGTTATTTGAATGCAGAAATTCTTGATTCTCAATCCCATATTAAGTTACTGTTTTGACATACTTCTCTATGAAAGAAAGAATATACAATAAATTCATGCTTCTTAAATAACTTTTAGTATTTTATTTTTTCTTTGAAAATTTGTGAAGTGCTCTCTTTAATTGTAAGCTACTCTGATGATTTTTCAGAGTTTATAAAATTATGTGTTATTACTTGATTTCTCTTATTTTTTTGAAATGTTCTGTTTGCCCATTGGTTTGTTTCATTTATATTGAAACAGTCAAACTCCACGTTCTCAAATTTTCTTTCGGTTTTTAAGCTGCTGTTCCATCTGACATATATTTGGCCACTTGTATAGAATATTCTAAACTGGTTTAATTACATCCTAAGTTACCACAAGTGACTCTATTTCTTTCCTAGTAAAGGCTTTGAAATTAGTAGTATATAATGTCATGTACATGAAAACATTAAGAAATTTATTGCTGAGATGAAAATTATTTCTTCCTTCTTGGTCTAGACACAAGGCTTTGAAAAGAACTAATAAGAAACACCCATATTTGGATCACAGTGTATGGATTTTGTTTTATTCACCTCTCATCTATCTTTCTTTTTCTTTATAAGGTATTGGTCTGATCTGAAATTCCTTGTCCCACCAGAAACAATGGCCCAGGGGGTCCTGTAGCTACTCATGGATAGTTTGTTGCTTGTAATTGGGCTTAAAGGGTACTACAGGTTCTAAAGTGATATACCTATTCTCCTCCTCAAAAGAATACATCATGAGTATTTTCGTGCAGCGAGTCAAAACACACACATGCACAAAACAATTAGATATTGTTTTCTGTCAGTCTTTTTTTTCTCAGAGAAGGACTGGGTGGCATCTGTAGCCAAAAAACAAAAAAGACTACATCAGGGAAATTAATGATGGATGCCAGTATTGTTAGTCCGTGGGACAGAACATCTTTATGCAGTAATAGACTAGAGTTATCAGCATATCTTGTTGTGTAAATGGAACAATTGATATAGAGAAAGCTGTTTCGATTCCTGGCAGCATAAACCTCTTCTGTCCTCAAGCCAGAATAACTTTCAATGGATATCACTCTCAGAGTTGTTATCAAATCAAAACTGGGCTTTAGCATTCTATCTTAGTCCTTATTCTTTTTTAACTTATTATTTCAAATTTCATTTGTGTACAAAAGCTACAAGAATGATGCAAAGAACTCCTTTAGGTCTTTTATCTAGATCTGCCCCTTTCTAGCATTTAACTACATTTGTTCTATTCTTCTTATTCTCTCTCTCTCTCTTCTTTCTCTCCCTTCTTCCCCTGCACATTATTTTTTTTTCTGCATAGTTTAATGCATCATATACTTTTACATATTCACAGTTTATTTTCTAGGAATAAGAATATTCTCTTATACAATCACAGGACACTTGTTAAATTCAGGATAACATTGATAACACTTTTATACATTTTTGTCATTGTCCCAGTAATGCCCTTTTATAACAGTCTTTTTTCTGGCCCAACATCACATCCAAAATTATGCTCTACTTTTAGTTATCATGCCTCTTCAGTCTCCTTTAATCTGAAGCAGTTCATTTGTTTTCTTTTCTATTTTGTTTTAATGACTTTTGATTATTTTTTTTGATATGTTGGATCGTATACATATATATGTCTCTTCTTTCTGGAATCTCTTCTGCTCAGCTTTTACCTGTCACTTTAGGGAATGACCGAAAGTGCTTTTAAACTCAAACCGAATCTTTTCTTACGTTTTATAAACTGTATTTCCAGCTACGTGATTGACATTTTTACCTCGATGTTTTTCTAGAACTTTAAACTCAGTATTTCTGAAACAAACTCAGCTTCCGCCAACATTCACCCTTCCCAAAACAAAAAGTGGCTTTAGCTGACCTCACATCAATAAACTATACCACCATTTTTAAGTCATTTATTTCTGTTCGACCTTCCAGAATAATAATCCTTTCCCCTTGTTCCCCTGTGTAATCTTGCTGAATTTCATAGCTTCTAAAACCCCTGTCATATCTGTATAATCCTCTGCATTCCTGCTGCCATCGTCCTGGGTCAGCTTCTCGTTACTTCTTGACTGGTGTCATGTTGTAATTGTGTACAGTAGCCTCTTAATTGATTGCTCCATCGTTCCCCCTCAGTCAGTCCTCTTGCCCAGACCTGTTTCTCCTCCCGTAGTTCTGCATTCTGACTAATGTCATTATTTGCCCAGGCCCTTAAACAAGAGAGCTGGTGGTTCACATCTACTTTTTTTCCCCTCACTCCTCTACCTTTTATTCAACCAAGAGTGTTTATTGACAACTACCATGTGCCATTTGCTGTGCTAGAAGTTGATGTACATAAATAAAGCAGTGAAGGGAGATTGCCCCTCCCCTAATTGAGGGAGACAGAAAATAATCAAACAGATCCATAATTGTTATAATTATGTGTTTTGATGATTGCTCTGAACTAGATTGGAGGAGGAATAATGGCTCAGGTAGGGTATATCATGATAGGATAGTCCAGAAGGGCCTCTCTGAACACTTAAACTAAACAAATGTCATGTTATTTCTAATTTCTAAATATATCTAATCACGTCCCTCCTCTTAAACCCAGGTGCCGCTGCTTTAGTCAAATCTTTCTTTTCTCTTGCCCGAACTATTTATAATAGCCTCTGAAGCATCTTGCCGCTTTGAGTTTAGTCCTATTTTCATCACTCATTCTTCTGAGAATAATGTTCTAAAACTGAGAGCTCTGATCATGTCATTCAGAAGAATGGCATCCAGACTGCACACAACTTAGCATTTAAAGTCCTTCACAGACTTCCTGCCTGTCTTCCCAGTTGCAGATCTTTGTTTTGATTCTCCCCTTATACTCAGGACTAGTTGATCTTTTCACGTTCTGCAAGAGTGTGGTGCTTCCTCGCTCACCCTTTTATATGTATTCTTTGCTAAGAATGACCTTTTCTTCCCCCTTTCTCGTGTATCTTACCTTTCACCTGTCAGGTAGATGCACATTCATGCGGTGAGGCTGAAATCATTGATCTTGTCTTCCATGCATGCCTTAAGTTCCTGTCAGAAATACTGACATCTCTTCTATTTCCTAGCATTATAATTGTGTGTTTAATTTGCACATCTTTGCCTCTGAAGTGTTGGGGTTTTTCTTGAGGTCAGAGGTTTTTTTCATCCATATATTTGCCTCTCTAGTAAGATAAGGCCTCTATTCAGTGTCTTTGATATAAGTAATTCTCAACAAATATCAATTTCAATTGATCAGAGCTTACCATGTTCATTTTGACTCTTTCCATCATGAAGGCACTTTGAATGCTAAAAAGAGTGCCCCAGACTTGATTTTACTGTATCAGTAATTCCAAAATTTAGATGAATTTCAGTTACCTGGAGAGATATTTTGGGGGTTTTTTGGAAGACATTTTTTTTTTGCCTCCCTCTACTTTGTAGAGGGTCCCCGGGAATTTGGACTTCCTACAAAGCTCCCCAAATAATCCTTAGCTATTCATTCCTCAAATACGTGTTTTGGAAACACTACAACAGTATCTATCACTGTGCCCTTCCTGGTGCCTTAATTAACCAGTAATCTCAAAGAAAATATAAGCTTTTTTTTTTTTTAACTTGGATGCAATCTCAAAAATGACAGAATGATCGTTTCCAAAGCAAACCATTCAATATTACAGTAATTCAAGTCTATGCCCTGACCAGTAATGCTGAAGAAACTGAAGTTGAACGGTTCTATGAAGACCTACAAGACCTTCTAGAACTAACACCCCAAAAAGATGTCCTTTTCATTATAGAGGACTGGAATGCAAAAGTAGGAAGTCAAGAGATACCTGGAATAACAGGCAAATTTGGCCTTGGAGTACAAAACGAAGCAGGTCAAAGGCTAACACAGTTTTGCCAAGAGAACACACCGGGCATAGCAAATACCCTCTTCCAATAACACAAGAGAAGATTCTACACATGGACATCACCAGATGGTCAATACTGAAATCAGATTGATTATATTCTTTGCAGCCAAAGATGGAGAAGCTATATACAGTCAACAAAAACAAGATCAGGAGCTGACTGTGGCTCAGATCATGAACTCCTTATTGTCAAATTCCAACTTAAATTGAAGAAAGTAGGGAAAACCACTAGACCATTCAGGTATGATGTAAATCAAATCCCTAACGATTATACAGTAGAAGTGACAAATAGATTCAAGGCATTAGATCTGATAGAGTGCCTGAAGAACTATTAACGGACGTTCATGCCATTGTACAGGAGGCAGTGATCAAGACTATCCCCAAGAAAAGGAAATGCAAAAATGCAAAATGGTTGTCCGAGGAGGCCTTACGAATAGCTGAGAAAAGAAAAGATGGAAAAGCAAAGGAGAAAAGGAAAGATACACCCATTTGAATGCAGAATTCCAAAAAATAGAAAGGAGAGATAAGAAAGCTTTCCTCAGTGATCAATGCACAGAAATAGAGGAAAACAATAGAATGGGAAAGACTAGAGATGTCTTCAGGAAAATTAGAGATACCAAGGGAACATTTCATGCAAAGATGGTCTCAATAAAGGACAGAAATCATATGGACCTAACAGAAGCAGAAGATATTGAGGTGAGGTGGTAAGAATACATCGAAGAACTATACAAAAAAGATCTTTATGACCCAAATAACCACGATTGTATGGTCACTCACCTAAAGCCAGACATCCTGGAATGTGAAGTCAAGAGGGCCTTAGAAAGCATCACTACAAGCAAAGCTAGTGAAGGCAATGGAATTCCAGTGAGCTATTTCAAATCCTAAAAGATGCTGCTGCTAAAGTGCTGTACTCAGTATGCCAGCAAATTTGGAAAACAGCAGTGGCCACAGGACTGGAAAAGATCTGTTTTCATTCCAATTCCAAAGAAAGGCAGTGCCAAAGAATGCTCAAACTACTGCACAATTGCACTCATCTCACAGGCTAGCACAGTAATGCTCAAAATTCTCCAAGCCAGGCTTCAAGAGTACGTGAACCATGAACTTCCAGATGTTCAAGCTGGTTTAAGAAAAGGCAGAGGAACCAGAGATCAAATTGCTGACATCCGTTGGATAATCGAAAAAGGTAGAGAATTCCAGAAAAACATCTATCTCTGCTTTATTGACTATGCCAAAGCCTTTGACTGTGTGGATCACAAGAAACTGTGGAAGATTCTTAAAGCCATGGGATTATCAGACCACCTTACCTACCTCCTGAGAAATCTGTGTGCAGGTCAAGAAGGTCAAGTCCAGTTAGAACTGGACATGAAACAATAGACTGGTTCCAAATCGAATAAGGAGTATGTCAAGGCTGTATATTGTCACCCTGCTTATTTAACTTATATGCAGAGTACATCATGAGAAATGCTGGGCTGGAGAAAGCACAAATTGGAATCAAGATTGCCAGGAGAAATATCAATAACCTCAGATATGCAGATGACACAACCCTTATGGCAGAAAGTGAAGAAGAACTAAAGAGCCTCTTGATGAAAGTGAAAGAGAGAGTGAAAAAATTGGCTTAAAACTCAACATTCAGAAAACTAAGATCATGGCATCCAGTCCTATCACTTCATGGCAAATAGATGGGGAAACAATGAAAACAGTGAGAGACTTTATTTTGGGGGGACTCCAAAATCACTGCAGATGGTGGCTGCAACCATGAGATTAAAAGACCCTTGCTCCTTGGAAGCAAAGTTATGACCAACCTAGATAGCATATTAAAAAGCAGAGACATTACTTTGCCAACAAAGGTCTGTCTAGTCAAGGCTATGGTTTTTCCAGTGGTCATGTATGGATGTGAGAGTTGGACTATAAAGAAAGCTGAGAGCCGAAGAACTGCTGCTTTTGAACTGTGGTGGTGGAGAAGAGTCTTGAGAGTCCCGTGGACTGTAAAGATATCTAACCTGTCCATCCTAAAGGAAATCAGTCCTGAATCATTGAAAGGACTGATGCTGAAGCTTGAAACTCCAACACTTTGGCCACCTGATGCGAAGAGCTGACTTTTGAAAAGACCCTGATGCTGGGAAAAATTGAAGGCGAGAAGAGAAGGGGACGACAGAGGATGAGATGGTTGGATGGCATCACCGACTCCACGGACATGAGTTTGAGTAAGCTCTTTGAGTTCGTAATTGACAGGGTAGCCTGGCATGCTGCAGTTCGTGGGGTTACAAAGAGTCGGACACAACTGAGCGACTGAACTCTACTGAACTGATGATGCACAAATCTTATTAAGGAATTAAAGAATAAAGTGAGGATAGGAAAAGGAGGGAGGGTGATCCAGAACATTGAATTGATAATTTGAAAAGGGAGGTTTCTAAATCAGAAACAGACCAAAACAAAAACAGAAAGAGAAAAAAGTCATGCAAACATTTAGTGAAGTGATATTAGACATAGAGAACAGACAAAATATATCCACATTCAGAGAATTAGTGTATCAAGAAGAATTTAAAAAAAAAAGGAGAAAGTTATGTGTCAGTATAACAATGGAAGAGGAAAAAATATTTAGAGATAGAGAAGAAGAAAATTCTTTCTGAGATAAGGATCTGCAGTTTAGCAGAACTCACCACATTCTGGGTGGTGTGGAGAGAACAGGACAACAATGCAGTAAATCCAAGTGAAGTTGTTAAATATAACTTAAAGGAACATTATTAGAAGTATCTGGACTGGATAAGTAAGTCATTTGCTAAGGAACAAAATACTGGTTGAGATTAATTTTCTCTTTCCATAATTGTGTACTTTATTTGTTTAGCAGTATTATTTTTTTTTTTAAATATATCGATTGATTAGTTGATTGCTTTGGCAACCCTAGGTCTTAGTTGCAGCATATGAGATCCTCAGTTGGGGCATGCAGAGTCCTGGTGGTGGCATTGTGGGATCCAGCTCCCTTACCAAGGGTCAAACCCCAGTCCCCTGAATTGGAGGTCAGAGTGTTAGCTACTGGACTGCCAGGGACGTTCCTGACAATATTTATTAACCATCTGCTTTAAGCAAGCACTTCTTGACCATGGAATTGAAGATTTAACAAAAGGTCTCTGTCTCAGTGCAATTTACATTCTTATGTTGTAAATCAGAATGCATGTAAATAAGCAATAAAGAAAGTAATTTTTAGAAGGTAGCAATTATTTGAGAGAGATAAAATGAGAGTGTGATTCAAGGAAGTTAAAGTATGTGAGGGGTGACATTTTTGCATCCTGAGTAATGAAAAGTCACTAGTCCTATGAGGACTCAGGAAACCTGTTACCCATGTCCCCTCCTTAAAAAAAACCTACTTAAAAGTGTAACCTGAACTTCCCCGATGGCTCAGAGGGTAAAGGATCTGCCTGCAGTGCAGGAAGCATGGGAGACTCAGGTTCGATCCCTGAGTCAGGAAGATCCCCTGGAGAAGGAAATGGCAACCCACTCCAGTATTCTTGTTGGAATACTGGAAAATGCCATGGACAGAGGAACCTGGTGGGCTGCAGTCTATGGGGTCGCAAAAGAGTCAAACATGACTGAAGCCGCTTTAAAAGCATGTCACCACAGCCAAAGAATCAAAGAACTCATGAATTGAGATGCTAAGGTGTAAAAGAACTGGCAGTGAACACTTAATGTAAAATTAAATCATAATAACTGTTGTCATTCTGGTTTCAAAACACATTGTAATCATAATAGTTAAGGGGAAACTACAGCATAAAAATAATAATTTAACGTAAGTAAAGGCAAAAATAGCGACTTGCGACTAAAATTAGAGAATTGATGGTGAGAGGAAAATAGTGTGTATATAATATATATAATATTGTATAATTATAATTTCCTCAAACTTCATAAGAATCGATAGCATTATCAACAAATATATATTTAAACATATTAGTTACGAAAGAAAACATTAATTAAACTGAAAACAGACAGTATACTTGCATATTGCCAGAGGAAATAGAAAAGATAAAGAAAGCATAGACTTTATAACAAAAGATAAATAACAAAGCAAACATCAAAGAAGCATAAAACGGAAAATATAAATTCTTAACATGACAGACAACTGAATGTGTCTTTTCTGGCAATTTTAAGTGTGATGGACCCCCTATTATGTAGAAAAGGAAATACAATTTGGGTCAAAAATTAAACTATATTCTTTTCACAATAAGTAGTAACTCCAGTTATTTAAAGAGGAAAAAGAGGGACTGTGATTATGATCCAGGGGTTAAGAATCCACCTTACAAGGCAGGGGACACAGATGCATTCCCTGGTCGGGAAACTAAGGTTCCATATGCTGTGGGGCAGCCAAGCCTGCGTGCTCTAGAGCCTGTGCGCCCGGCTACTGTCTGCAGGCTGTGGAGCCCATGTGCTGCAACAGGAGAGGCCTATGCGCTGCAGTTAAAGAAAGCCCTCGTGCCGTCACGAGGATCCCGCATTGCCAAAACAAAAGAGATGCAAAAGGTTTTTTTTTTTAAGTGAAAAATAACACAGGATCTAAAACTATTCTGGAATAATTCATTTATTAAAATTGTTTTAAAATAATAATTCAGGGCCTTGAGAATCCCTCTGCCGTGACAATATATACACAATGAAGAGATGCTCCGGAATATTTAGGCATCACATTTGCCACAGGGAAAGTGCGCACTTTTTCACTGAATCTAGCTTAAGGCCACATTAAGCTATGATCAAAGATATAGTTCAGTATGTAGCTCATTAATTAGCTTAGTGAGAATATGTTGATAGTAAGATCAAGCTTTCAGGTCCATTCATCTTGCAGACCTTTTATTTTATTTTTTTGTAGAGGTGAGTGGAGGAGGATGAGAGGGTTCTATCATCTTTTCTAAATCTAACCAGTTGCCTCACAAATTGTAATTTTTGGTCCCAAGTGGAGAGAGTAGATAGAATCAGTACAAATATGTAAGTGTTGCTAGAAAAAGAACTCAAAGCACTTGCTCTTCTGGTGACTTATCAATACCGTGTGTTTGTAAATGAAAGAAAACACATCATCATATATCTGCACATTTTTCAAGATGCTTTCTTAGAAATCCAGAGTCGTAGTTGGTCAGTCATTATGTATATGAATTGAATCAGAGAGAGGGGGTATGTGTGGGTGGGTGGGTGGGGTGTGTGCGCACACGCGTGCGTTTATATAGCTTTCTTTATAGGCTGCTGCTCTGTTGCTTAGGGGGAAATTTTCATAGATTTACATTTGGTAAATATATCCGTGTCCAAAAAAAGATATGTGTAAAAAGTTGGAATGCCAGCTGACTAAATCAACTCATAAAAACTTAAGTTAAAAGTAAGATATTTTCCACGATTATTTTAAAATATTATGTTTACTGGAAGGAAAGTCCAGAGAATTACCACAGATGAAGTGTGAGTGTATTTCTCCCACTTGTAAATGAGCTCTTATTTCCTACAGTGTATATTCTGGTCCACAATGAGTCATTTTCAACATGTTTCAATTTAACTCCTAATACATTTTTAAACTTGGCAGGCATATTTAGATGAACGTTACTTCCAGTTTTAGAGACTGCTTCTAAATTATACTTCAGTACTGCAGTCATTATGAAAAGTTCTTTCAGTAAAAAGGAAACAGAATTGATTGGAAGTGTTATGTTTTGAAGGAATAAGAAATGGTTGCCATGAATAAAAATCAGATAGTTAAGCTTTTAAAAATTTTGTTACTGCATAACCCTCCTAATATTATCTTAAAGTGCTATAAGGTTCTTCTTATTGATAGAAGGCACTCAAGAAAAAATGAGATTTATTCTAGGTAATAAAGTTAATATTTATTGATCTCTTACTATGCCTAGCACTGTTTAAGGGTTTTAAGTGTATTAACTTTTTTAATGGCCATATAATAGGTAGTAGTTCAGTTTCTATAAACCATTCAGACTTATTTTTCTATTATATTACGTGGAGCCTGACACATTTCTGGACATATAACTGGTGTTACATGAATGTTTGTAAAAGTTAATATTTTATGGAGAATTTTACATATGATGAGTATTTAATAATTCCTGTTTATAAATTTGTGCAATCCTGTGAATCTTACAGTCTTCTGGCAGATTTCAGTTGATCAAACTGTCCAGTGTTACAATTTTAATATCTTTATTTTTATCATAAAAATGTTTACACTCTGCTTTTATTCCTTTTGGGAACTTTAAAGGTTGCCTAAAGTTTAGAGCTGGGAAAACCTTAGTTATTGAAAACATTCTACTCATTTAGCAGATGAGGAAAGAATCCTAAATAGGTTATATGACTTGTCCGGAGTTATATTGTTACTAGGAGCAGCATTAGAAGTAGATATGTGTTCTCTTTGTTCCCGTCCCGGTGTTCATTCTGCCACAGAATTGTGTCATTCCATCAGTAAGCAGACTATGAAGCACAACATGTGTGATGTTAAACAGCATCAATATGTACATTTTTGCTCTCCAGTATGCAAGTTAAAAACAATAACAAAATTCACAGTGATACTGTATTAATTTTCTTTGGTTGCCATAAGAAATTATCCCAAACTTTGTGACTTAAAACAGCAGAAATTTATTCTCTCAGTCTGGAAGCTAGAAGTCTGAAACCAAGGTGTCTGAAAGGCCATGCTCTCTCCACAAGCTCCAGGGACACTCTGTTCCTTGCTTCTTCCATCTTCTGGGGCTCCAGGCATTCCTTGCTTTCCTTGGCTTATGGCCACATCTCCTCTAGTCTCTGCCAGTTTTCATATCACCTTTTCCTCTGTATGTGTTTTATAAGGATATGTGTGATTGCATTTAGGGCCCACCCAAATAACCCAAGGCAGGCTCTTCCTATCAGCATATTTGCTTAATCACATCTACAAAAACCCTTTTTCCATGTAAGGTAATATTAGAGCATGATCATATATTTTGGGGACAGCCCACCATTCAACCCATTCCATATGCCTTTTAAGTCATTTGAATTAGTATAAAGTTGGATTATCTTTTCAACCTACTAATGTGACATTTAGCAAATTACTCGATCTTAAATGACACCTTATAGATTCTAGGCTTTGTGCAATATGATGTGTGACATATATTTATTCTGAATTAAAAGATATCCTACTTCTAATAATATTTTTTTAAGAACATCATGGCACTTACATTCTGAGGTAAACAAACAGAATTGGATGTTTTTAACAGAGTGTGGAAATACAGCTTTAAGCTAAGCTATATTAACTTCATTTAGACCATATAATTGCTTTCTTCTATATAGCGAGTACTTTTTGCTTTATTATACTTAAGATTCAATAAGTAAGATCTTTTAATAATATAATGACTTCCATGTTTTATTTTTGTTATACTCATTTTTTTCATTCAGCTAACTTTTAGCCCTTTCTGGTTTTAATAAGTGTATGTGTAACCTGTTTATTTCTATGTCATATGCTGGATACGTGATCATTTAGTTTCTCCTTCTGTAGAAATAATTGTTACTAGTATGAAGAAATTCCAGAAATCATTGTTACCAGATGTGAAGATATTCTCAATTCCTTTTATCCGTTAAAGGGCTTTACTGTAAATGAAGAAAGAAACATAACTATACATCATATAATTCTGTGCATCATAGAATGAAATGATATTTATTTTACAGTTTAAATTCTCAATAAATGTTAACTATTATTATTTATTCTCATCCTCCAGTTAGTTGACTTTTAAACTTTAATTGTGTATTCTCTATTCAGCACAATGAAGACAAAGGGTTGAAGCAGTCTCTGACTAGATCTGGTAAAACTGTTTCATGCAGATGGATAACCTTGACTGTTACAAAACTCTTGGATGAAGGAGGTCCCTTTCCTCAACTTACCATTTATTTTAATCATTAGTAATTCATACTATTGGGATTTCCCTTGCATTATTTGAGAGTTTCAAAACATTGTGTTGGCCAAAAAGTTTGTTTGGATTTTGCCTTAACATCTTACAGAAAAACTTTTTAGCCAGCCCAGTGATATATCCATGTGTTTTTTTAATGGATTTTTTTAACTTAAAGGCAATATGTTTTTATTTTACAAGTTAGAAGTCTAATCTGTACATTTGTCAAAAGTAGGAAATGAGTTAATAGATCTTCAAACAGCGAAACTTAACTGACATCCACATATCTATTATTAGAATTCAGATGTTTTCCTTTAATTCACTGAAACCCCAAAGATGAATTTCTGTTAGCGAGAATATTCATAGATAATCCAAATGTAATGATGCCTATCATTTCTAACATACTTTTTGTCCAAAATCACAGAGATGGAAAATGACCAAAAGAATACATCTCCCAGCCTCCAGGCAAGGGTGCACCCAGATCATTCAGGTCAGATAGACTGTCCACATGTAAACCTGTAGAGGAATTCATATTCCTGTAAATGACAATGAAATGTTAGCTTTGAAATAGTTTTTTAAAGTAGTTTAGAGGAAAATCACACTATGGTTAATAGCCTGTCATTTATGAGAATGGAATGTTCTGTATGTTGGTACCACAAGACATGTCTATTCTTATTCATTTCTCATCTTTTGCCATTAGTTAAACTGCATTTGATCCAGAAATAAGTCAACAGATGTTTAAATGGAAAATGTGTTATGAAATCCAATCATTTGTGTATAGTAAGCATAGATTTTTTTTTTTTGGACCTCAAAGTAATAGCACTTGTAAAATATAAATCAAGTTCTTTAACTAAAATACTGGTCTCTAATTTTTGAAAATTAACACCATGAACTGAATGCTTCTAAAGGATAACAATTTTTTAGCCAGTTTTCCATGTTACTAGCTACTGTACAATTATGTGTTATCCAATAGCAAATAATGCTTCTTATCATGATAAAAACCACCTCTTGCTCAGCTGTCTTATCTCCCTTAAATATTAATCATTACCCTTATAAGAAATTGTAAGCTCTAGTAGCCTTTCTGCAGACTTATGTACCAGTTTTCGTCCCACAAATTTTAAGCAGAACTACCTTTACAAATTAAAGTATATACAACAAACTGTGGAAAATTCTTAAAGATGAGAGTACCAGACCACCTTACCTGCCTCCTGCAAAACCTGTATGCAGGTCAAGAAGCAACAGTTAGAACCGGACATGGAACAACAGACTGGTTCAGAATTGGGAAAGGAGTATGTCAAGGCTGTATATTGTCACCCTGTGACACATTATTTAATTTATATGTAGAGTACATCATGCAAAATGCTGGGCTGGATGAATCACAAGCTGGAATCAAGATTTCCGGGAGAAATGTTAATAACCTCAGATATGCAGATACCACTCTAATGGCAGAAAGAAAAGAGGAACTAAAGAACCTCTTGATGAAGGTGAAAGAGAAGAGTGAAAAAACTGGTTTAAAACTCAACATTCAAAAAAGAAAGATCATGGCATCCAGTCCCATCACTTCATGGCAAATAGATGGGGAAAAAATGGAAACAGTGACAGACTTTATTTTCTTGGGCTCCAAAATCACTGCATCAGTGACTGCAGCCATGAAATTAAAGGATGCTTGCTCCTTGGAGGAAAAGCTATGACCAACCTAGACAGTGTATTATAAAGCAAAGACATCACTTTGCCAACAAAGGTCCATATTGTCAAAGCTATGGTTTTTCCAATAGCCATGTACGAATGTGAGAGTTGGACTGTAAAGAAAGCTGAGCACAGAAGAATTGATGCTTTTGAACTGTGGTGCTAGAGAAGACTCTTGAGAGTCCCTTGGACACCAGAGAGATCCAACCAGTCAATTATAATGGAAATCAACCCTGAATATTTATTGAAAGAACTGATGCTGAAGCTGAAATTCCAATACTTTGACCACCTGATGTGAAGACCTGACTCGTTGGAAAAGACCTTGAAGCTGAGAAAGATTGAGAGCAAGAGAAGAAGGGTGCGACAGAGGATGAGATGATTGGATGGCATCACCGATTCAATGAACATGAGTTAGAACAAACTCTGGGAGACAGTGAAGGACAGGGAAATCTGTCATGCTGCAGTCCATAGGGTCACAAAGAATCGGACATGACTGAGAGACTGAACAACAAGATACAGCTGAAGTTTATGCCTGCTTAAACTATACATATGTCTTTGATGGTAGAGAGCACTAGCGCAATGTTGAATTAATGGCTCACACTTTTTATAAGCTTTCAATAAAAAGTTTAGCAATTGTAATTCTTGGGGTTCATTTGAATAGACTGTGAAAAAGGTGTCATTTTTCTTTTTATGAATTTGATTTATAAAAATGATGCAATTTATAAACACGTCTAAGAATTTTTAATTGCTGATACTATCTGATGAATGTTATAAATTTGTACATACATAATTGTGTACCCAAAGTAAAACTCTATACAGCTAAACTCATTTTCCTGTATCATGGAATATTGTTGTTTAGTCACTAAGCTGTGTCTGACTCTTTGTGACCTCTTGGACTATAGCCTGATAGGCTCCTCTGTCCATGGGATTCTCCAGGCAAGAATACTGGAGTCAACTGCCATTTCCTCCTCCAGAGGATGTTCCCAACCCATGGATCGAACCTACGTCTCCTACACTGGCAGGCGGATTCTTTATCACTGAGCCACCAGGAGAGAATATACTGGATATTGTCATGGCTGCCTCTTCTCTGTGAGAATTGAGTATCTTCTGAGTATCAACAGTTTTATGAAATGTTCTCTGCTTCTCTCAATTCTTTAATATCTGAATGAATCTAAGGCTTTCTTCCTGTCAATTTCAAATGTGTAACATTGCTTACCTTATTTCTTTTTATTTTAAATGTGAGCCAGCATTATGAACGCTGTACTTTTCTGTGAATATCTCTCTCCCTATGCTTTCAGAGGAGAATGTATGTATGTATGTTGTACTCAGATTTCTCTTTGGTGAGGTGTGGACTATGATAAGAATAATAGAGAGCTAAAATCTCTCTCTAAATTTTTCTTACAATGGACTAGAAAGTATTCAACTCAATAGTCATTGAACCTTTGTGCATAACACTGTAGATGAAAAAATTTCTTAAGATACGATTTCTGTTTCCAAAGAGCTAAAAGAATAACTTTATATACATATTTACATTTTAAAGGAAAATGTTCTGTATCTCAAGGATCTATACTGGTCTATCAATGTCCCTATTTATTTTAAAGTAGTATAGGGAATGATCTTTTAGAGGAGGAGGTATGTGAAACAAGCATCTGAAGTTTGAATTGTGATATGCAGAACTGAGAGAAGGGCATTCCCAACACTTTATAAACCTTCCTAAATGTAGAAGGAAAACAATTAAGGGATTATCCGGAAATAACAGATAATTTAGTCAACTGATTTGGCATATGTACAGTTAGGCAGAGGAGATAGATAGTTTCATATTCTGGTAGGCCTGAAATAACAAACAAAGAGCTTATATTCACTTCAGTGAGTTGTGAGGGGTAATGTGATGAGAATCATTTTAGATAATTAACTTGGTATTAAGCCATGAAATTAAAAGATGCTTACTCCTTGGAAGGAAAGTTATGACCAACCTAGACAGCATATTAAAAAGCAGAGACATTACTTTGCCAACAAAGGTCCATCTAGTCAAGACTATGATTTTTCCAGTGCTCATGTATGGATGTGAGAGTTGGACTATAAAGAAAGCTGAGCGCCAAAGAATTGATGCTTTTGAGCTGTGGTGTTGGAGAAGACTCTTGAGAGTCCCTTGGACTGCAAGGAGATCCAACCAGTCCATCCTAAAAGAGATCAGTCCTGGGTGTTCATTGGAAGGACTGATGTTGAAGCTGAAACTCCAATACTTTGGCCACCTTACGCAAAGAGCTGACTCATTTGAAAAGACCCTGATGCTGGGAAAGATTGAGGGCGGGAGGAGAAGGGGACGACAGAGGATGAGACGGTTGGATGGCATCGCCGACTCGATGGACATGGGTTTGGGTGGACTCCGGGAGTCAATGGACGGGGAGGCCTGGTGTGCTGTGGTTCATGGGGTCACAAAGAGTCGGACACAACTGAGCAACTGAACTGAGCTGAATATATATTCAGAGAAATATATATATATTTCAGAGTAATTCAAGATACCATGAATGGGAGCATCTGACACTCAAGTGACAGGTAACCATGGCCTCAATTGGTGTGATAGCTCAAGGGAATAGATGGGAAAATTGGTTTTAGAAATACAGCTAGGGACTTGTGACTTGTGGAGATTTCTCTACCCTGTTCTCTACTCACCACACTTCCTTTCCCAGAGAAAAGAAATTCTTAATATGTTTGGCTCCCATTCCAAGATTGTTCTGGTCATGTTTCTGGTTTCTGGTCTCTAATCTCTAACAGTCATGAAGACAGGTTGCTCTTCCATTTCCTCTTTTTCTGTGACTAGAAAAACAGGGTTGGAGATCACTTGCACTTCTTTTTAGTCTTTGTGATGTATTTAGTCTCCAGGAGCCAACCGGAGTTAAGATGGGACTGGGGCTTAATGACCTCTCTTAAACTGATCACATTCTCCATTCGCATCTACCAGAGACTTCTAAATTGCAGTTTTCGCTCACAAGCCCAGCTGAATAACACAGTCGTCATTCTGTTTCCCATTTGCTCCTGGCCTCTTTGCACCTGTTTTTTTTTTTTTTTTTTTAGGAACATCATGCTGAGGGTGCTTATTTTAATGGATCATTAAATATTTCTTGGATTTCCCCAAATGTCATTTTAACAGCACCCAATCCTACTATCTCTACAAACAAGTGGATCCTATGGTCTGCACATATTAGAGGCAATATAATTTATGTTTCAGATTACTGTTTCCAGATGTAGATTGCCTGGGTCGTGATACTTGCTCCATCATTACTGAGTACATGACTTTAGGAAAGATGTTTAACCTCTGTGCCTCAGTTTCCTCATGTATACTATGACAATAATAGTAACTTAATCATAGAATTGTTGTGAAGACTAAATTAGTGTTTGGCATAGAGTTTGCCACATAATCAACATTAAACAGTAGTTACTGTGATTAGTAAAGATTCAGTAACTAACTAGGTTTGTGTGTTTGGGGGCAGTTATCAGTGATTTCTACAAAATTTGGGGTAGTAAAGTTGACAATAATTTCATAAGACTTTGTGAAAGCAGAAGTGATTCACGGATGAATGAGGGTTATGATACTGATTTAGGACTTGTACTTGAAGCTCTAACACATCATTGACGTAATAGAAATATGGTAAATGGGAATAAGGATCTCAAGCCTGGGAGAAGGATTAGGACTGTAAGATAAAAACTGGGGACATGTCAACATTGCTGAATCTTGTAAGAACTGTGAAATTTGCGAGGAGATTTAATAAGTGCTAAATACTTTCTGTGGATTAGATACTGTGTCAAATGTTTTGAGAGGTTTTTTTTTCTTCTTTGATTTTTTTTCTCAATTTTTATTATTTCTCACAAATGGCTATTTTTTAAGTGAGGAAATTAAGGCTGAAGTAGATTGGTTTCTTAAAGTATCATAGCTGAAATCTACAAGCAAGCTATTAAACTAATGTCTAGCAAGATTACAGAACACAGGGTCATGATGAAAATAAGTTGATTATATCTCTGTATACTAGTGATAAGTTGAAATTTTTGAAAATTAAAAGTTTTTTAGTACTGTTTGTAATAGCATCAAAAATGCTAAATACTTAAGGATAAAACTAACAAAATATGAAGCAAGTACATGACACTGAAAATTAGTAAATATTGCTGAGAAAAAGTAAGGCAGACCTAAATAAATAGATACATCACATTCCTAGATTGGAATGCTGACTATTGCTAAAGTGTCAGTTGTCATCAAAGTGATTGATAGATTCAGTGCAATTGTGATGAAAAATTCAGCAGGTATTTTGTTGGAAATGAGAAGCTAACCTAAAATTTACATAAAAATTTACAGGACCCAGAATATCCAAAATAATTTTTTAATATGAAAGTGCCAGTATAATTCAACAAAGAATTATATAATCTTTTCAGCAATTTGCTAGAACATTTTGATATCCATGTGCAAAAAACTAAACCACAATCCTAATCTCAAAATATAAAAATTAATTTGTTAGATACGTTTTGGGCAGATGTTTTCTCCAACTCCATTATTTGTCTTCCTTTTCCTTTTTTATCAGAAGAGCAAAAATTTCCTTTTTCATGAAGTGCAGTTTAACAACTGTTTTCTTTATGGGTCAGCAGCATTCATAGATCTAAATATAAGGACAAACAGACACACACACACACAAAAAAAAAAAAAATACAGAAAAATTTATTAACCTTAGGTTAGTCAAAGAACACATAAATAGGACACAAAGAGTGTGAACCATAAAGAAAACAGTTGTTAAACTGCACTTCATGAAAAAGGAAATTTTTGCTCTTCTGATAAAAAAGGAAAAGGCAGGCAAATCACGGAGTTGGAGAAAACATTTGCCCAAAACGTATCTAATCAAGAACTTGTACCCAGAATACTTACAACTTAATTAAAAAGATAAAATTTCCACTTTAAAAAAAAAAAAAACGTGGCCAAGGTTTGAATAGACATTTCATGAAAGGAGAAATGCAAATAACCAATAAGCAAAAGAAAAGATGCTCAATATCATCACTCATCAGGAAAATGAAAACTAAAACCACAATTAGATACCACAATAACCAGAATGCTACAATCTAGAATGGCTAGACTTTAAAACACAAATATTACCAGATGGTGGCAAGATTGTGGATTAGCCAGACTGTCTCTACATTGCTGGTGCGAATGTGGAGTGGTACAATCACTTTGGGGAACAGTTTGGCAGTTTCCTATAAAGTTGAGCATTAACTTACTGTATGATTCAGCAGTCCTACTTCTGGTTATTTACCCAAGAGAAATAAAAACATGTGTCCACAAAGGGCCTGAATGTAAATGTTTATAGCAGCTTTATTCATAATAATCCAAAACTGAAAACAGCCCAAATACACATCCCATAGTGAATGAATGAGCAAAGTCAGGTACATTAATTCTCTGAAAAACTACCCAGCAAGAAAAAAAGAACCAACTACTCAACACACTACTCCATTGGTAAATCTTTTAAAACATAGTATGTTGAATGAAAGAAGGCAGTTAGAAAAGGCTGCATACTATTTGACTTCATATATGAAACATTCTAGAAAAGGCAGAACTAATGACTGATGATCAGTTACCAACAGCCAGAGGTAGGTTGAAGGAACTGACTTCAAAGTAGCACAGGGAATTTGGGGGTTTGATGATAATGTGGTTTGACTGTGGTCATGGTTGCATGACTGTAAACATTTGTCAAAACTCATAGACTTGTATACTTAAAATTGATTTGGCTACTCTGGGTCTTAGTTGTGACACATGGGGATCTTCGGGCATGTGGGATCTATTAATAGTTACTTGACCAGGGATTGAACCCAGGTCCCCTGCATTGGGATCATGGAGTCTTAGCCACTAGACCACCTGGAAAGTCCCAAGCTAATTTTTTTTTTTTAAGGTGATTAAAAAAGGTATATCCAATGGGTGGTATGCTAATATTCAAATTTGTTTCTTTACTTTTATGGCAGGGGTGTGAGAATCAGACAAAAAATAATAGAAATTTTAAGATCTCTATTTTCAGATGACTTGTAGGAGTAAAAACTAGTAAGAGGCTAAATTGTGACGATGCAAAATCAGCACTATAAACAAATAAGAAAGAAGGGTCGTTAGTTTAAAGAGCTGACAGAGTGAAGAAAAAAGTTAAGCTTTGTAAAATTTTTTAGGACACAAGAGAGCTTAGCAGATTTGTGAGCAGAGGAGACTCACTATGACAGAGAAAGTTTGAAAATGTAATCAAGTGATAATTGAGGAAGTCAGAGTGTTTTGGTATCAAGAGGTCAATTGGAGAACTATGATCCTTCGAACCTGAAAAGGAACATTTTCAGAGATAGAAGCATTAGTAAAGAAAGAAAATTAGGGTGTAAAGAGGTTTAGGGTAGAGAAGAGAGAATTGAAAGAAACCTTTGCTGAATAGGTAACTGATCTTAGCACAGAAGGAGTCATCAAAGGAGAATGAAGAAGGCTCTAAATGACCCAAGGTCTTAATAAAAGACAGTATAGAAAATAGGATAGTCTCATAGATATGGATATGTTTATTCCAAGCACCAGTAAGAGTTAGGTCGTAAACCTGCTTAGCATGTTGTCACTAGTGTTCCAGAGCTGCTCTTAATTCAAATCAGAGCCAAAGCAAATCTAGCCTACCATCTGTTTTAGTACAGCCTGCAAGCTAAACATGGATTTTTATATTCTTTAATTATTAGAAAAAATCAGAAGAATATGTCATGACATATGAAATTCAAATGTTAGTGTCCATAAATAAAGTGTTATTGGAACACAGCTACAGTCATTTCCTTATGGATCATTTATGGCTTCTTTCAAGCTACAGCTGCACAAAGCCCAAGTTTTTTGCTTCTAGACCTTTACAGAAGAAATGTGCTGATTCCTCATCTAAAGCATGTATGCCAGCTTTTCAGTAGCTCCCACAAGTAGCAGTGGTCATTATCCATCTTCTCTGCAGCCATTCCCACTTCTGAGTAGGCGGGTTACCATTTGTAGATTTCCTCATGGATATCAGGGTGCTCTTCCCAATGCATCTCTTTAGCTGGGCAAATGAAAAATTATTTGACTTTGAAGACATAGTTCTGTGTCTTGACACAGGTAAGATATTCACATTCTACTAACTGGAAACAAAAAAACAAGTTCTATGCTTGCAAAGTTTCTGTATTTCAAGTAATTAGAATATTTTATGGTTCATGTGAAACATAGTACAACATGTAGGCCAGATTGAAAACTGCAATTTGTTGGCCAGGAAAGCATGTAAGGTCACCTATCATTTTATCCATGAGAGGCCTTTTTTTTGTTTGTTTTTAGAAAAAGGGTTGGCAATCTTGAGTATTTAATTTCATTCAACAAATACTTAGTGTTTACTATACCACCACAATTTTAAGCATTTTACTGGCATGAGCTCACTTAATCCTCATAACATGATGAAATAACTATAATTATTCACATTTTATAATTATGGAAACTGAGACACAGGTAGTAAGGGGCAGTTGTGGATCCATTGCAGTCTAGCTTTAGAATCCTTGCTTAATTTATTTATATGTAAATATTTAAAATTGCAGTTTATAGAAGAGTACTTTAGTCTCATCACATGAACCTTCAGTATCACTTGAGATACTTTTTGAATCAATTAAAATGGTTTTCCAAAACAATCATCTGCACTGCTTTCTTTTTTCATTTTTGGAATCCTTAGATGGTACTGTTGCCAAATTTTCATCTTTTGCCACAGTACCCTTTGCAAAAGGTTTTTTTTTCCATTTGTTCTTTTGGTGTGTTTGTGATCTTCACCACGTGATTGATTATGTTTCATTTTTAAGATAATCTTTGAAATCTGCTTTGGTTGTAAGGCAGCATCACAGAAATAATTATTAAATGTGTTAAATGTCTTTGCCTCCATATGTATTGATTCCTTCAAGAAGACAGTATCAGCATCAAAACTTGTGTTGATTATGGTCTTTACAAGCCAGTGTGTCCTTCCTACACAGTGTTTTACATTTTAAAGTAAAGTTATCGAGAGAAATCTCAATGGAAAGGATATTGTAAAAACTGAAAGAAAAAGTGACCCTTTGCCTTCAGGATGGTTTTTGAGGGAAAGGCCTCATCTTACATTCACACCTGTACTATAGGTATTGATGGGCAGAGAGCCAGCTTTGTCCAAAGCAAGAGAAGTAACTTTTCTCTCTAGACTTCCTTCTAGAAAGAAAGAGAAAGTGCTCAGTCGTGTCCAACTCTTTGCGACCCCATAGACGGAGCCTACCAGGCTCCTCCATCCATGGGATTTTCCAGGCAAAAGTACTGGAGTGGGTTGCCATTTCCTTCTCCAGAGAATCTTCCTGACCCAGGGATCGAACCCAGGTCTCCCACATTGTAGGCAGACACTTTACCGTCTGAGCCACCAGGGAAGCCTTCCTTCTAGGACATTCATAATACCTTTAATGACCTGAGCCTCCTTAAACTCCACACCTAAACCCAGGTTTACTCTGCCCATGAGGAACCATTGTGTGTTTGATTCTTTTCATGAACAGCCCTAGCCTGTTTTATCTTCTCTTTCAACTTTGTCTCTGTGGTCTTCCTTCTATAGTCGTGCCTATCCACACTTACCTGCCAACAGTATGTTGCTGGAGATTGAGTATGTCTTTTTGGTACATCCTTACTTTCATTTGAATTTTTTTCTCTCTTGGACACAGGATGTTCTAGGAGAAGAGCCCAGAAATTTGAGGCAGATCTGGGTGCAATTTCCAGCTTTGTTACTTACTTGGGCAAGTTAACTTTTTCAAGTCTCAGTTTATCTCTGACAAGAGAGTAATCCACAACCCTGTGTTAGTTTTAGAGATGATTAAGTGAAAAAAATATGTATACATGGACAGCAAATACGAGCATAAGACACTAAGTGATTGAGCTTCGCTCCTTTGTAGTGGTCTGTACACATGCTGACAGGAGTCCTGCCACTTCAAGTTTTCTTACACTAAAATCCTGTAGAGTTCATCTCTGACTGATTTGTTAAGTCTGTATTTATTTGGCTGTGTCAGGTCTTAGTTGTGACATGTGGGCTCTTTTAGTTGCGGCATGCGAGCTCAATTGTGGCATGTGAACTCTTAGTTGCGGTGTGTGGGGTCTAGTTCCCTGATCAGGGATTGAACCCGAGCCCCCTGCATTGGGAGTGCAGTCTCAGGCCCGGGACCACCAGGGAAGTCCCTCATCTCTGACTTGATCACAAGCCTCCCTCTAGCTTAATATTAGAAAGTGGAGGCTTTGGGTCTTGGTTAGAATAACAAGTAAGAAAAAAGGAAGAGGCAACGGACCCTAATAAAAGTGCCAACCTTTTTCCAGCCTGGGGCTTTCCTGGTGGCTCAGACAGTAAAGAATCTGCCTGCAATATAGGAGACTTGGGTTCTATCCCTGGATTGGGAAGATCCTCTGGAGAAGGAAATGGTTACCACTCCAGTATTCCTGCCTGGAGAATCCGTGGACAGAGGAGCCTGCAGGCTATAGTCCATGGGATAACAAAGAATTGGACACAACTGAACAACTAACACTTTCACACTTTTCCCCCAGCCTAGTGAGAAGGAGCTTAAGGAGCAGCAAACACTTCTGGGCTGGAAGGGTACAGGAAAAGTGTAGGGAGAGAGGTGGGGCTCCAGAAAATATTTAAGGAGAGAAAGCATTTCTTCACAGTACTAATGTGAGATTTTTAAATGTTTATTTTTTTTTCATTCAATTAATACTTATTTTCTTTGATTATATTAAATACTTTATTATTGCACTTTCATCCTGATGTGTTTATTAACCATAAGTAGACACTTAAATCAGAGAGGGCAATGGCACCCCACTCCAGTACTCCTGCCTGGAAAATCCCATGGACGGAGGAGCCTGGTAGGCTGCAGTCCATGGGGTCGCTGGGGGTGGGACATGACTGAGCGACTTCACTTTCACTTTTCACTTTCATGCACTGGAGAAGGAAATGGCAACCCACTCCAGTGTTCTTGCCTGGAGAATCCCAGGGACGGGGGAGCCTGGTGGGCTGTCATCTATGGGGTCACACAGAGTCGGACACCACTGAAGCGACTTAGCAGCAGCAGCAGCAGCAGACACTTAAATAAATACCTCAGGATGCAGAGATTTTCTGAAATTTTATAAGCATTTGATAGACAGCCATAGAAAAATAAAAAGTATGATCATAGCATGATGTGTTAACTATGCTAACTGGCATGATATTTTATTGTATATCCACTTGTTTGAAAATCCTGAGGTAGTATTGTATTGGAAAACTGGTAAGCAATTATTTAGTCCATTAAGTCTAAGGAGAGAACTTCAGAGAGGAGAAAGTAGACATAACAGAGTGATTTAGTTCTTCTCATTATTATGTTTTGTTTTTCTTCTTCATGTCTGTTTTACATGCCCTCATGATAGACATTCTCGTGGGTAGGCTAGTGAGTTGCACTTATATTTTTTAAACCTTGTGTACATTTTGCAACAATTTTAATTCATTACCGAACATAGATGTATCATGCTATATGCTATTGTATCACACAAACTCTTCTCCGTTTGCATTTCTGTTTTTGAAATATTTTTTGAATGTTGTCACGTCTCCATCTACCACCTTAGTCATTATGTAAACTACATTTTTAGAAACTTTAATCTTTCTTGTAGCTCATTCATACCTATCCTATCATTTTGGTTTTTTTCTTACCTTCACTTCCTGTAATTTGTTTTTATCTTAAACTGACACCCAAACCTGGAAATAGTCATCTTAATTCACTGGTTTTGTCATATTTCAGGAAAGACTGTCACTCATCAGATTAGTTTATGATACTTTTGTGTTTTCTATCCTGGCTTGGACCTACTTAGTAATTTCAGTTTTGTAACACCCAAAATGGTTAATATGAGTCTGTTTATTCAGTCATTCAGTCATTAAGAGCTTATTACATAACAGCTGATACACTAGATCCTAAGAATCCAGAGATACATTAAACTTGAATAACTAGAATAACTTGTATTTTAATTGTACAAGGCACTGTTGTATGCTTTTCACGTATATTTGCTTGTTTAGTCAGCTTGAACTCAACAGTCCCAAGTCTGTCCTCAGAGTTGGAGCCATGGCATCTGAATTCTTACAGGTTCCATAGGCGATCCTGATGGTCATCTCTGGTTGGACAAGCTCACCCTTAGAATAGAAAAATGTCTTCCTAGTGATCCAGCTGTACTATCAGTCTATATGATTTTGAAGACCCAGAACTCTGGTTTCTAGATTTCTATTCAGGAATTTTTCTAGAGTTCTTATGAAATTCTTTAGCCTATTTTCAAAGCACTTTTATATAAGTTAAGTTGTAGATTTTGCCCGTTAATAGGAAGTTTGTCTAAATAAATGACCTTTATTTTCCATTTTGCCTTATACAGCATTTTGTGTGTTAGCTGTGATAAGTTGATTTCCATTCTTTGCCCTATATCTTGGGGGAAAATGGGGCAAAACCATGATTATCCTACATTCTGCTACTGTTCATACCTGACACTGTTCTTCATAAAAGCTCACCCCAAAAGTGTTTTTTCTTAAGACTTTTTATTTTTAAGACATCATTTTTTTAGAGGAGTTTTAGGCTCACAACAAAATTGAGAGGAAAATACATAAAGCAAACTATATAACTATTTTTAGATTTGACTTTTTAATGTTCTGCTTATTTTTCTTTAATGTAACACTACATTAAAAAGTCTATATTGAAAGCAGCACGAAATAGTTTTGAGTACTCCAATGCACTGATGTAATAAATACTCTTAGTTCAGAGGATGATTGAAGTTGAATTTTAAGTGTTGTCATGTTGCCACAAAAGAGAAAACAGCTACACATTCAAATACTGTTATAAAATATTTTACTCTAATTTTATCTCATGCATGCTTTGAGTTATTTTAAGGCAGCATTCCTTTCATTATATTTGTTTCACTTTAGTACTTACTTTTATCTTCACATACCTGGTACCAATTTTTTGCCTTTATAGATGGCCAAATATGACTACATATTGTTTATTAATGACATTACATATTTTATTCGATCATGATATGATAGATGCATTGAATTACTCTTAATGCATGCTTGAAATTCTTATAAATCCATGGTACAGTTGTTAAACATACTCAGCGTTTTTAACTCAGCAAAAGAAGCTCTCTCACATTCATTGAAGAATTAGCTTGTAAGCCAAAAATGACAGATGTAGTATTACAGCTGAGACATGGACTTGTTGAAAAAATCATCTTAATGGCAGAAACATTTGGACAAATACCCAAACGCCTTTTAAATTCCTTTCTCATGTCCTGTAGTAATCATTGTTGTAATACTGATGGTTGTTTTGTAAGTTTTTACTACCTGCTTTTTTTTTTTTTTTTTAGTTTAGAAAATTTCACACTTGAAATGACTAGAGTTACTAGAATTCTGTTTCTCTGTAACATAATATGTGTATCTTTAAACTACGCTTCTAATTTTCACTGAAAATAGTTTGGGTTCAGTATCTAAGTATATATTTTAAAACTTTGTAATATTGAGAACACAAAAAATTGAAAGAGAACAGTTAGTAAAACTGCTGCTGCTGCTGCTAAGTCGTTTCAGTCGTGTCCAACTCTGTGCGACCCCATAGATGGCAGCCCACCAGGCTCCCCCGTCCCTGGGATTCTCCAGGCAAGAACACTGGAGTGGGTTGCCATTTCCTTCTCCAATGCATGAAAGTAAAAAGTGAAAGTGAAGTCGCTCAGTCGTGTCTGACTCTTCATGACCCCATAGACTGCAGCCTACCAGGCTCCTCCATCCATGGGGTTTTCCAGGCAAGAACAATAGGTAGAACAATAGGCAGCAATAATGTATAAAAGTAAAATCTCTAAAATCACATTTTTCATTTTAATATCAATGAAAAGAAAGCAATTTCAAATATATTCATTGTTCTAAGCATGTTTTTGACCTTTAGAACTTTGACAAGGGCAACGTGGTCCTATCAGTAAACTTCTTTCCTTTACAAACAGCGATTCTCAATTAGAAAACAGACACTTCCCTCTGGGTCAGTATATTACAGGGTAGCGAGTCGGTGTATAATCTGAATAACACGAGATTTTGGTATACTCACCTTTCCAACTGATATATATATTGATATAATTGAAGAGTATAACTATATATTTAAATATTAAACATGTAGTGATATGATGTTATTTATAAAGAAAAACCTGTAGATATTTGACAAATCCTCCTTTGAGAATTCACTTGTAAGTTGTGATATCAATATGTATAAATATAAATGTGTATATAAATATGCATTAATTTGAAATATATAAAACTACATAAAATTTTGGGTTTTGTTTTGTTTGCTTTTTCAATTTATGTATTTATTTTTGGTTGCACTGGAGTGTGCAAGGCACACAGGCTCCGCAGTTGCAGCTCGCAGGCTCTAGAATGTGGGCTCAGTAGTTGTGGCACGTGGGCTTAGTTGCTCAATAGCATGTGGAATCTTCCCAGACCAGGATCGAACCCATGTCCCCTGCACTGGCAGGTGGATTCTTACCAGCTGTACCACCAGGGAAGTCCCGTTTGCTTTTTTTTATTTTTTTAATAATTTTATTCATTTATTTATTTTTGGCTGTGCTGGGTCTTTGTTGCTGCCTGGGCTTTTCTCCACTTGCAGCGAGTAGGGGTTGCTTTTTGTTGTAGTGTGCAGGCTCTCATTGCAGTGGCTTCTCTTGTTGCAGAGCACAGACTCCAGGGCTTCAGTAGTTCCAGCATGAGGCCTCAATAGTTGTGGTTCCCAGGTTCTAGAGCACAGGCTCAGTAGTTGTGGCACACGGACTTAGTTGCTCTATGGCACGTGGGATCTTCCCAGACCGGGGATCAAACCTTGTCTCCGGCATTGGCAGGTGGATTCTTTAACACTGAGCAGCCAGAGAAGCCTCTGTTTGCTTTTTTAAAGTAACAAATTAGAAATTGGAGATTGGGTCTGGTATAGCAGGAGTGCTTATTTCTGGCTTCAGAGATCTTTCAAGTATTTTCAGGCTATTAAAAAACTAAACTGATATAATGTACTTCATCCCTTATGTGGCTAATAAACACTTCAATTTTGAGAAGTAAAATATATGTCAGCCATAATTATTTAAATGGAAGGTGCTTAAGTTTACATTTTTTAAATTGCTCATATCAAACATTTTTAAGTTGCCTTTAAAAATTACTTTTAAGTCAAACCACATAATATAAAAAGAACTTTCTTTCCAACCTTTCACATCTCCCAGATACTGTTACCTACAATAATACCATTTTGCCAGGATGCACACTTTTCATGTTCTTATGTGATTTTGGATATATCTATAATACGTGTCTAAATATGTATGTAAGTAATGAATCAAGCTTGTATTTTTTAAACAAAGACAATAGAATATATGGATCTGAATGATTATATCCTCCACAAAGTAGGCACTTTTGGAGCTCATACAATGCTTTTCCCAACTGTTCAGTCATCACTCATATAGTTACTTTTTAGCACAATCCTTAGAGTAGCCTTTAATTGTAAGAGCTTTCTTCCTTCAAAGATGTATTTGTTTTTGGAAAATCACACTTAGAGTAAAACTCATTGCTTTGGGTGGGTGAATAAACTGGGCACTACTATTAGCATAAAAAATGAAGTGAGAAAAAAAAATGAAGTGAGAAATTGGGGAAGGGCTAAATATCTTGACAATCGAGGAATAATTAAGAATGGAAAATTATGGGGCCGATAAAAATAACACTTAAAAAGGAGGTTTAATAGCATAGGAGGATTTTTACATTCTATTGAGGCGGGTATAGGATAGAAAATTCTATATGAAGGTGTGATTTACATATAGAATGTACATAACAAGCATGTTTATATATGATAAGATCAAAAATTGGTGAGAAACCATATGTCATACACCTGAGGGACCATTTTTAATTGATATTGCCACTTAGGAGGGCAGTATCTCTTAAACTTTAAAATCCTTTGATTCAACAGTCCCACTTCATGATCTTTCTTAGAGAAACATTCACTCATGAACTGGAGGCATTATTTAAGATCATCTTTGAAGCACTCTGTGTAATAAAAAAAAAATTGGAAATAATCTAAATGGTCATAAGTTTAGTACAAAATAAAGGAATTTGGGAATTAATTAAATGATTATGTCCACATTGTGATCTGCTACATAGAAAATGGAAAGAATGAGGTAGAGACATGAAAAGATCCCCATATTCTTAAAGGAAAAATAGTTTACAGAGTGTATGTGACATGCTGCCATTTAAAAAAAAAAAGGAAATTGATATATCCTTCTGTGTACATGTATTTCTTTAAAAAAAAATAAATAAAACCTCAAAGAAGATGCACAGAAAAGTGGTAAATAGGAGGTCTTTAATCTTTACTTGGGGCTTCCCAGGTGGCACTGGTGGTAAAGAACCCGTCTACCAATGCAAGAGACATAAAGAGATGTGGATTCAATCCCTGGATCAGGAAGATCCCTTGGAGAAGGAAATGGCAACCCACTCCAGTAATCTTGCCTGGAAAATCACATGGACAGAGGAGCCTGGCAGGCTATAATCCATGGTGTCGCAGAGAATTGGACATGACTGAAGCGACTGAGCAAGCAAATGTTTACTTCTAATATTTGAAGTCTTTCCCTAAGACTGGATGTGATACAGAGTTAAAATCTTCCAGTTTGTGTTTTAGTTTTGTTCTTAACTGGTAAATATAATTCTTTATTTCCTTTATTCACCAGGTTAATCTGCTGTAATTTATTTTTGTTGGACTTTTTTGACTTTGCTCATGGGTGTATATGTATATGTGTATATTACATTATTTTAATTATTATTTGCCTGATTTTGTAACTGCCATTAGTTTGGGGTTCATCTTTGGTTTCTCATTTTTGGATATTTGTTTTAATCTCACTTAACGCCATAATAAACCACTTGTAGAATCTTTGTTCCTGACCAGAGATCAAGCCCTGAGCCTTTGGAGTGGGAGCCTGACTCCAAAACCCTAGACTACCAGAGAACTAACCCTAGGGAGTTTCTAATAGTGAGAACTCACACAACGGAAACCACCTGAATACAAGATCCAGCATCACCCCACCTCCAGTAGCACCCTGTGCAGGACACCTCATCTAAACAACAAACAAAACAAAAATACAAACCCAATCATCAGCAGACAGGATTACCACCTCACTCAGCCTTGCCCATCAGAGGAAAAACAAACAAAAAGCACAAAAATCTCACCCTGTATGAAGCTTACACAAACCACTGGACCAACCTTAGGAGGACAGAAACCAAAAGGAAGAAAGAATTCAACCTTGAAGCCTGGGAAAAGGAGACCTCAAACACAGTAATTAATGAAAAGGCAGAGAAATACTACACAAATGAAGAAACAGATTAGAAACACAGAAGTCCAAATAAATGAAGAGAAAATAGGCAAACCACCTGAAAAGAATTCAGAATAATGATAGTAAAGATGATTAAAAACCTTGAAAACAAAATGGAGAAAATGCAAGAATCAATTAACAAAGATCTAGAAGAATTAAAGAATAAACATACAGAGATAAACAACACAATTATTGGAATTAAAAATACTCTAGAAGGAATCAATAGCAGAATATCTGAAGTAGAAGAATGAATCAGTGAGCTGAAAGATAAAGTGATGGAAATAGCTTATGAAGAGCAGAATAAAGTATAAAGAATGAAAAGAACTGAAGATAGTCTCAGAGACCTGTGGGACGAAGAAGTCCAAGAAGAAGAGAAAAAGAAAGGGTATGAGAAAGTTTTTGAAGAGATTATAGTTGAAAATTTCCCCAACATGGAAAAGGAAATAGTCAAGTCCAAGAGGCATAAAGAGTCCCATGCAGGATAATCCCAAGGAGAAACACACCAAGACACACACTAATCAAACTAACAGACTAAACACAAAGAAAGTCTTAAGAGCAGCAAGGGAAAAGCAACAAGTAACATACATGGGAAACCCCATATGCTTAACAGCTGATCTTTCAGCAGAAACTCTGCCAGCCAGAAGGGAATGGCTGGTATATTTAAAGTACAGAAAGGGAAAAACCTACAACCAAGATTACTGTACCCAGCAAGGATCTCATTCAAATTTGATGGAGAAATAAAAAGCTTTTAAGACAAGCAAAAGTTAAGAAAATTCAGTACCACCAAACCAGCTTTACAACAAATGTTAAAGGGACTTATGTTGTCAAGAAATACAAGAGAAAGAAGAAAAATGATCTAGAAAATCAACCCCAAACAAAATGGCAATAAGAACATATATATCAGTAATTACTTTAAATGTAAATGGATAAATGCTTCAACAAAAAGATAGACTGGCTGAATGGATACAAAAACAAGACCTATATATATGCTGTCTACAAGAAACCCACTTCAGACCTCATGACACATATAGACTGAAAGTGAGAGGATGGAAAAATATATTCCATGCAAATGGGAAGCAAAAGAAAGCTGGAATAGCAACCCTCATATCAGACAAAATAGACCTTAAAATAAAGATTACAAGCAATAAGGAAGGACAGTAGATAATGATCAAGGGATCAATTCAAGAGGAAGACATAATGATTGTAAATATCTATGCACCCAACATAGGAGCACCTCAACACATAAGACAAACACTAACAGACATAAAACGAGAAATTGACATAACACAATAATAGTAGGAGACTAACACCCCACTCACACCAATGGACAGATCATCTAAACAGAAAGTTAATAAGGAAACACAAATCTTAAATGATACATTAGATGAGATGGATCTCATCGTTATCTTCAGGACACTCCATCCAAATGCAGAAGAATACACCTTCTTCTCAAGTGCACATGGAACATTCTCCAGAATAGACCAATTCTTGGGTCATATATCAAACCTCAGTAAATTTAAAAAAATTGAAATCGTATCAAGCATCTTCTCCGACCACAACGCCATGAGACTAGATATCAATTGCAAGAAAAAAACTGTAAGAAACACAAGCACGTGAAGATTAAACAACATGTTTCTAAATAACCAACCAGTTACTGAAGAAATCAAAAAACTTTTAGAAACAAATGACAATGAAAACACAACAACTCAAAACCTATGGGATGCAGCAAAAGCAATTATAGGAGGGAAGTTTATAGCAGTACAATCCTACCTCAAGAAACAAGAAAACATCAAATAGACAATCTAATGTTGCACCTAAAACAACTGGAAAAAGAAGAACAAAAAAACCCAAAATTAGTAGAAGGAAAGAAATCATAAAGATCCAAACAGAAATAAAGAAATGAAGGAAACAATAGTAAAGATTAATAAAACGAAAAGCTGGTTCTTTGAGAAGATAAGCAAAATTGACAAACCTTTAGCCAGATTCATCAAGAAAAAAAGAGAGAAGAATCAAATTAACAAAATTAGAAATGAAAAGGGGAGCTTACAACAGACAATGCAGAAGTGCAGAGGAATTTAAGAGACTTTTCTGAACAGTTATATGGAAATAAAGTGGATAACCTGAAGAAATGGACAGTTTCTTAGAAAAGTTCAATCTTCCAAGACTGAACCAATAAGAAATAGAAATTATGAACAACCCAATTACAAGCAGTGAAATTAAAGCTGTGATCAGAAATCTCAGAAAAAAACAAAAGCCCAGGACCAGATGACTTCACAGAAGAATTTTATCAAACATTTAGAGAAGAGCTAATGCCTATCCTTCTAAAACTCTTTCAAAGAATTGCAGATGAAGGAATACGTCCAAACTCATTCTATGAGGCTGCCATCACCCTGATACCAAAACCAGACAAAGACAACACAAAAAAAGAAAACTACAGGCCAATATCACTGATGAACATAGATGCAAAAATCCTTAACAAAATTTTAACAAACAGAATTCAGGAACACATCAAAAAGCTCATATACCATGATCAAGTTAGGTTTATTCTAGAAATGCAAGGATTCTTCAATATACACAAATCAATCAATGTGATACACCATGTTAACAAATTGAAAGACAAAAACCATATGATGATCTCAGTAGATGCAGTAAAAGCCTTTGACAAAATTCAGCACCCATTTATGATGAAAACTCTTCAAAAACTGGGCATAGCCTACCTCAACATAGTAAAAGCCATATATGATAAGACTACAGCAAACATTATTCTCAATGATGAAAAACTGAAAGCATTTCCCGTAAGATCAGGAACAAGACAAGGATGTCCAGTTTCACCACTATTATTCAACATAGTTTTGGAAGTCCTAGCTATAGCAGTCAGAGCAGAAAGAATTCAGGTCGGAAAAGAAGAAGTACAGCTCTTGCTGTTTGCAGATGACACAATACTGTACGTAGAAACCCCTAAAGATAGTATCAAAAAATGAGTAGAGCTAATCAGTGAATTTAGCAATGTTGCAGGATACAAAATCAATACACAGAAATCACTTGCATTTGTATATACCCACAATGAAAAATCAGAAAGAGAAATTAAGGAATCAATCCCATTCACCATTGCAGCAAAAAGAATTAAATATCTAGGAATAAACTTACCTAAGGATACAAAAGAACTGTACACAGAAAATTATAAGACACTAATGAAAGAAATCAAAGATGCCATAAATAGATGGAGAGATATTCCATGTTCCTGGGTAGGAACAATGGAGAAATGTCTGTTTAGGTTTTTTTCCCACTTTTAGATTGGGTTGTGTGTTTTTCTGGCATTTTCACAACAATATTGTGAAAATGACTATACTACCAAACACAGTATTCAGATTCAGTGCAATCCCTAACAAGTTACCAATGGCATTTTTCACAGAACTAGAACAAAAAATTTCACAATTCATATGGAAACACAAAAGACCCGAATAGCCAAAGTAGTCTTAAGAAAGAAGAATGGAGCTGGAAGAATCAACCTTCCTGATTTCAGATTATACTACAAAGCTACAGTCAAGACATCATGGTCCTGGTATAGACCAATGGAACAAGATAGAAAGCCCAGAAATAAACCCATGCACTTACAGATACCTTAATTTTGACAAAGGAGGCAAGAATATAGAATAGGGCAAAGACAGCCTCTTCAATAAATGGTGCTGGGAAAACTGGACAGCTACATGCAAAAGAATGAAATTAGAACACTTCCTAACACCATACACAAAGATAAACTCAAGATGCATTAAAGACCTAAATGTAACACCAGAAACTATAAAACTCTTAGAGGAAAACATAGGCAAAACACTCTGACATAAATCAAAGCAAGATCCTCTATGACCCATCTCCTAGAGTAACAGGAATAAAAACAAAAGTAAGCAAGTGGGACCTGATTAAACTTAAAAGCTTTTGCACAGCAAAGGAAACTATAAGCAAGTTGAAAAGACAACCCTTAGAATGGGAGAAATAATAGCAAATGAAATAAATGATAAAGGATTAATTTCCAAAATATACAAGCAGCTCATACAACTCAATGCCAGAAAAACAAACAACCCAATCAAAAAGTGAGAAAAATCCCTAAACAGACATTTCTCTAAAGAAGACATACAGATGGCTAACAAACACATGAAAAGATGCTCAACATCGCTCATTATTAGAGAAATGCAAATCAAAAGTACAATGAAATATCACCTCACACCAGTCAGAATGGCCATCATCAAAAAGTCTACCAACAATAAATGCTGGAGATGGTGTGGAGAAAAGGGACTGCTCTTACACTGTTGGTGGGAATGTAAATTGATACAGCCACTATGAAAGACAGCATGGAGATTCTTTTAAAAAAAACTAGGAATAAAGCCACCATATGAACCAGCAATCCAACTCCTAGGCATATACCCTGCGGAAACCAAAATTGGAAAAGATACATGTATCCCATTGTTTGTTGCAGCACTCTTTACAATAGCTAGAACATGGAAGCAACCTAGATGTCCATCGGCAGATGTATTGGTAACGAAGTAGTGGTACATATACACAATGGAATATTACTCAGCCATAAAAAGGAACACATTTGTATCAGTTCTGATGAGGTGGATAAACCTAGAGCCTATTATATAGAGTGACATGAGTTAGAAAGATAAATATCGTATTCTAACACAAAAATACGGAATCTGGATGAATGGTACTGAAGAACTCATTTACAGGGCAACCATGGAGAAACAGACATAGAGAATAGACTTACGGGCACAGGGAGACTGGAGGAGAGGGTGAGACGTATGGCAAGAGTCACATGGAAACTTACATTACCATATGTAAAATAGATAGCCAATGGGAATTTGCTGTATGGATCAGGAAACTCAAACAGGGGCTCTGTATCAACCTAGAGGGGTGGGATGGGGAGGGAGATGGGAGGGAGTTTCAAAAGGGAGGGGATATATGTATACCTATGGCTGATTCCGGAGAAGGCGATGGCACCCCACTCCAGTACTCTTGCCTGGAAAATCCCATGGACGGAAGAGCCTGGTGGGCTGCAGTCCATGGGGTCGCTGAGGGTGGGACACGACTGAGCGACTTCACTTTCACTTTTCACATTCATGCATTGGAGAAGGAAATGACAACCCACTCCAGTGTTCTCGCCTGGAGAATCCCAGGGACGGGGGAGCCTGGTAGGCTGCCGTCTATGGGGTCACACAGAGTCGAACATGACTGAAGTGACTTAGCAGATGGCTGATTCATGTTGAGGTTTGACAGCAAACAACAAAATTCTATAAAGCAATTATCCTTCAATAAAAAAATAAATTAAAAAAATTAAAACCTTGAAAATATTTACTTGTGCAGAGAAGAAAGAGCTGTATGAAAATATAAACAGTAGTTATCATCATAAGCTTATGATTGACATTTTCTTCTGTTTCCCATATTTGCTAAAATTCTATGATAAATCTATTATTTGTATAATCAACACAAAAATTGTAAAGCCATTTTGAATAAGTGATAAGACATTTCTCATGTGGCTTATAGATTACCTCAGAATAAAAGTAAATCCAAAGTATTTCTTAAACAGTGATCAAATTGTTCGTTTACATAAGTGTCAGTTCCCAGCCCTATGAAGTAGTAGCACTTATCCTGATGTCACTGGTGCATTTGTTAAAAATTTAATTCTCTTTGTGTTATTTACAATTTGTGTAGTTGAGACTGTCTAGTAAATCCATTAGTATGGTTTGAGTTGGTAATTTTAACTACTGGTTTAAGATACCAAGTTTCAAGTCATTGTGAAGGACTTCTATTGTCTTCATATGTTTGACACTGTATCTCTTCTTTAAAAAGAAAAAGTCTTTATTCTTTTAAAGTCTTGAATATGATGCATGGTCAGTATATATTTTTTTTTATTAATCACTTACTTTAGTTCTGAAATACAGGTTTTGGTAAACTCTGGTATACATATCTTTGCTCAAATACCACCTTCTCTGCCCAACCCCTTTAAAGTAACACCATCGCTGACATCTCCATATTTCCCTTACTCTATTATTATTATTATAATTTATTACCATATCACTTTACATTTGTTTGCCTTCCTCATATCATTATAATGTGAGTTCCTTAGAGTAGTAGTGCAATTTGTGCTTCTCTGGTGTCCTAATAGAACCTGACCACACTTAGATACACAATAAATATTTTTAAATGAATTAGATGTTGTGGAATGAAATATTCTGGTTGGGACTTGCCTGGTGGTCCAGTGGTTAAAACGCTATGCTTCCACTGCAGGGGCATAGGTTCAATCCCTGGTCAGGGAACTGAGATCCTGCATGCCATGTGGCCTGCCCACACCCACACACACTCACACACACACAAAAGGACATATTCTGGTTAATAGAAAGTTAACCCTATATAAAACAGCCTATTTGAAAGAGAAAATTAAAAGCTTACTCCATACTCATGTTTTAAATATGTAATTGATATAATACTACATATTTAAATGCATATCCTTGGAAGGACTGATGCTGAAGCTCCAATACTTTGCTCACCTGATATGAAGAGTCAACTCATCGAAAAAGACCCTGATGCTGGGAAAGATTGAGGGCGGGAGGAGAAGGGGGCGTCAGAGGACAAGATGGTTGGATGGCATCAGTGACTCAGTGGGCATGAGTTTGCACAGACTCTGGGAGATAGTGAAGCACAGCAAGCTTGGCATGCTGCAGTCCACAGGGTGACAAAGAGTCAGACAGTACTTAGTGATTGAACACCAACAACAAATAATACTAGTTAATACAAGATTAGATACAGATATATAAATATAGATATACAGATAGATACTATTGAGAGCAAGAAAACCTTTAGGGATAACTGAAAAATCAGTGGCTTAGTATCTTTAACCTAAGATAATTAGCTTTTTCTCAGTTCATAGAAGCAGAAAATCCAAATCAACAGGTTTGTGTGTGTGTGTTTTTCCTGAATTCTTAATTAATTAGCAGAATGATTCAGAAGGTTTGGTTAACTGTCAGTGACTCATCCAGAGCATTTTCAGCATGTGGTTCAGGGCTGGTAATACAAGTAGAACAGGTCTAGAAGCACAACCAAAATTTTCTCTAAACAGAATGAAAACGAGTTTTATCCCCATAGCAGGCACAGAAAGTAAAGGTACAGATTAGTTATCAGCTCAACCAAAATGAATACTTCAAAGGAAACTGAATGTCAACTCAGTGAAGCCTGTTGAAAGAGTAAGAAGGAGGGGCCTGAAACACCAGAGTAAAATGAGATTGATGTCCTACCCGTGTAAACAAAATTGATTCTCAGTTATCAGAGATGACAGCTTCTGTCCCTGTCTAATCCAGTTTCCCACAGTGTAATCCCTATCTGAAGTTTCAGGCCCATCTCTGTTTCTGAGCACTTTTCTTTTTTGGTTTTATTTTTGTTTTTTCACACGTAGAAAGTTCATCAGCAGTCTGTGCTCCATTTGCTTGTGCAGTTTAGAATTAATTTCTCCTCCCCACACAGAGGATTTAGTGGTTCAACCATGACTTCCTGCTCCCATATATTCTTAAAACCCCACCAGTATTTTCTCTGTATTGACCCAGAGTTCCTCTCAAAACTTGATCTAACTGATGCCCAGCTACTAAAAATCCCTCCCTGAACACTTGCCTGTAACTGGAAATCCTATGACTTTGCTTAGCTTCTTTTACCAGTCTTCCTTGTATGTGCCTTGCCCCAGCTGCTTCACTACCTTACTTCTAAATTGGACCAGCTCTCAGGATTTCCTAATGGAAGGACCACCCATCGGTCCTGGTAACTACAGGAACCTTACCACTGGATATGTGAGATCTTAGTTCCCTGACCGAACCGATGCCCCCGCATTGGAAGCACGAAGTCTTAACCACTGACTGCCAGAGAAGTCCCACATCCACTTTTAATATTTGGGAAGCCATGAACATTATGTGGATAAAAATTCAAAGATCAGCTGCTGTTACTCATTGGAGTAAAAACTAGATTACTAATTATAGCAGTCTTTGACTTTCTTGGGCCTCCCTGGTGGCTCAGACGGTAAAGAATCTGCCTGCCATGTGGAAGACTGGGTTTGATCCCTGGATCAGGAAAATCCCCTGGAGAAGGGAATGTCTACCCACTCCAGTATTCTTGCCTGGAGAATTCCACGGACAGAGAGCAGAGTTGGACACGACCGAGTGACTAACATTTTCACTTTTGACCTTCTTACCCATGATAACCTTGTTGATAGAGATGGGAGTAAACATACATTGCTTGGCTTAATACATGAGAGTATAATGAGCAAACTTTCACCATACTATATATGTAAAGACTGCTGATGTAAATACTGCTATGCAGATCTGTTGTTATTTAGTGTTTTATCTAGTGCTTTTGTTCAAATGAGCTCTCCTGTTTCTCAGAACAGAATTCTCTGTTGATGTCTCTCCTGCAGTTATTTCTCAGCATTGCAGAATATGCAGTGCTGCTTGAAGTTTATTCACTGTAGCTGAGAGAATTTCTTATGGGTTAACTCTGTTGTTCCCTGTCTAATTGCTCATTTTCACCTTTTCACAGGTGAAATTCTCCTTGTTTGTCCAGCTTAAAGTCTGTTGCAATGACTATTCCTTAAGAGCAAACAGTTCATTCTAGGTCTTTATAGTACTATTTTTAAAGTAGTGTGATTTATGAGTAAGTCTTATGCAAACTAAAAACCTAGCTAATGTAAAGACTAATCTAGTCAAACCAGGGACCTGGGGTGACTGTAGCTGGAGATGCTGATAAACTTTGTAAGAAATGTGACCTCTTAAGGTTACTATGCTGAATTAGAATGTCGAACATAAACTTGTGAACATATGAATAATATTGCCTTCATTCAAATAAAAGTTTCACATTAAGAGGAGAAGATGAGAAAACTGAGTCAACAGCATAAAATGTGACAGGTTATATTAGCAAAACAAGTAGGAGGAAGTTAGCTGAATTGTCAGCCTGTACCCTGGTCGCCATCTCTTCCTCACACTGTAACTGCCTTTGCGGCGCTGATGTTTCTAAAGGGTTTTCACAGTTCAACTTAAGTTAAAATAATAACTATTATTACAAAGGCCTAATGATTTATATGAGCCAGATTTTCCTTTACTGTGTAAACGACATGAGAATAGATGAGTCCTTTAGAATTAGCATTTGGTTCATGTGTCATTTTATTAAACTTAACATCCTCAAATTTTTACTTAACTGTGTAGTAAAATGGGAAGATTAATAGTGCTAAAAGAAACTTTGAAATGCCACATAATGAATAAGAAGAGCAGGTGTAATCTAAAAGCTAAGTCTTTCATTTCCTGTTTGAAGTTGGCCTCAGAATTACTCACAATGTCCTGGATCGTAAAAAGGCAAACTTTGCATTTTAATTTTTTCAGAACAAACTCTTTTAAAGATAAATATCACATTCCAAATGACTTAGTATTTATTTCAATAATAAGGTCTAGTGTGCCCCATAGTTTAGCATACAAATAGGTATGGATTTCATATGTTTTATACATTTATGTTTTATAAGACAACTTACCCCAGGGAATTCAGGGCATTTTCATGTCAGTAAATTGTTTAATTAATATTTTTGACTAAAGTAATTGTTTTACTGCTTCACATCCATGATGATGGCTATAATCCAAGAGACAATGATAAGTTTTGATTAGAATATGGAGGATTTACCACCCTCGTAATTGCTGGTGAGAATGTGCAACCACACTGAAAAGCAGTTTGGCAGCTCTTCAAAAAGCTTAAAACCTGAGTGACCATATGACCTTGCTGTTCTTTTATATATATATAATTAATGCCTGGACTTCCCAAAAAGTTAAACACACAAGCTGACATTCACCTTAAAGCCTTGATGTGTATTAAGTGATGTGTACCAATAGGCCTGAATGGAGCTTCCACCACTCTGAATGTGACATACTTGTAAATAAAGAAAGATTCGAGAGTACCAGGAGTGAAGTAGCCTGTAGCAAGAATCTAATGCTGTCTTCTCTAATTATATTTTAAATGTTGTTGTCACAAGAGTGAAGCGACCTCCTTTAAAACACGTTTGAAAGTTTAACTGACTTCAGAAATATCAGCTAAGGTTCTTATGTAGCAGTGGAAAGATCATTACTGTGAAGTCAAACATAGCTGGACTTGAGACCCCCTCTGAAATCTACCAGGAAGTTCTTCCTCTTGAAGAAATGAATTAATCTCTGAATCTCTGGTTTCTCATCTGCAAAATACCTAATAGAGTTGTGGGATTAAATGAGATGCCATGGATGAAACAGACTATACTCTGTTTCTCTGGCCTGCGTGTACTCTTGTTTCTACTTCTAGAGCACTTCCACCTTGGACTTCTTCCTGCTGTGTACTCAAACACACATCTACACAAACTGAGTTAATTCTTCTTCCTGTATGTACACATCAAACCTAGGGTTTACCTTATTGAAGCGCTTATCTTGTTCTATTGAATTTTCATATTTTGCATCTCTTCCCCAGAAAACTAAGTTCTTTTTTTTTTTTTTTTGGCACACCATGCAGCTTGTGGGATCTCAGTTCCCCAGCCAGGGTCTCAGTTCCTGGACCAGGGACTGAAGACCAGCCCTGGCAATGAAAATGCCGAATCCTAACCACTAGACCATGAGGGAACTCCCCCAAAATAAGTTCTTTAAAGGGGGAAAAAAAATTGTCTTCCACTGTATACATATTTGCCTGGCATGGTGACTAGCTCAATAAATATTTGAAAAAATCGAATTTTAGGAACATCTAGCATTATACCGGGTTCATAATAACTCCCTGAAAAAGCATACTATGTCTTTGTTTTGCTTTCTGTTAGAACATAGTCAACTTGAAGCATTTTCAGATCTATAATATGCAGTGATTTATATCTTAAATGGAAATGTTTTTATTACTAGTTATACCTATGGAATGAAGAGAATGTTTCTTATCTGTGTTGTAATAGACTGCTTATTGTTATATATTTACCTTTGTAATTTGTACATTATGTTTTCTTATACAAATCAAATCTATATTTACTAGCTTAAAAATTTATTTTATATATGTCTCAGGAATTGCAAGTTAATGCATATATTTCATGCCATTCTTCTCCATTTAATATTATTTAGACTTAGAATGAAATAGCAAGGTTGGAAACAATGCTATAGATTTAAGAAAGCCTATGAAATATATGGAAATTAAGTCATTTTAAGTAATAACTGAACCTTGTTCTTACCATTTTTATTTTAAATGCTTATCTTGCAAAATAATAATAATAGGTAATAACTATTTTGGAATGGGAAGAATGAAAATAAAGGGAGCAGTAGAGGAAGTTTAATCAACATGTTTTGTTTCCCCAGACTTAGCATATTTCCATACACACGACCATCTAAATTATTTACAAAAGCTTTGCTGAATAAATAAAAGTTATTAACTGAATAATAATATAGGGATATTGAACAGGCAGAAGTACTGCTTATGTTTCTATAAATTGAGATTTCTTTATTGTTTCATAATTGTTTTCTTTCTTCAGGTACAGAGAACTACAACTTAGTGCAGAAAGCAAAGTAACAGAATTTCTCCATCAAAGTAAAATAAAATCTTTTGAAAGTGAACGTGCTCAACTTCTACAAGAGGAGACTGCAAGAAATCTCACTCAGTGTCAGTTGGAATGTGAAAAATACCAGAAAAAATTAGAGGTACATATACAAGCTTTTGTTTTAAAATTAGCACAGAATGTAAGCTCTGTAAGCATAAGGTCTATATTATATTCAGCTTTTTAAAAAAATGATTTTCTTTTTCATTTAATTTTGTTTGTGCTTGGTCTCTGTTGCTGCACACTGGCTTTCTTCTAGTTGGGGCGAACTGAGGCCATTGTGGCGCGTTGGGCTCAGTAGTCCTGGCGCACAGTTGCCCCACGGCATGTGGAATCTTCCTGGACCACGGATTGAACCCGTGTCCCCTCCATTGGCAGGCAGACTGTTAACCACTGGACCACCAGGGAAGTCCATATTTCATATTGAGCTTTATAAATAATATTTGTGTTATGTATGAAAAGGAGCCGTGTCTTTAATTTTTAAAGATCTCTTATCAAGAGAATGTATCTTCCTCTTAGATAAAAAGGTGGAAAAAAGTAATGGACAGCCTCTAAGAAAAGAAATGCAAATTGCCATAGGTCTGTTTGTTGTTTTTAAAGTGTTGGCAGAAGTCCCCTTAAATGGGAAATCTCATTCAAGTAGAAAATGGACCATCCCTTCTAGAGAATGATATGGTTATTTGTGTTAAAGTCCTTAAAAAATTGATCAAGTAATTTTAGTTAAAGGAACAATGAGGTGCTTGTTGAGAACAAGTAAGGTTTTATGTTTTTTGTGTGTATCACAGCATTATTTATTATCATAAAAACTGGAAGTGTCTTAAATGTCCCAACAATAGATAATTAAACAGTTTTTGATTAATATGTTAAAATTATAAATTTTGCTGTATTCATACATTGTATGATTATGTGCAATCATGTTCTTCAATATTTTAGAATCAAGAAAATTCTTCTTTAAAATGCTGAATGAAAGACACAATAATATCATTAGGGTGATTAATTAATGATGTAAGTATTCATTACAATAAACTTCCAGAGACTACATTTTAGAAAAGTACTCTGATAAGTAAAATTAAGATTAACAAAACAAAAGGAACTTCCCTGGTCATCCAGTGGTTAAGAATCCACCTCAGAGTTCAACGGGGACGTGTGTTAGATCCCTGGTTGGAGAACTAAGATACCACATACCACGGAGCAGCTAAGCCCACACACCACAGCTATCTAGTCCTTGCGCACTGGAACCCATGCACCACAAGTAGAGAGTCCGTGCACCACAGTGAAAGATCTGCGTGGTGCAGCAAAGATCCCACGTGCCCCACCTGAGACCCAGGGCAACCAAAATAAATAAATATTTGTTTAAAAAAACAAAAATAACAAAGTAAAGAGTCTTACAGAAAATAAAGCCTTAGGGAAAAACATAAAGACAATGTGAATTAAATAGCACATATTTAAAGAAACACGAGTAAAAATTGTAGATGATACCTACTTCTAAATAAACCAGTGTTCTGCATTTAAAACTTTTTCAGGTACCTTCTTTGGGAAACTGCTGCAGTCACAATCTGCTACAGGCGACTCTCCCACACATTTTAGATTAGATTAGCTCTGCTTTGGTATTCGTCATCTGCAAATTTTTTATGGTTTAAGTTTTGTAATTCCTAGCAATTTCTTTTTCTTTCCACATCAGATGGCTGTGCTTACGGATGTGTTTGGGGGGAGTGAGGGGTTATATTTAGGAAAGTAGAAAGCCACTTGCCCTCTCTGTGTACTGAAACAAACATTTCATTAACCAATACTTTAAAACACACAGTGCTGGTGTTTTAACCATTCTATTTTATTGTTTTTAGCTGGTTTTAGTCAAAACTGATTTCATAACCTCCTAAAGGTTTCAACTTGCAATATGAAAGCCAGTTTTCCATAGAGCTACCCACTTAGTCTGTGGATGCAGGTGACTAGTAATTATTGAGCTCTCTTGTATAAAGGCCTTACATGGAGAAACACCTTTGTGAAAAATACTATGATTGTAAAAACTTGGGTTGATAAAACTGAGGCGTTAGGGGAATTTCTTTACAGTTTCTCCTCTGTTAAACTAGGATCTTTGAGAGGACAGGGACTATTTACTTACTATTGTCATCAGTGCCTAACATAGCACCTCACTCATAGTGGATGCTCAATAAATATTTAATGAGTGAATGAATGGTTTGATGATGTGCTATGCTTAGTCAATCAGTCGTTTCTGACTCCTTGCGACCGCATGGGCCGTAGCCCACCAGGGTCCTCTGTCAATGGGGATTCTCCAGGCAAGAATACTAGAGTGGATTGCCATGCCCTCAGGGGATCTTCCCAACCTAGGGATCGAACCCAGGTCTTCCACGTTGCAGATGGATTCTTTACCATCTGAGCCACCAGGAAAGCCCAAGAATACTAGAGTGAGTAGCCTATATCTTCTCTGGGGGTCTTCCCGACCCAGGAATTGAACTGCATCTCCTGCATTGTAGGCAGATTCTGTACCAGTTGAGCTACCAGGCAAGCCCCATTTATAATGAATTTAACAGCAACCCACTCCAGTACTCTTGCCTGGAAAATCCCATGGATGGAGGAGCCTGGTAGGCTGCAGTCCATTGGGTCGCTAAGAGTCGGACACCACTGAGCGACTTCACTTTCACTTTTTACTTTCCTGCATTGGAGAAGGAAATGGCAACCCACTCCAGTGTTCTTCCCTGGAGAATCCCAGGGACGGGGGAGCCTGGTGGGCTGCCATCTATGGGGTCGCACAGAGTCGGACACGACTGAAGTGACTTAGCAGTAGCAGCAGCAGCAGCAGAGAGAAATAATGTTGTGAAGGGTAAATATTACTATAATTATGTACTTTTTGATGGCTTTTACCCAATATTCTCATTGATTTATGCCTTAGGGACAGTCTGTTTTATTTTTTTCCTTAATTATCAGTTTCCAAAAGCTTTCAAAAAACTGGCTTTAGAACTTTCTTGGTGGTTCAAGTGGTTAAGAATCCACCTGCCAGTGCAGAGAACACAAGTCCGCTCCCTGGTTCAGGAAGATCCCACATTCTGTGGGGTAGCTAAGCCCATTCCACAGCTACTGAGTCCACGTGCACCTAGAGCCTGTGCTCTGCAACAAAAGAAACCACCGCCATAAGAAGCCCACACACGACAACTAGGTGTAGCCCCCGCTCACCACAACCAGAGAAAGCCCTGGTGTAGCAACAAGACCTAGCACAGCCGAAAGTAAATAAATGGCAAAATTTACTTTAAAAAACACTGATTTTATATTTTTGTCTCTTTTTAGAGCAATTATTGACCTATAATTTTGTGTTTTCATTCATTTTATGTATGTTATATATATAATTTTATATAACTGTGTATTATCATTCTGTTATTTAAAGGAAGGAAATATCCACTGTGAGAGTTTGATATTTAATAAGGATTCTTAAAAGCAGTTGACCTATTTTTTGCATTCATGATTAAACTCACATGTTCATAGATTGGTTTTTCCCTAAAGAATCTTTAATGTAATAGCCTTCCATAGGTCCAATAATCATGTTCTTCAGTGGCTTTCAGAAACTGTAATAAATTTATTCACATCAGCCACTCAGACAAATCCATGATAAAAGATTTGTACTGTGGTGTACCAGAGGTATTGAAAGGTACCCCAAGTCAAAAGTTTCTGGCCCTCTCTTCTTTCTGTCATGAACGAGAATTTTAAATTGTATCTCTCAATTTAATACTACCTTTCAGTCTCTTCTTAAAATAGTATTTTATGAAATATGTAGTCTCCAGCATTTTAGTTCTTTGTCTCTTCATATATCCATTTCTGCAGTTTTTCTTTCGTAGTTTTGTTGGGAAAGTGAGGTATAGATGAAAGGTTATCAGCCCTGCTGTGAGAACCACCATTTAACACTGTCCTTACTGAGCCTCTCTACTGACAAAGGCATTAATGTATCACCGGCAACCAGATTCTTAATGAATTACATCCCAACTTAGTGAACTCTCTAAAATCCCCAGATTGTTTCACTTTGCAGTGATTTTGTTATAATAAATTCTCTAGAAAGCATTTCCAACCAGCAAGAATTAATGCTACAACAGGAATTTTCTTTTTCTGATCCAATCAAGGACACTAGAAATCATCCTACAGATATAACTTTTGTGTTACTCTTTCTCCATCTTCCAAAGGAATGTATTTAGAGGGTAGGGGATGATTATTAGTTTATTTGGAGTTGGGAGAGAGTTTTGATGGAGGAATGTATTTAGAGGGTAGGGGGTGATTATTAGTTTATTTGGAGTTGGGAGAGAGTTTTGATGGAAATAATTTAGGAAAATGAGATGAAATAGATTAAATTAAATCAAAATTTCTGCTTGTTAAAAGCTGTAAATAGATCTTCCATATTTTCTTTCTCCCTATTGCAGGAAGCAGTCACATACATTTGTTAAGGTAAACTTTATGTCATTAGAGAAAATAACTTTTCTTCAAAATTGCTTAATAATAGAGAATTCAGGATAATTAAAGCAGTACATCTGGAGAAGGAAATGGCAACCCACTCCAGTGTTCTTGCCTGGAGAGTCTCAGGGACGGAAGAGCCTGGTGGGCTGCCGTCTATGGGGTCACACAGAGTCGGCCACGACTGAAGCGACTTAGCAGCAGCAGCAGCAAAGCAGTACATCTCATCTTTATGAGCCATTTAATACAGGGTACTCATAGTTGTATTTCCTGCAGTGGTAATAGCATTTTTCAGCACTTTTACTATATTCTAGTCACTCTGCTAAACACTGTGACTTTATCCTCTCATTTAATGCTTCCAACAACACACAGGTAGGCCTAGAAAGAATAATTACCTACGATCACAATGAGTAAGTGTCAAAGCCAGGATTGAAATCCAAATCTTTCTGGCTTCAAACCATATTCTTACCATAATATTCAACTGCTTCTCAGGAAATACTGCATTCCTTATGCTGTGTTAAGAAGTAAGTATAATACCACCCCATAATTTAGTCTGTACTAGTAAGTAAACTTTCTAGATAGTTGCAATTTAATGTAAGCATTAAAGCATTCCTTTGTCACTAGAAATGTCTCCTTCTTGGTGAATTCATTATTGTCACCCTAATGATTTCTTCAGTGAGTTACCATAGGAAAACATAGGCTTTTTTCTTCTACTTAAAATAACTCCAATTTCCATGTCTTTTATATGTCTTTTTAATAAATTTTTTATCCTTTCTTTCTATACAAAGGCATTTTCTGGTACTGTTCCAAGTAGCACTTCACATTTACATTTTGATTTGCTGCTTTGAATTTATGATTGTTCAGCAAACCAAAAATCTTAACTAAAACCATGGTCTGGGTAAATGAAACAGTCTGTGGTAGAAAACTGAAGGACTCATTACGAGTATGTAATTTTTACACACAGCTTTGCAAGTCTTTCTCAAATATCTGTGATCACTAGATAAATAATCTCCACCTAGGTGAGGAGTATAGCATTATTGCATTTTTTGAATTCTAACAAGCAAATGCCAATGTTACTCCTACAACTATTGCTAAGTTTTACATTTTTTTCAATTTATATAAAAAGGTGCTTCATAATTTCCAGTTCAAAACAAATTATTTTCCTTAGGAACGAATGTATTTTACCTCTTCGGTCATCTTCATTGAGCTTTCTCTTCATATCTAAATCATTAAAAAATATTTTTTGCTTCATGTTTTCATCTTAACTGCCAACCTATTTAATTCTGCCTTTGCCATTTTTTTTTCCACTCCTAGGTTTTAACTAAAGAATTTTATAGTCTCCAAGCCTCTTCTGAAAAACGCATTACTGAACTTCAAGCACAGAACTCTGAACATAAGGCAAGGCTAGATACTTATGAGAAACTGGAAAAAGAGCTTGACGAAATAATAATGCAAACTGCAGAGAGTAAGTCTCCCCCCACACACACACCCCCAACACACACACAGCTTTTTCTTCTGACAGCACAAGGAACCTGATACTGTTTCTAAAACTGCTTTGCTATATTTCTTTAAAATATTACTTGTGACTTTCTTTGAAAGAAGACTTTGTATTTTAAAATTCAGTTAACCTTAATTCTAGTAGTTTGAGAGCAAAAATATATATTTGTCTAACTATGATAGATTTTATCTTTTCATTTATTTATTTGTTTTACTATTTCATTTCACTCATTCAGCAATAAAGTGATTACATATGCCAGGATCTGGGGTGTAGAGTTCATGCAATAATTCTTGCTTATAGGTATTCCTAGTCTATTCTGCTGGGAGAGACAAACATGTCAACAGATAATTAAAGTGCTGTTAGCAAAAGAGAGGCAGATCTTGGTAAGTACAGAAGAGATCGTGAGTTAATTCCTTGTTGGAGGTGAGGAATCCCAAAGAGGGGAGATAACATTTGAATGAGTCTTGAAGGACAGATAGAAATTCATTGCACACCCTGTGTTACAGACTTTGACCTTTAATTTCTACTTCTTTATTCCCCTCTTATTTGCCATCTTCCTGTGTTGTCCTTGACTCCAAGAGAATATTTCAAATTAACATTTCACCATTGCCTGAAATGTTTGCTACAGTACATTATTTCTATTCAAAAGTCAGAAATGATAGTGTCATTCTTATAAAAGTGGGTTTAATCTTCAGCTGAAGTTGAGATTGACTCTATCTGGGGTAACTTTTCTTATGAAGACTGTATTATGTTGGTAGCCCAATTTAAGAAAAACTTTTTTTCATTTCTGTCATTGCCTTTTTTTAATTTCCAAGGTCAGTGATAACTGCAGTAGTTTCCAAATTTATCCTGTTTCTTCATGGCATCTGAGTAACCTCTATAAAATATAGATTTGACTATACCATATACCTGCTTTAATGCCCCTATAAACATAAATCAGCCTAAGGTCAAATTCCTTAGCATGTCTTTTTATGATTAGACTCGTTTATCTTTGTACTTTTTCATGCCTTGCTATTCTTATCATATCACTTTATTTTGAAAGTTCTATACTCTTTTTTATCTCTGTAACTTTGCAGATGTCCCTCTGTTTAAATAAATTAGTAATGAAAGAAAACTTCCTCAATCTGATAAGAGATACCTATAAAAAATATATAGCTAATATAACTAATGATGAAATATCAATTGCTTTCCCTTTAAGGGAGAGAACCAGGCGAGGATTTCTAGAAGGATTGCCTTCTAGAACCAGGCAAGAAGTTTTCATAACTTCTATCAAACATATTTGAGCTCCTAGCCAGTGTACTAATGGAGGATAGGAAAAAATTTACAAAGATCAGAAAAGAAGAGAAAGACTATATTTTCAGATTACAAAGTGATCACTGACACTGATAAGTAAATTTAACAGGCTATGATAATTACATGAAAATATACTAGAAGCAAACAATTGGAAATCGAAATTTAAAAAGCAGTTTCCTTTACAATAGTATCAAAAAACACAAAATATATAGGAATAAATTTAACAGTACAAAATACAAATCATTGCTAGGAAAAATTAAAGAAGACTCTCTAAAATATCCAAAGATAAAATCATGAATTCTATTAATTCAGTGTTGTTCCAATCACAGTTCCTTTTTTAACATTTTAGTATTCCATTTATGTGAAAATTCAAAGTCTACTTTTAATAATAGCATGACACACCTACCAGAATGCCTGAAATTAGCAAGACTGACTATTCTCAATGTTTGTGAGGAAGACTTTCTTATAAAACCAAACAACCTATCCAGTTATCCAGCAATTTCATTCTTAGTTACTTTCCCAAAGACAAAGAGCATATGCACACTGGAACAACCCAAATAATGTGAGCAGGTCGGGGGAAGGAACACAATTGGAAGACGTACACAGACTGACTTCAAGACTTAATATAAAGCTATTGTGTCAAGCTACTATACTACTGGCGTAAAGACAGATACAGCAATAAAATGAAATAGAGAACTAAGAAATAGACCCACACTTGTCTGATTATTAATAAAGACAGCAAACCATTCAACTGGAGAAAGGAAAGTTCCATACATGGTGCTAAAAAAATTGGACATATTTTTGAAAGTGAACCTCAACCTTATTTCATACCATACACTAATACTAACTTAAGATGAAACTTGCAAGTAATAAGTAAAACTATAAATCTTTAGTGGAAAACATGATTGTTTTTGCAACTTGATGCAGCTCAAAATTTCCTAGATAGGTTCTTGAAAGGAACTATAATAAAATAAAGCTTTACTAAGTTGATTTCATCAATATTAAAAACCTCTGCTCTTTTAGAAGACATTTTTTTAAAACGAACTAACTTGCAAAGTAGGAGAAATAATCATAGCCTTATATCTGACAAAGCAATGGTATCCATATTAAGAAAATGACTCGGAGAAAATATTCACAAAAGTCTTGACATAAGATTATCCAGATGGGCCTATCTCAAGGGTCCTTGTAAGAAGGTTATGTGATGATGAAAACAGAAGTTAGAGGATTTGAAGATCCACAGAAAATGTTAAGAAAGTCATAAGAAGAAATATATTTACAGTACTTCACTGTATGTATTAATACTGTAGGTTTACATCATCTTCCCATACGGTGCTAGCAGTAAAGAACCTACCTGCCAATGCAGTGAGACATAAGAGACACGGGTTCGATCCCTGTGTTAGGAAGATCCCCTAGAGAAGGGAATGGTAACCTACTCCAGTATTCTTGCCTGAAGAATTCCGTGAACAGAGGAGCCTGGCAGGCTACAGTTGTGGGGGTTGCAAAGAGTTGGACACAACTGAAGCAACTTAGCATGCATGCGCCTACATCAATATTGTTTTAAATGATACAAACCACTGTAGATGTTATATGTATTGCTAATACTAGATATCCGGGGCTTCCCTGGTGGCTCAGAGGTTAAAGCGTCTGCCTGGAATGAGGGAGACCCAGGTTCGATCCCTGGGTTGGGAAGATCCCCTGGAGAAGGAAATGGCAACCCACTCCAGTACTTTTGCCTGGAGAATCCCATGGAGGGAGGAGCCTGGTAGGCTACAGTCCATGGGATCGCAAAGAGTCGGACACAACTGAGCGACTTCACTTCACTTCACTTCAATACTAGATATCCAAAATGAAAAGATAGATGGACCTAGAGGTTATCATACTAAGTGAAGTAAGTCAGAAAGAGAAAGACAAATATCATAATAATATAATTTATATGTAGACTCTAAAGTATGGCACAAATGAACGTAGTTACAAAACAGAAATAAACTCACAAACATAGCAAACAAACCTGTGGTTACCAAAGGGGAAGAAGGCGGTAGGAGAAAACCAATTAGAGGAGTTTGGGATTAGGAAATACAAACTAGTATATGAAAAGTAGATAAACTAAATAGATAAACCTACTTTCTAGCACAGGCAACTGTATTTATACCAATAAACCATAATGGAAAAGAATATAAAAAGGAATATATATATTCACTTTGCTATACATCACAAACACAACATTGTAAATCAACTATATGTCAGTAAAAAATTCATATTATTAAAAAAATGAAAAGATAATGTGAAGGAAAAAATTCACATTTATTTACAGGTATAAAAATTCATGCATGGATAAAAAAGAAGCAGCAATATCGCTTTATCACAGCCCAGTGTAACTGATATGACTGTTTCAGGGTAGCCTAGCCTATACACTAAGGAATGAATCACTATAAAATTTTTGTGACATACAGTATTACAGTCATATTTACATTACAGTATTGAAAACATTGTTAAACCTTTTAAAAAGCTACTTACCTGTGATGATACACTAATATGCAGTTTCTTCAGTTATAAGAGAGAGACATACAGTACAGTAATATAATTGTTTGACAGCAAGGTTATAAAACAATAAGAAAACTAACACATTATTAATTTTGTGAAATATTACCTATGCCTATATAAGGATAGACTAGCATCTACATATACTTTATGTATTCATGACTTACCTTATTCTTAGCTTTTTTTTGATATTTTAAGGCTACATGGTTCACCTGCAAGTTTTTTCAAATTGTTTCAAATCGCAAAAAAAATTTTCCAGTGTACTTATTGAAAAATACTCATGTATGAGTGTGACCCAAGCAGTTCAAACCCTTGTTGTTCAAGGGTCAACTGTATATATTTTTCAAAATGCAATGAATGGTAGGTAGACTTAAGATTTGTACCTTTCACCATATGTAAATTTTATTTTTAAAAAAGAACTGTAAATATTATTGAACTATAGTTGATAATTTACTCATTGAACTGTTTGGAGTGAAGGCTCAGTACTGCAGCTTCTTTTGAAATGCATCAACAAATAAGATTCACGAATGCACAGCATTGGTAGCTCAGATGGTTAAGAATCGGCCTGCAGTGCAGGAAACCTAGGTTTGATCCCTGGGTTGGGAAGATCCTCTGGAGAAGGGAATGGCAACCCACTCCAGTATCCTTGCCTGGAGAATCTCATGGACAGAGGAGCCTGGCAAGCTACAGTCCATGGGGTCACAAAGAGTCGAACACGACTGAGCGACTAACACAACAACAACAACATGGATGAATACAGTGATGGACAGATGTGTGAGAAGTAAATATAGTACGATGTATAATTTAGATGCCAGATGCTGGATATATGTGTATATTTCTTTCAGGTTTTTCATATATGTAAAATATTTTCTTAATAAAATTTTTTAGAAAAGATTTGGAAATTAATCTTTTTGCTGTGACATTGTATAAACCATATCGTTGTTAAACTAGATTTATTTGTACGTGGAAGACCAGTAAACTAGGTTCTTTTCTATCCATTTACACTGGAAATTAGAATATTCCTATCCTTGTTTAATGAATACTTACTGAAAAATGAAATTTGTGAGATGTAAGGGCAAAACATTCTTTTTTAGTACCATAGTGTGTACAGTACTCAAAGGATTGTCATCTAATTCGTCTCATTTCAGCAGACACAAAGATGCTTAGGCTTTATTTATTAAGGTGTAACCATGACAAGAAAAAGTCTCAACAACCCAGATAACCACGATGATGGTGTGGTCACAGATTTCAAGCGAGACATCCTGGAGTGTGAAGTCAAGTGGGCTTTAGAAAGCCTCACTACAAACAGCTAATGGAAGTTATGGAATTCCATCTGAGCTATTTCAGATCCTAAAAGATAATGCTTTTAAAGTGCTGCACTCAATATGCCAGGAAATTTGGAAAACTCGGCAGTGGCCACAGGACTGGGAAAGATCAGTTTTCATTCCAATCCCAAAGAAAGGCAATGCCAAAAAATGTTCAGACTACTGTGCAGTTGTGCTCATTTCACAGGCTAGCAAGGTAATGCTCAAAATCCTTCAAGCTAGGCTTCAGTAGTACATGAACCAAGAACATCCAGATGTACAGGCTAGATTTAGAAAAGGGAGAGGAACCTAGATCAAATTGCCAGCATACTCTGGATCTTAGAAAAACATTTACTTCCGCTTCATTGACCACGCTAAAGCCTTTGACTGTGGATCACAACTAAATGGAAAATTCCCAAAGAGATGGGTATCACCACCTGAGAAACCTGTACGCAGGTCAAGAAGCAACACTTAGGACCAGACATGGAACAGTGGACTGGTTCATAATTGAGGAAGAAGTATTTGTCAAATGGAGTATTTGTCAAATTGAGTATTTGTCAAATTGAGTATTTGTCAGTTTGTCAATTGAGAAAGGAGTACATCTTTGTCAAAGCTGTATAGCCTGCTTATTTAACTTATATGTAGAATGTACATCATGCAAAATGCTGGGCTGGGTGAAGCACTAGATGGAATCAAGATTGCTGGGAGAAATATCAACAACCTCAGATATGCAGATACCATCTTCATGGCAGAAAGTGAAGAGGAACTAAAGAGCCTCCTTAATCAAGGTACAAGAGGAGTGAAAAAGCTGGCTTAAAACTCAGCATTCAAAAAAGTAAGATCATGGCGTACATTCCCATCCCTTCATGGCAAATAGATGGGGGAAAAAATGGAAACAGTGACAGTTTATTTTCTTTGGCTCCAAAATCACTGCAGACGGTGACTGTAGCTCTGAAACTAAAAGACACGTGATCCTTGGAAGAAAAGCTCTGACAAACCTAGTTGTTGTTGTTGTTCAGTTGCCAAGTGCAGCCAGCTCTTTGTGACCCCATGGACTGTAGCATGCCAGGTTTCGCTGTCCCTCCCATCTCCCAAGGTTTGCCCAAGTTTCTGTCCATTGAATTGGTGATGCCATCCAACCATCTCATCCTCTGTCACCCTCTTCTCCTTCTGCCTCAGTCTTTCCCAGCATCAGGGTCTTTTCCAATGATTTAGCTGTTCACATCAGGTGGCCACAGATTGGAGCTTCAGACAGTGTATTAAAAAGCAGAAACATCACTTTGCTGACCAAAGTCCATACATATGTATGGTTTTTCCAGTAGTCATGTTTGGATGTTAGAATTGGGCCATAAAGAAGGCTGAGCACTGAAAAATTGAAGCTTTCAAACTGTGGTGCTAGAGAAGACTCTTGAGAGTCACTTGGACAGCAAAGAGATCAACCCAGTCAATCCTAAAGGAAATCAGCCCTGAATATTCATTGGAAGGACTAATGTTGAAGCTGAAACTCCAGTACTTTGGACACCTGATGCGAAGAGCTGACTCACTGGAAAAGACTGATGCTGGGAAAGATTGAGGGAAGGAGGAGAAGGGGACAACAGAAGATGAAATGGTTGGATGGCATCATCGACTATGCATGTGAGTTTGAGCAAACTCCAGGAGATGGTAAAGGACCAAGAAGCCAGGTGTGCTTCAGTCCATGGGGTCACAGAGTCAGATATGACTGAACAATAACAAACCATGGCAAATTGCAGTATCCTGTTTACGCTTGAATTGCTTTTTGTAATTAAGGGAAATATTACGTTGGAGAAAGAAATGGCAGCCCACTCCAGTAACTTGCCTGGAGAATACCACGGACAGAGGAGCCTGGCAGGCCATGGTCCATAGGGTCACAGAGAGTCAGACACAACTGAAGCAACTAAGCCCGCACATAATATTAAGTATTTGAGGAGTTTTGTTTTCAAAGATCTCATCAAGTTGTTAAAAGTACAGGTATTGTCCAGAAAGTAAATAAATTTTTTGTAAATATCAGATTTCTGTCAATCGAGGGACCTCTTCTCCATCCTCCTTCTATTTGTAACCTCTGCTCAGCATTTGTCACATTTTTCAAAACTCTTCTCTTGCTTCTTAAATCATCACTTTTGATTGTTTCTTCTCCATCATTTTTATTATCTCTTCTTCTATCTAACTGTTTCTAGTTCCTGGGGATTTTTTCCCCTCATCCTCTTTAACTCTTACTTAACTATTTTCTGGATAATCTTATCCCTTTCCACAATTTCAGTTAGTGTCTGTAGGCTAGTCATTCCACAGGTCTGTATGGAATTCTATTTTTCATTCCTTCCCTAAATCCAGTTAATAATAGTACCTATAACTTGTGAGGAGTTGTTTTCTCATTACTGGAATTTTTTTCCTATATAAAATCAGAGTTAACAACAAAAATCTATTGGTCATGTTATTACCTGTTTTAATCACTCTTAACTTTTTGTTATCTTGTTATCTATAGAATAAAATCCAGACTCTTTAGCCTAGCAAACAAGACTACTACCATTGTTTTTCAGACTAACTGTAGTCACTTTCCTTACAATTATTAATACTAAAACTTCTCAAGTCTGTGCCTTTACGCATTATGGTTCCTTCCTGCAACTTCTCTGTAATTGTCATTCTCCCCATACCTTCTTTATGCCTCTAGCATGGGAAAATTGGTAGTACTCAGATATTAGTTGTGCTTCTAAGACACATTCATATGTCTTCAGTACCATTTACCATGTTGTATAGCATGTTGCTTCTTTATTAAATCATCACTAGAATAATTATACCATAAGTTACTAATCAAGTAAGTATTAAACTCGAATTTAAGTTGTCCATCAGTATGTGATGAGTTTTTGAGATGTTAGCTAAATTTACTCCTCTCTCTTCTGAACTTAGAACTGTCTAAGACAGACAAGAGTCAGACAGGTATCTAATGCTAGCTGTAGCTCTGATAGAGATGAAGGGAAGTCAACTTGGATCTGAGCAGCAATAGCTGATAATACAACTGGTCATGGCACCAAGCATCTCTCGCTTCCACATGTCCCTCATAATTAACAATCCGACCTCTGAAAACTGGTCTTGGTTCAGTGTGAAAAATAGAGTCAAAATTGAAGGAAAACGCTTACAAATATTCCTAAAATATTTACTGTACCACAGCAGGATCAAACAACAAAAAAGGGCCTATTACAGTGATAGGCCTGCAAGTAACTTCCTTACTAATGTAAAATTTGTGGCTTTGTTTTAAACTTGAAACACTTCTGAAAGTAGGTTTCTCTTTTTTACATTAAAATAATGGTTATCAATGAATAATGTTATAAAAATTGTTATATGTCATTGACTGCTTTAAATTGAGCTATAAACCTTTAGTTTTTATGGCCTTTGATTAAATGTTTTTTCATCTCAACTTCCAGTAAAATTGTCATTGCATTTAAACTTTTTACTCATAAAATGTTAACCTATTAGTTAAAATTTCTTTTGGGGAGTGTGTGACAATAACAAAATTTAGAAGTAAATGTTGCTAAATTTTTTGTAATTAAAAAAAAAGTCATCAATAGGTTCTTAAACTGTACATTTTCTTTACAGAGTACAGAGTAGAATTAAGTAATTCTACTTAAATGCATAATTTCATTATTGCAAGTTAGGATAACTTGATAACAAGTTAGATAACTTTTTTAATGAACATCTTTTCTAATTAAAAATAGTCATTTCTTTTATCAAGAAGAGAAATGATGAGATTGAGGTTATCTTTACTTTCTCATAATTATGTAACAAACATTTCATGCAAAAAGCCTTTGAATGTCAGAATAAACAGTCTGTATTATTATGTTTTATAACAAGACAACGTAATGTGTCATATGATGCAGACCCTTACACTTTGAAGCAATAGATGGGACAACTCCAAGCAAGCATACACTTTATGAAATACACTGCTACTTACAAATGGCCTGTTTGAGATTATGTATATAAGTGTTCTTATGTTCACTAATTCATTATTATGACCTCTTTTATTTTCACTTCTGCCATGCTTTTTAAGAAGAAAGAATTTCACAGTGTACACTTATTATTTTCCAGTTGACGATGAAGTTGAAGCCGAAAGGGTTCTTTTTTCCTATGGCTATGGTGCTAATGTTCCCACAACAGCCAAAAGACGACTAAAGCAAAGGTACGATCAATATATATTTGTTTACTTATCTAATCAAGCTAAATGTAATTACATTCTGCTTTTTGATAATGTACTAAGTGGAGTGACAAAATAAAGTTACTGTATTTCTTCTTACGCATAAATATTACATTGCTCATGAAACATAACATAGTAAGTAATAATCATGCCTTTCGTGTATTTTTAAGTAGACTGTAAGTGTACATTAGAATTCCCTCGAATTGGATTCAATGATAATGGCAACATTTAAATTTTTTCAGGTTAAAATTAATGAATTGTGTCTCCTTTCTTCCCTTGTTTCATATTCGCCCACGTACATTCCTTGACTTATACTTGAAAGAGAGAGAAAAAAGATTGAGAGAGAGATAAAGAGCTAGCATATACGCACTAGTCACTCAGTTGAGTCTGACTCTCTGTAACCCCATTGACTATAGCCCACCAGGATTCTCTTTCCATGGGATTTTCCAGGCAGGAATACTGAAATGAGTTGCCATTTCCTCCTCCAGGGGATCTTCCCGACCCAGGGATCAAAACCGTGGCTCCTATGATTCCTACATTGTAGGAAGATTCTTTTACTGCTGAGCCATCAGGAAAGCCCAGCAGATATATTGTGACTGAAAATATAAAAGACTTTATGAAGACCAAGAAAATTTTTGGAAGATCCACTAGTTATTTTGTGAAATACATTTGTTTAAAGTATACCAAGAGAAAATTGTACCTATATTAATTGGTTTTCTAGTTGACCTAACTCCTTTCTCCCACCTAAATTCATCCTGCTTTGCAAAAAGAGTCCCATTTGCTACCATAACAAATCTAAATGTTTCCATCAGACTTCTGAGCCCTTCCATGTAGCTCTGCTTCTCCAGCCTTATTTGTCTCTCTACCCAAAATGATGGTAGTATATCTCCCTGCCTATAAACATCTATTTTCCATGTAACCACACAACAAGCATTTGTCTTTATCTTGTTAGCTCTCATTTCATATTGCTTCCCCAGCCAGATGGAAAGATCCTCAAGGTCAGCAAGTAAATCTTATTCTTGTTTATTCTCCATTGTCTCTACCCAGCATGGTGTGAGATAGCTAGCAGAATTGTCTCTTCATCTAAGTATTTGAGGATTCAAAGCTGCTTGTTTATCTGTTATTTTTATATGAATTGGTTTAAACATTTAGAGACATTACGTACTAAGTAAGAAAAGCAATTAATCTTAACTCTAACACTTTTATAGAAGCTTTGGCTCAGAAGATAACATGTCTTTATGGCTATCAAAAGTGATGTAAGATATAGGTCATTTTATGAGAGGTAACAGAAAGATACTTAGAACTTGTGTTTCCTACTAGTTACACTAAATAGATCAAGGATAGTTGACTACTAGATAACAAATTGTAGCTGGAATGGTTAATTCTGTTTAGTGAAGATGCAAATATTTCTAAATCATGTATTATTTGAAAAATTGGGTGTAATCCCATTCCGTTCACATTCTTCCCCGAGTCCCTCCAAGTTCACTAAGGATGACCTAGGATAATTTGTCGTTTTCAGGGTATCTCTGTATTTGAGGATTATATTGCCAAGGGAAAAATAGAAAGGTAATTTTATGGGCAAGCAACTTTTTTTTTTATCAGTGGCAAATGATTGGTAAAATGCTAAAAATTGAAATTTGAAGGAAAAAGTCCATAATCTTCTCTATTTTAGCATCCAATTCCTTCAAATGCATCTTGTTCACAAGAAAAAAGAAATTTTCTCTTGTAAGGTTTCTTTCGGTAACCCCAAATGATGCTCAGTTATTCTAAAATTGAAAGCAATTATTACTATTACCTTAATATTTTTTTTGGAATTTCCAAAACAGATGTTGATTTTCTTAATATTTAGACTGAAAATATAAGGAACCACAACTGATTCATGTTCTGCATAATCTTAACTGTCTGTCCAAATATTTCTAAAGATTTTATCACTGAGCTATCTATGTGCCTTGAACAAGTGCCTAATGGGCATGCTATTAATACCTCCTACCAGCTGGTGCCAGGCATTCTTCTCATGATGAACCAGAGGGTTATTTTGAGGAAGTGCTTCTCAGGTCATCTAAATGGAGTGAAGGGAAAGTAAGTCTGGATAGCCAAAGAGGACATTTATGCATTCCTTTTCCCATTCATTCAACAACTTTTATTGAGTACCTACTGTACGCACAAAGTTGACCCGTGGCAAAGAAAATCCCTTTTGAGGATCTGATGCATTTCTGAAGTTTGCAAAGTCCTTATTTGATTTCTTAATGGATATTTGTAAAGAAGTTAATGGCTTTGTGCTTTAGGTTTAATTTATTTAAGATTGTTGTATGGCAGAAACCAATACAACTTTGCAAAGCAATTATCCTCCAATCCAAAAAAAAAGGTGAAAGCAATATAATCTTCTAGAAAATTTATATGTAATTCATCACATTTGAAATTAAAACAATGGAAGGTGACTTATAAAATAACAGAATGGCCCATGAAATATTTCCATAACAAAGTTTCCAGTATACATCAGCCCATAACAAAGTGTATTGAAATTTCAAAGGAGCTTGTTTCACATCTGCTATACAATATACCCCATTCATACAGTGTTTGATTTGAAATCTCATATATTCAACAACCCATTCCATGGTGGCTCAGTGGTAAAGAATCCGTCTAACAAAGCAGGAGACGTAAGTTCGATCCCTGGATAGGGAAGATCCTCTGGAGAAGGAAGGGGCAACCCTCTCCAGTGTTCTTGCCTGGGAAATCCCATGAACAGAGGAGCCTGGCAAGCCACATTCCAAGGGGTTGCAAAAGAATCCGACACAACTTAGGGACTTAACAACAACAAATATTCAAGAACCAATTCAGGTATTTCAGGGTAGCAGTTAATTGAGGGGGTTTCTGATTATAAAAATAATACATGTTTATTTTAGAAAATTGGTGAAATTACCAGTAATCCTGCTATCCAAAGATAACCATCCAAAAATGTATACAGATAGATATATTTTTCTACATATTTATGGTGTTATTGTATGTAACTTAGAAGTTTAACTTTTTGTCTTCTAATTTTACCCTGAACATAAATAGATAAATTTCAATGGTTATTCAAAACTTTAGTTTGTAGGCCTTCTGTTTTTGAGTGCCATATTGGTGTTAGTAAACTGACGGTCACTGAAAATTTTCACTAGTTGCCTATTGCCACTTAAGGCAGATTATGAAATTAAAATGAGAAAATGGATGCGAAGTTCATCACAGTGAATGTTGGCATCGAGTAGGTGTTCAAGTGAAGTTTGTTATGTTAGTTAATGTTCCTTAAAATAAATTGATCAAAGCATTGATTTTAGAGATGAGGCCAGTGTTCCAAAAATGCCAGTGAGGCATAATTTGAATTTTCGTTTAAAACAATTTTGTTTTATTGTAATGAGACCCTCTTGAAGTAATTAGTAGAAACAACCCCTGGACATGAAACTAGTTTTGAGATTCACTTGCTTTGATATAAGTCAGTTTCTTAAGACATAGATAATGCCAGTTTCCCATAAAAATTAGTTTGAAAAATAAATTCCAGAAATGTATCCTAAACGCATTACAATTGTTAAATAAGGTTGCTCCCAGTTTGAATTTTCAAGAGAGATATGAGCAATAACTAAATATTGTATTAAGCTTTCTGGGCCAAAGTCATGGAAAGTTAAAAGGGCTTAGACAATTAAAGCAGATTAAAATAAAATAAGCTCTTCTTGACTAAACTTGAAAATCTGAAGTAATGTTTTTGTTTCGGTCATGATTGTTTTGAAAATAGCAAACAAGATTTTCTGGTTGCATGTTTTGGTTATGCTCTTTAGCTTATAACACTAAATGGGCAACACCCAGGCACTAACGTGGTCCTAGTGTGTGCATCTCTGTTTGTTTTGGCAGGCCTGAATGTGGAGACTTTTCTGAGGGTTTTTAAACCTTTCAAATTGCAAGATTTACTGCGTACTACTGACCTTTGTTTTAGTTTCTGTCTAGTTTTATAAAGAGCTTTAAGTTGAAACTTTCACAGTAGACTAATCTTTATAATAAAGGAAAAAATAACACAGAGGGAGCTTTTCTTTTTCTCTAGCAGACTTTTGAGCGTAAAGTAATTTTGTTTTTCCTCTCCTTTATTCTCACATATGTGAGTTCTCATTTTTGTCCTTAGAGAAAAGTTGTGCTTATTTCATTTGGGTTGGTTTTAGGAATAGTCCTTTAAAAAGCTACTGCTAATCAACTTGAAAGTTTAACCCTACAGAGAAACTAGAAAAAGACATACAACTATAGGTAATCAGAATACACCACTATTTATTTAGTCCCTGTAACTGCCAAGAAAGTGGGCAATGCAGGGAGCAACCTGATGCTTTCTGAAGCTGAAATCATTCTGGCCTGTGTGCCCTTTTTTTGAACCATTTCTTCATGCCATGCTAAGAGAGACAGAACTCTGACCTTCTAAAACTGAAAAAGATCAAAAAGCCAAATGTTATTTCAGACTATGTAACTAATTAGCAGGTACCTAAGTACATACAGTTAGTTATTTAAATTTTGGTAATACTAAGTGAAGTATCCAGTATTGAAGGACTCAAGACAGAGTGTCAGTCCCCCATTGTGCTTTGATAACTCAGATGTGAGCGAAGGTCAACCATGTTCACTTTGGCTGGGCTATGCTTCTATGAAATTGTGTGTGATAATCAGAAGTACTGACTTCCATTGACAAATCCAAAATGGTAACTTTTACTTAGAGTCATGAGGTGCTGAAGAAAGCTAAGAGATAACCCATGGGAATTAATTTACCATATAACAGGTAAAAATTTAGTTTAAAATTTAAATACAAAACTGTACTCTGGTGATAATTAGTTTCTAGTTCATGTCAAATTTGATCTTGGTGCAGGTAAAAAAAATCACATGGCAATTATGTAATTACAAAGAAGAATTGAATGCTGTACCTACTGTAGTATCAACAAAGAACCTATAAAAGCAGTGCTTTCTTGAGGAGTTCAGTACTAAATAAATAAATAGCCTACCAACCAGACTTTAGCAGGAGTCATTTTTCCTGACTGTATCCCTGGTTACTCATTATAAAGAACTCACTATAAAGACTTGTTTTCGTTGTATGTGCATTGTAGTTAAGGAGACATAAACTCAGCATAGTTGAGCAATTGTTCATTTGTCTTGCCTTGAATTTCATTTAAGCTAAAATCACATCCTGTCTTCTGACTTCTAATATCCCAGATTCCTGAAAGAATACACCCGTAACATCAAACTACTCAGCACAGCAATGTGCCACATTTAAATATTTAGGAGGTTGAAATACAGAAGCAATCACAGGTGAATTCGGCCAAAAGTTTAGGGAAGAACTAACACTTATCCTCAGAGTCTTCCAGAAAGTTTCAGAGAAAGGAGAACTCCCAAACTCATTTTGCGAGGCCACCATCACCCAGATAGCAAAATCAGACAAAGATGCCACAAAAAAAGACAGTTAAGGCCAATATCACTGGTGAACATAGATGCAAAAGTCTACAACAAAGCTCTAGCAAACAGAATCTAACAACACATTAAAAAGATCATATATCATGATCAAGTGGACCTTATCCAGGGATGCAGGGACTCTTTAATATATACAAATTAATCAGTGTGATGCACCATATTAACAAATTAAAAGAGAAAACCATATGATCATCTCAATTGATGCAGAGAAAGCTTTCAACAAAATTCAACACCCATTTATAATTTAAAAAAATTATAATTAAAAAAAAAAACCTTCTATGCCTGCAGAAAGTAGGCATAGAAGGAACATAACTCAACATAATATAGGTAAGACATCGACTCTTTGCAACAGCATGGACTACAGGGCGCCAGGCTTCCCTGTCCATCATCAACTCTCGGAGCCTGCTCAAACTCATGTCCATCAAGTCAGTGATGCCGTCCAACCATCTCATTCTCTGTCATCCCCTTCTCCCCCTACCTTCATCAGGGTCTTCTCCAATGAGTTAGCTCTTCACATCAGGTGGCCAAAGTAATGGAGCTTCAGCATCAGTCCTTCCAATGAATATTCAGGACTGATTTCCTTTATCATTGACTAGTCTGATCTCCTTGCTGTCCAAGGGAGTCTCAGGAGTCTACTCCAACACCAGAATTCAAAAGCATCAGTTCTTTGGCACTCAGCTTTCTTTATGGTCCAACTCTCACATCCATACATGACTACTGGAAAACCCATAGCTTTGGATAGACGGACCTTTGTCAGCAAAGTAATGTCTCTGCTTTTTAATATGTTATCTAGGTTGCTCATAGCTTTTCATCCAAGGAGCAAGCATCTTTTAATTTCATGACTGGAGTCACCATCTGCAGTGATTTTGGAGCCCAAGAAAATGAAGTCTCTCACTGTTTCCATTGTTTCCCCATCTATTGGCCATGAAATGATGGGACCAAATGCTATGATCTTAATTTTTTGAATGTTGAGTTTTAAGCCAGCTTTTTCACTCTCTTCTTTCACTTCATCAAGAGGCTCTTTAGTTCCTCTTCACTTTCTGCCATAAGAGTGGTGTCATCTGCATATCTGAGGTTATTGATATTTCTCCCTGCAATCTTGATTCCAGCTTGTACTTCTTCCAGCCTGACATTTCGCATGATGTAATCTGCATATAAGTTAAATAAGCAGGGTGACAATATACAGCCTTGATGTACTCCTTTCCCAATTTGAAGTCAGTCTATTGTTCCATGTCTGGTTCTAACTGTTGCTTCTTGACCTGCATAAAGGTTTCTCAGGAGGAAGGTAAAGTGGTCTGGTATTCCCATCTTTTTAAGAATTTTCCACAATTTGTTGTGATCCATACAGTCAAAGGCTTTAGCATAGTCAATGAAGCTG